>NC_050522.1:20143072-20246015 GCF_002922805.2 Oryzias melastigma | reverse complement strand
TTCTTAAGGTATGCACTGCGGTTTTGCTCAGTTCGTAAGCAACATATTAGAATTGTCCGAATTCCCCCCCTAACCCCTAAATACTCAAAAACTATATAGTGTGGGACTATATAGTGCCCTGGATTTTAAAGGTAATTCAGACACGATGTTCACTACTTTGAAACATCTCATAAGAAAAAAGACGAAGAGAAACAGAAGTGGCAGAAACTTTTAGGGTTTAAATAAAAGACTGGGGGGTTTGGAGATCCAACTCATTTGTATCCTGAGGAAGAGGAGGCTATTGGGGACACAGAGGAAGGCCAGAATGAGACATGCCGGTCAGAGAGGAGGGGAAACGGAGGAGAAGCAGCCCCATGGCCTACTTTCCCTGCTTTAGAGTCGTCTCAGAAAGGAAGAAACGTGTACAGTGAATGCCAATGAACGTGTTTGTGAAAGAGAACATGGAGGAATCACACAAAACACATCGTTTGGGGGTTCCTTCAGGATCAGTCAAGGGTGTAAGTGAACCAGTGGTATAAGGAAGGAAAAGGGTTTGCGTACGTGTACGAACAGCTCACTCGGTTCCTCCTCAGAAGCATCTTTTGCATGAAAGTCTGGTCAACAGTCTTCTCTGCTCTGATTCTGTCCCTCTGCTCCCACACAAGTTATTCTGGTTCTGGCTCCTTCTCAGCATCCCGCTGACAATCGAGCAAAGAGCAGAACGAAACTGCAGAGAGCCTTAAGTTACTCTGTTGGCACATTTGACAGTAAACACAAGAAAGAGAAGCTGTTTTTTTTTTATTTAGTTTGGAAAGAAGCAAAAATCTTGAGTGTTTTTGGTTTTATTTTAATCTAACTTCCATGACTTTTAAAATCAAATTATGCAGGCAATTTACCATGTGTGGGATTGATGGATCTTTAGGTCGAATGTGAGCTATGTGACATTATAACGCCTGCCTAAAAACCTTCAGTTAGTTTAACTCTTAATTTGTTCAGAAATCCAAAAGCTCCATGAGGTTTCTCATCCTCTAAGAGCATCCTCCAAACTCCTGCACTTCCCTCTGAGATGGGAACCACTTGAATTTGTAAACATTTGTTGAGACAATTTAAGGTAACAAACAAGCAAAGCTTGAGTTAAGAACTAAAATGCAGTGTATATCAAACGCACGTTGTGTTCGTGTTGTTGCAACACTAGGCTATCTGGTAAAAATTGATAATATGGCACTTAGGGGTGTGCCAAAATATTGATACTGCAATATATCACGATATTTAGTCATGTGTTTGATTCTCAATGAGTTCTCACCAAGTATCGATGTTTTTATTTTCGTTTGAAGAGACTTTAAAATGTTATATTCGTCATCCTTTGGTGAGACGTTCTTTTGGAGGTAGATAGCAAGACTGACTGTCGTGAGCACCAATGTGTCTGGCAGCTATTTGAATTATTTCATTTTTGTTCTGTTGTTTACCACAATTTTGCACTAAGTATTGGCACTGCTGCTCATGTTTACTATTGTTAACACTGAATTTTACAGATAATTCTAATTCATTTGGTATCAATGCTTGTCAAAGACAGTATTACTGATTTTAGCAATGCTGCACAAAAGTGTCTGTTATTTGTAGCACAAAATAAGACACAAATTGTTTATTATGATTGTGTTCAAGCTAAAAAATGAATAGGGATATATTTTCCCCAAAAATAGGTTTTTCCAAATGTGAGTTATTAAAGATGTTTTTACCACTTATCGTAGTATTGCGATATCATTGACAGTGTGACCCATGTATCGTGTATCGCATCGTATCGTGAATTAAATATAATTAAATATAATATTATTATAATATTTGTATATAATATAATATTTCATATTATTAAATGTAATTTGTTTTGGACTGAGTCTTTAAAGATTCTCGCCCTTTGTCAAAGCTGATTAGTTGGGATTTTTTCTGCTCCCTTTGGAATTTTTTTCTAGTGTTTTTTTCACAACACTTGGACACTTTAGATTGCATGCAGCATGTCGGAATTTGTAAGAGGATCCATTTGATGCCCCGCCTCCTGCTGAGATGCCAGTCATGCTTGTGGAAGTTCATCAGCTGTAACTGTCGGTAGTGAATCCTCCTGATGCCGTCCAGCTGCTGTGGAGATCAGCGAACAAACGCTATCTGGTGACTGACTTTGGGGCTTCAGAGCAATGCAAGAGCGTGGAGGGTTTGGCCTCAACACTCCCGAGTCTCTCTCCAGTCACTGGGATCTTCAATGGGTCCTCTTGGTATTTTAGGTTTCTAATGTGGGCTCGTGGAATCCCTCACTGGTGTTGGTGTCGTTCAGTGTTGTCATCTGGGACTTAGTGGAGTCAGACTCTATAGAAGGCTGCTAAATTTAATCAGACTAACCTTAACAAAAAAAATGTCAATAACAGTCATAAAGGGAAAATAAAGTAGTAAACAAAAGACTAACAACACCATGTTACCTGCTAAAAAGCAAACTTTAGCAATGACATTAATGATAATATTGTTGATATAAGCATAAAGGAAGCGAGAAAGAGGTAAATAAAAGACTTACAGAGCCCCATGGACTGTTAAAAAGCTAACTTGGGCAAAACAAAAAATGTTGATAACAGCATTAAAGAGGCAAAAAAGTGGTAAATAAAAGGCTAACAGTGCTACGTTTTATGCTAAATGTCAAATTAATCACACAGATGAAAAAAGTGTAAAACAGCTGAAAAAATGATGAAAAAACGTCCAAAAGAATATCTGTTTTACTAGAGTAAGAATACTGCAGAGAACATAAGCTAAGTAAAATAACACAAAATTAAATGCAATAAAGGCCTCGTTAGCAAGTAAAAAAATGGTAAATGGTAAAAGAGAATTGGAAATAGTTGTAAAAACCAAAAAATATTCTGAAAACTGAACATTGCTAAAGGTGCCACCTTAGTATATTTAAGTGCAAGTCATAGAAAATAACTAAAACAAGAAGAAAAAAAAACATGAAGGTTAAATGTAGCCAAGAGATAAGGATAATGTGTTAAATCCCCACAAATGCTGCTACATTTTTTATTGTTTTTTTTTTATTTTTAACTTCATGTTTTGATATTCAACAAAATGTACTAACATTTAAAAATATTTTAAATTACTTTTAAAAAGCAGCAATGCCAAACATGCTAGCTTAGCTTTGTCGGTGGCTAACAAACGTGCTTGCTTGTTTTCATGAGCTAGCTTAAATGCAAAAAAGTTAATTTATGTAAAAAAGCTTTAAACAAATATTTTTTTTGTTTAATTATTTGTTAAGTTTGTTATAATCTAGTGTAAAAAATAGTGGTAAATCTATAATATTAATGCCTCAGAAGAACAAACCACAATCTGGTCTGAAAGTTTGCTGGTGTTGTGGTTTGAGGTACAAACGTTCAGCGATGTCTTGTTGTGTTTCTGCTGTAAAGTTGATTGGTTTTCGGTTAATGAACTCTGTGAAGCTGCTTGGAGAATGTCAGATGCAGGAGGACGCGCAGGGAGGTGTCAAGTCGAAAAGTTCACATCGTTAAAGTGAGGAGAAGCAGATCATTACTCTCAGACACTCAGAGCAAGTTTTGCAGCAATTAGACCGTCCCTGGCGTTCTGAGGGTTTCCTCTCAGGACTCCACGCTGCCCACCACATGAGGAGGAAAATTAGGTCAGAAAATGCTGTCGTGGAAGTTGCCAATAAGATGAAAAGGTTTTTTAATATTGCCTCTTTTTTTTTTTGCTGCTTTGAAGTGGAATGAAGCGCAGTGATTGGCTGCTGAGACGAGTGACTGATACAGATAATCCATCAACGGTCTGTTTTTGATAACTCCGCAGGGATTCAGGTTAAACGGGGATTTGCATGTTTTTGTTCAAGGGAAGGTCCTGATGGATTTTCCTTCACGTACACACAACGGTTCTCTGGGAGGAGCCACTTTTCACCTGGGGGGGAGCACACGCGTGCATGCGTGTCCCAGAAAAAGAGCTGTATTTCTGCTGCAGAGGCAAAGAAGGGACATGCAGATGATGATGAATTACTCCGAAGTTTGGGGCTGAGCTCCCCTTCGGGGATGCGGGGGACTTGCTCTGTCGGCCTCTTTGTCCCATTTGATGAATGAGGAACTCGCTGTGCTGCTGCACAGACGTCCAGTTTCAAACTCAAACCGAGAAAACTCCTGCGGTGTTCCGAGGCTGATGTACGACCTGATCACTGCTTTCCTCTGGCTCTGCAGCAAAGCCACCGAAAAGTATAGCTAATGAGACGCTCCGAACATCTAAAGCAAATTCAAGAACAAATGAGAACCTGTCAGTCTGCTGCTTTGGGACTCCAGAGAACCCTGGAACAGTGGAGAGCGTTCCAAGAATGAGTGACCAATCTGCGGTCAAGGATCAATCCAGGAGGTCATGGATGGTTTTGGGTCAGATTTTACAATTCAACCGTCAGACAAAGATCTTTAAACAAACATGGATTTATGGAAGAGGTCCAGGAGAAGGACTGCTGAGGAAAATGAACACAAAGAAATATCCGGATTGTCTCCAAGGTGTTGAGACAAATGTTTTGGGGACCGATGTGACATGGGAGGAAGCTTTCGGACAACCTGAACCCTTTTTCATCTCGACTCAACACTTTCAGAAAAGGGGACAAACACAGTGGTGGAAGTGTGATGGTTCTGCAGCAGAACCATGATCCAAACAATAGCAGGTGCATCTCTGAATGGATCAAGGTGAAGGTTCTGGAAAGTTTGTATCAAAGTCTTGTTCAAATGGGACCCAGAAATTCATGAAACACTTCAGCAAAACAATCATTGATTAGACTTGTGGGTTAGTTACAGAACCAGGCAGGTTTGGACATTTCATGTTTGTAATTAAAAGAAATAGTAGAAAAAAAACAGTAATTTGTAGGGATGGTTCAATAATTTCCAGAATCAACTCGATTCACCAGAACCTGGATCGATTCGATTCTGATTTTAAATTCTTTCAATTCAATTCGATTCAATTCAGTTTTGAGTTTACACGGTTTACACAGTTAGACACATTTGTTTAGAAATACATTAATAATCTATATATGTTTTGAAGATTTTCATATTAATCTGATATAGTTCAAATACTGTAAAATGTATTAGTAAAATTATAATATGTTAATACCAAACAGTGTTACATGGATTCTCAAACGGAGAAACAATTGTTCTGCTTCTCCTGGAGGTCGTTTCAGTTTCGCCACTGGGTGGCGATCCCGCTATAGCATTACACCTTTTTTCAGAAGAAGAAAGTATGAGGAAAAAACTGTGCTTTAGATCACAAATGGTTACTTTAAAAAAATATTTCCTTAAGAGTTTAGAATATACTGTAAGTATATAAAGAAGTTTATGTAGTAAATATCAGTAATGTATATTTAGGTCAATCGAACGTTAGCATTAGCCATCCTATGAGAAATCCAATTATATGTTAGCATGGAGCTAGCTGACTTTAGCATTATGTGTTTGATCGATCTCTACTTTTATGGATCGATTATTGATCTATTAAGCTTAGATCGATTCAGGTCGATTCATCAATTTTATCAACCAATACCTATATTAAAGTTTTTAATTCACCATATTTTCCACAGTATAAGTCACTCTGAAGTAAAAAAAAAAAACATGATCCTTTTTATTTTTTTCTATCGCTTACAAGTTGCACCTAAGTATTAGTTGCATCCCAGGTCAAACTATTCAAAAACAGACGACTTATACTATGTAAAATACGGTAGAGGATCTGTGTGAGGTATTTACAAAGACAAATACACAGGTTTTCTGCTATATTGTGGTTCACTTTTCACGGTCTTGTTGTTTTGCAGATGTATTTTTGTACCTTTTTGTAAAGCCAGTTGTGTTCTGTTCCCTGATTGGCTGTTGGCCATTTCGATCAATAAATGTCCTTCATGCTGTTACTTTTGAACAGAATGCTTCCAGTTTACCAGAGATACATAAATATTAGATCATTTTTTTCATTTTATAATACTGGACCTTTCTTTTCTATGAAGGTTTGAACTTTAAGAGCTTAAAAAAAAAAGTGAAAATGTCCATGTCTGAGACAATAAAATGTGTAGTAAGGAGTTTTACAGCCTTAAAAAGAGTAACTGTAAAAATAAAGTTTGAGGATTTTGTCAATCGCGGGTTATTTTTTAGATTGTAACTCTTGTGATAAACTAAAGAACTGTCTGTGTTCTCAGTATTTAACAGGAAGGTTGCTTCTCAGTGTGATCAACCGTCCTTGTCATTGGTCAATCGACTGAACTTGTTAAAAGTTTTGGAAATGTCCTCAAAGACCTCCCCAGTTGCAGATGTAAAGACTGAAGGAAAACCGTTGGAGATCGTTATCCTGGTTTTCTTTTCACTTCATCTGAGCTAATTTCTGCCATTGACCTCCATGTGGTTCAGTGTCTCGACCTTTCCCCCAGATATCTTCCTCATGCGGATTTACGCCCTTCTCCTGCCCTCGTGGAGTGACCGTCTCCCCCTCCGACAGGGATCTCCGGGGCTTCTCGTTCTGTGGTCCTGCTGTTCTCCAGCTGTCTGCTGGGCATCACCTCTCCCTGCCGTTTCATATTCCTCAAAAGGAGCTTTCCACGTTTTTATTTTTGCACTTTGCTGCATTTCTCCCCTCTGTTCCGACTGAAACTCAATCCAGACAAAGCCTGGATCTCCTCCACTGTTTTTTTTCATTTTTTGGGAAATCTCTTCATTTCTTAAGCACAGGAGGCGCAGAAACGAAGAGATGAACACCTGCTGCTCCCCTGATGCCGCCGGCATCTGCAGCCGACGGTCCAAATGGGGGCGCCGTGCCGTTCCCCGCCAGGCTGCAGTGAATTATCTCTTCCCAGCAGGGATCAATGGAGCATTACCATCAGCGGGGAGGGGCGGGAGGAGAAAGTAGAAATAAAAGGAGAGCTTCTCCACGTTCTAGGAGCCGTGTGTTGGAGCTGCTGGTTCCTGTTCCCCTGGTTTTGTGTGTTCGGGCGCACGCTATCTACAGAAGATGCTCCGCCCTGTTCAAACCCCGTTTTTGCCTTCTGCTCATGGGAGCATCTGCACAAGAACGCAAGAGTGAGGCTGCGATCCAGCATCCCACATCATCAAAGTCACACCGCCGTGCCTTTAAGCTGCCCACCTTAGACCCACTTGTCCAAAGTGTTCTGGTTCTCCCCAGCTGTAGTGTCTAAGCACTCCTACTTCCGCTCCCCATAAAAGCCACTTCAGCTAAAGAAAAAGCTTAAGTGCGCATTCGCATGCAGCGCGCTCCTCCTCCTCTGAGAGCTCCTGCAATCAATAGGAGTCAGATTCAACTCGTCTGAAGTCTCCGTTAATCTGAGTGTTTGCAATTTGCTGCAGCGATGCGCCTCCGTGCAGAACCGCTGCCTGTTTTTCTCCACGAGATGAAACTAAGGCTGGAGTTTTCATTAATAAGAGTGGCGTGAAAACATGGCGTTAGCTCATCCTGCAGGCGCCATGAATCTACATCAACTGGTTTTTAGGAAAAGCTGAAGGTCTGACTGTCAAACCGCTGAGCAGTCCTGCTGGTTCTGCAGAATTGCAGGTTGATCCCCGTCTGGTTCTGTTTGAGGATCCTCACAGTGTCTTGTGTGTGAAGATGACGAGGGCTCATCCCTCTTTCAGAGAGGAGTGTTTCCCTCAGCGGGGAGCGTGAAAGCTGCTGTGTTGTTTGCTGTTCGGTCTGTTGAGCAAAAGCTGTCGGGTCTGCTGCCAGCAGCCTCTGAGGGGAAGGTTCTGGAGAGGTCCTGGAGGGGGTCCAGCTGCCACACACTGAGCCCCCTGTGTGCTGGCGCTGAAGGAGACGGCCAGGAGGCCTGCTGCTGAATGGGGGCGTTGTGCACACGTCTTCACTCGGCGGAGAGGCCTCTTCAACGTGCAGGTTTCATGAAGCAGCGCTCACGGTCAGGTGACCATCAAGGGGCGGGACCAAACTGTGAGGTTTTTCATTGACTTCCAGAATGAAGCACATCTGAAAGTGAAATAAGTCATTTCACCAAATAAAAAGAAGCATTAGCAGTTTTTTTATATTTGTTACAGTGTTGTAACTTCAGTGCAAACAGCAATACTAACTACAATAATAATAACAGTAAAAACAGTTGCATCTAATGTATAAAATTTACAACAAGATGTTTAAAGACAGAATGAACAAGAGAAGGCGGGTTGAATCATGAAGTGATAATATAAAAAAGTTCTAAAAATGTCTTCCCTCCAAAGTTGGATTTATCATTAATCGTTTTATTTTAAATTTGTCATAAAGTGTGTCCGCAAACAAAGTCTTGCTCATGGTCATGTGGAAAACAAGGGGCGAGGCCAAATTCTGAGGTTTCCAACTTCCAGATTGTTGCACATTTAAAAATGAAATTACCCGGAGCTAGGCCCGTTCACCAAATAACCACTTGGCGAGGGTTTTAAAAATTAATTCTTATTAGTTAAAACAAAATTAATCGTGATTAATTAATTACAGACAATTTTTTTATCGCGTTTATCTAATTTTAGCCGATATTGTTGATGTGCTCTCAGATATAATAAAAACAAAGGTTTATAAGTTTACTAGCATGAACATTTTATTTGAACTCAGCTGCATTTTATTTTGCATGTTGCTACTGTGAGGTCGTCAATGTGCCACTTTGTAGTTCTTAACAGAAGTAACCCAAACAAACCCACAATGCCACAGCTATTAACTACTATGTAAAAAGATAAAGCCAGACGAGCGTTTATCATGAATTAATGGGATATTTGGAGTGCTGATTACATGTGACGTAAACTGTCGGATAAGGTTTGTCAACATGCAGTATGGTATTAATCAATCAATAATTTTGGATTGCTCAGAAGTGTTCCTACTGTTTTATTTAGAACTCTCTGGACCAGATGTTTTGTTCTTGTGTTTTGTTTTTCCTATACTTAAAAAAAAAAAAAAAAAAAAACTTCTTGGTGTAAAAGTAAAGGTTGGAAGTCTGATGTATTAGGAAAACTTCGTAAAGCCTGTGTTTTTATGAAACGCCACAATGTCACAACTTTAAATAAAGATATTATTAGGTGAAAAATAATTACGATTATAAATAAGGCAATTAGATAGCATGTTTTCTATTGGGTATTAGATTAATTTGTTTCATTTTATTTAATACTGGTTTTAAAAATTGGTCATAAGCTAAATTTTTGCCTTTGATTGACAGATTTCTTTGTGTTTGTTGCTTGTTTAGGCAAAATTTAATTTTTTCCAGAGTTGATGGTTGTATCAGTCAAAAGTTGGAGGACAAAACTTTACAAAGTTACAGAGTTCCTCAAATCACCACTAGAGGCTGGTTTTAAAACATCCCGGGAAAAAAAGTCAGGGTTTACGCCAGTTCCACTCAGCGATGGATAAGACGGCAAATGATGACACTGATGTCACTTCCTGACAAAGTGAAAGGTGAAGAGGAGTGGGGAGGCGTAGGTGCTCCAGTGGCTGATGGGATTGTGAGTAAAAGTAGAACAAAGCTTTGAATTCTTTTGTGTTCCTTCAGAATAAAGCCACACTAAAGTCACGCTACTGAACTCAAAATTTCAGATTTAGGTTTCAAAAAAGAAAAAAATGTTTGCTTCAAAACAGCAGGAAGTAACAAAAATAAAAACATATATTCTCTTCATCTATTCAAATAAAATTGTTTTTTATTTCTTTTGAGGAGAATTTCAACATTTGATTTTTCTTTCTGTGGTTCTGCAGCAGATGAGATGTTCTAGTTTTAGTGAGATTCCTGTGTTACACAGTTTCCCCTCGCTGGTCATGAGATGGACTCATCCACCGGGGTAAAGAACCAGCCTGTGTCTCGGCATTGGTGCGCCTCTGCAGCGTGACTGATCTGCAATCAGGTTCTCTGCATTTAAAAATAGAGGCGAGTGAGGTGAGGCCGCCTCCTCTTCCATCAGAGTGGGATGCTTCCTCGTCTCTGCAGGCCCAGACTCAAGGATGATGATGAGGAGGAGGATGCAGAGGAGGGGAGTTTGGAAGTGATCCAGCTTCTTCTCTTGCGATTTTTTTTTTTGTGATAGCAGGCTGTGGTTGCACACGCTCACAAATCACGCTCAGCCGCAGACAAACGGGTGAAGCCGCAGGATTTGCAGAACAAACGCAGCGCAGCTGCATCAACAGCAGGGTGGAGCCTGAAGGTGTGGCTCCACTTTCAAGTTTAAGATGAGGGAAAGTTTGCTTTGCACTGAATTCATGTGCGCTGCACCTCAAAGGACAAAAAAAAAAAAAAAAGCTGAAAAACAAACCATCCCAAAGTTCAGCGAGAGTCTCCTGATGACGCCTCACCACCAGTCAGACTCTTTCTGGGAATCAAACCATTTATTTTATGGTAAGAAAAAGGAAAAAAAAATATGAAGCTGCCTCTAAACAGAGCTTCCATTCATGCCGCCACGGAGTTTATCAAAACCTTCGGAGCCTCGTGAGCGGGCTGACGGCACACGGAGGAGATCAGATTTCTGCACACAAACTTGTATTCATAAACGCTCGTTTCTATCCAGGAGATCTGTTTCCACGTTCATCCATCATCCTTACCGGCTGAACTTCTGCACTGGAGGCGACCTTCTCCGCATCACGAGTCAAAGCCTATGAAATCAAAGATGGGAGGGTAGCAAGTTTGGCTTAAATTCCTACTCTGATCATCTTTTGATCGATTTTAAAAGCATTCCCAGTGGTTTAGCCAAAATCGAAAAACTGTCATTTTCTAGAACTTAGTTTCTGTAGAGCTATATTAGAAATTAACTTGAGTTGTGGGCGGGACAGTTGGCACAGAGCAACCCCGCCCCCCTTCCCCTCTTCGTTGTGGAGCTTTCTACACAAAAACTTCTTTCTTTTTTCAAAATTTGAATAACCCAGATTTGAATTTAGAAATACTGCAGAAAATTGTCTTTATATGCGTCCTCTAACATTCTTTTCATGATTTTTATCTGAGTAGGTCTGTAATTCTGGATTATTCTTTCATAAATACAATACATTCATTACAAAATACACAAACTGTCCCTCTCAAATCATACACCTTTTGATAACTGAAAACAAGGCTAACAATGCTACATGTGTAATTCTAGCTAAGCTAGCCCAACAATGCAAATAAAAGTTGAAAAAAATTCTGAATGAAACTATCAAGTAAGCCCCAAAAAGCATTTAGAGTAAAACATCAAAAAAATTTTATAAATTGATGTCTGTTTTAAAGCTAAATTAGCTGAACAATCACTACTTTAACAAAGGCGTTCCTACCCATGAAATGACAAATTTACTGAAAACTAGTTATTAAAACAATGACAGGGAAATGTAAAACAGTAAAAAATAACTTCCAATTTAAATTTTTCTTAGAAATGTTAAATTTCATTTTTAGAGTTCAAGTTAGCCAAAACAAGAAACAATGCTAAAAAAAAACAAAAACCATAAAACTTCACGGTACGGCACTTATTGGATACTTGTGGGTATTCACATGGTATACATAGGTATTTACTTGGCGTTGGCGTTGTTTCTATGTGCTACTTACAGTTGCTACTGAGTTTTTACGAGGTTCGTACGTGGCGAGTCTCTCTTTGTTGGTTGGTGATAATATGATACTTTATTGATCTTTATTACGTGTTTCATGCTACTTACCATGTGTAAGAAGGGGGTAGGTACACACAAAGTACTTTTTGAGTATCTTGAATTAATGTGGAGGTATGTATACTTGAAAAAAAAAAGCTACCTAAACTACTACCATATATCTTCCAATTGTGGCAGGTCTCCAGAAAACGCCAGGTCTAAAAGGTGCTTGTTACTTTACACCCCAGTCTCTAATAGTAGCGGGCTCCTTTAAGACACACACACACCGTCATGCAGACGCCGAATGTCTCTAGGATTTGTGTCGTGAGCCATTGTTGCAATGGCCAAGAAACACTCATTTGATTAAGCATTTAAACTTTTTACGGTGGCATATGCCAAAAACATTCTGGTGAGGAATCTGCATGAAATTTTTGGGTGGATTCTAAACGTATCCGAGAATGGCTCAAGCAGAGGGGAGATATGGAGAAGACGGATGCAGAAACAAGCAAACGATTTCCTAGTGGAGGTGCAAAGAAAGTGACCAACGAATTAGAAGAACCGGTTTGAACGTGGATTGTTGAGCATAGACAGAAAGGTTTGCATGTCTCCAGGAAAATGATTTGCATGAAAGTGAAAAAGATTTTTGATAAGGAGACTGATGATGCTTCAAAGAGAACAGAAACGTTCACAGCGAGTGCTAATACAATGTTCTCATCATTTCAATAAATCCTGAAATCTTCATCTGGTGTTTTCTGCATTTTGTGACCAAACTTTGCCGCAAAATGAACCCATTAGTCATCACCTTCCTGTCTGATGAAATAAACGCTGGTCTCCAATAGACGCCTGTCTCTAATGAGCGCTGCTCTTGTTGTACTGAAAAATGAAAGTATGCCGAAGTACAAAACTATAAAGTTCTTAATTATTTTAATAAAACCTAAAAAATATATAAAAATTATTATTGTGTCACTTTTATGTATCTTTTGAAGCTGATTAGTTAATGGAAGGTGCTTCATCTACTGTCAAAACTAAAAAGTACATGAGAGCAAACAATTTCATATTGTTTTGTTTTTTTGATTTGACATCATGGCATGGGGCCACAGCTGGGCTCTGACTGCAGCTTGATGTCAAATTACAGGCACTTTACTGTGATTTAAAAAAGATCAGAGCAGCTGCAGATCTTTTTGTTTAAAGCAGCTTTTATGTGAATCTGACCCAAAATGACAAAGGATTCAGCCTTTGTGCTGAAAGAGTTTAATGTACCACACCAATAAAGACACAAATCCCCCTTTTATGCCTTTGTTTACCTGTGTGTGTATGTGTGTGTTATGGGTGGAGGTGTAAGTCGCGGCGTCAGAGGATCAGCTGGTGGAGGTCGAGTCCGCTCAGATTAGAGAGCTTAGACCTCCGTCTCTGTGATTAATGGATGGAACCGGAGAAAGTGCTTTAGTAAAGCACACTCCCACACGCACACACACACGTGGGCGGTGCGGAGGAGGTGTGTTTGTGCAGCAGAGAGCTCAGTGAGTTTTTACAGACACCAGACCAGCTCTCAGCATTTCATTTTGGGTAACATCTGGGGGCCTGTCAGGCTGCACATCCAACAATTTACGTAGGATGTAGACTACAAACTGCAGGTTTGATGCTTCAGTTCTGGTATCCATTTGTCATGGGGTGCTAAACACACACCACAACACAAACTTCCTAATCGGAGGGGAACACGCCTGCTTCTTTCCTCCTGCTAAATGGCATATACTAATACTGGGCTTTACTACCCTCTTAGAAGTCTCAAAGCGCTTTATAGTCACTCACACACATTTATACGCTGATGGCGGCTTTGCTCCCTAACACCTATAACCACCAGGAACAATGTGGGGTTCAGCGTCATGCCCAAGGACACTTTGACACATTGGCAGCCAAGACCTGTGATCTTGTGATTTTGACAGACTTTTGAGCATTGTGTACCACACATAAGGTGCACTGTTCAAAAGTTATTTTGACTTCCATAAATCTTCAACCGTTTATGCAATTACCATAATTCTAGTGGACTCTAAGAAAAGCAGCTTAGGGACAATATACAACACAGTACAGAAGTGAAGTGTTTAGGTAGTTGATGTAAATTGGCTGATTCTGTCGCCAGTTAAGTGTCACCAGTGACATGTCTGGTGTTGAAAAGGTTAAGTTACCTGAACCTGCAAAGACCTACTTAATCAGGGAACATAGTAGACACTAGCAAAAACGGGGCTTGTGTGATACGAAAATGTCCTTTAGTGTCTCTGAAAAAAAAAAAACATGTCTTTAGTTATGCTCACATTTGAGCTCAATTGAAACCAAAACAGCTTACCCTTATTTTAGGAACTGAAACCTTTGGACCTTCCGGTTTTGGACTATTTTTGGAACAGAATGCATGAGCTTGTGTCCAACCGTTAGTGATGTTTTAGAGGTAATTCAGGCTCAACTTGCTTTGATTCTGTCTATTAAGCAGGGATGTAAAGGACACAAATATGTATCGGAAAAACAATCTAGTACTGAGAGTGACGGCAGGATTGGTCGAAAAACAGACACAAGATTATGTTGGTATGTCGATTATAATCGGTTTCTGTCAAACTTTATCAGTTTCTCTTCCTGTTCTGTTCTCTACTGTCTTTGCCGTTTTATGTAAATGTGATGCAAACAAAAACCTCTCCAATCATAAGCTTGCTTCTACCAAGTTGGCTGAAAATGAACCACCAGTACGGGATGTGTGTTGCATGCACTAAACATATGATAACCGTTTTTCACATAACTGCAAACAATACCTGTATAAATTAAAATGACAGTTAACTACATAAAACAAAACTGCATTAAAGACCCAAAAAGCTGTTATGTCTTCAGACTTTTTCTTTTCCAGCTCGATTCTAGTATATGAACCACTTAGTGGCCTATAATTCCAGCCAAACACAAATAACAATTATTAATTTCTCCTTCATAGTAAACTTTTTTCAATGGTTGGTACTTCCGTGTTTCAAAAAGGATGCTACCCATACGTCACTACCAAATCCAAGTCCCTGATTGGTCAAAGTTCCAAAATTTCAGGTTAAATAGAAGGACATTTTGTAAATAGAGCCAACAAATTGACTTGCATATCTATGAGTGAAGACAAAAAAATTGCAGAAGCCCAAAACACATATAAGCGTGTTGATAAAAGTATATACTATATTTATTATAACTGCTGCTTAAATCTACAATTAAAGTCTGTTTGACCTGCATAAATGAAATCTGCTTTGCTAGAGTATTCTGCATGCCATCTGGAGGAAAGGAGAGCTGAGAAAGATTGAAGGGAGTTTTGCATCAAACTGATAAGAATTCATTCCTACAGGAACTCTGACTGAAAATTCCCATGCCTGCACAGAGAAGTTATTGTTGACTGTTTAAACCTAATCTCTTAGATTGATTCTTTTCTGTAACCTAGGCAACCAAAATTCTAATAAATGGGAAGTGTGTACAGACTTGTGGCAACAAACTGACACTGGTATCCTCGCAAGAAAATCTCACTCTGGCTTGTGTCTGTATTTGTCTTTTGCAGAAATTACTTTAACACGTGTATGCGTGTATGTATACTTCTGAGTGGTAGTGGTTGCTTGAATCTTCGCTTCCAAGTAGGACTGCCATGATTAATCGAATAATCGATGACTAATCGACTATTAATATAGCTGACAACTAATTTAATAGTCGATTAGTCGTTACTTTGCAGTATATGGAGTCGGAGTGTATTAAAGTTGAAAAACATATATTCATTATGCTAGCTTTTTGGACTATTTTGACCTTTATTAAGGTTTTTTAGGCTAATTTGGAGTTTTGCAAATATTTCAGCTAGATGCTAGCTATTTTGGCTAATTTAGGGTTTACATGCTTCATAGGTTAATTGGTGACTCTAAATTGCCCCTAGGTATGAATGTGTGAGTACATGTGTGTGTGATTGAGGCCCTGCGACAGACTGGCGACCTGTCAAGGGTGAACCCCGCCTTCGCCCATTAGTAGCCGGGATAGGCTCTGGCACCCCCGCGACCCCGAAAGGGAAGGAGCGGACAAGAAAATGAATGAATGAATGAAAAGGCTAATTTGGAGTTTAGCTAATATTTCAGCTGCATGCTAGCTGTTTTGGCTAATTTAGGCTTTTTTTGTTTTTAGGCTAATTTGGAGTTTAGCTAATATTTCAGCTGCATGCTATGTGTTCTGGCTAATTTAGGAATTTTTCATTTTTTTAAGCTAATTTGAGGTTTAGCTAATATTTCCGCTGCATGCTAGGTGTTTTGGCTAATTTAGGAATTTTTCCTTTTTTTAAGCTAATTTGAGGTTTAGCTAATATTTCTGCTGCATGCTAGCTATTTTGGCTAATTTAGGATTTTTTCAGTTTTTTAGCCTAATTTCAAGTTTAGCTAGTATTTCAGCTGCATGGTAACTATTTTGGCTAACTAAGATTTTTTTGTTTTTAGGGCTAATTTGGAGCTTATCTAATATTTCAGCTACATGCTAGCTCTTTTGGCTAACTAAGGCTTTTTTCAGTTTTTTAGGATAATTTGGCGTTTAACTAATAATTTAGCTGACTATCAGCTTCAATGATTTCAGCAATCAGCTTAAGCATCTTAAGTGTGCTTTGCATCCAGTTTGCGCATGACCCAATTAGTCGACTAATCGGAAAAAATAATCGGTGATTAGTCGACTATTAAAATAATCGTTTGTGGCAGCACTACTTCCATCTCCGGTGTGAACGTAGAAAAATAAGTTTTGTTTTTGTTGCCTAAACTAAAAAGTACCAGTAAGAAAAAAAAAAGGTTTTTCTGTTAAAAGACATTTTCATTTATAGTTTTAAATGGCAAATGAAAAATAATTGCTACAAAGAAGAAAAAAATTAGAACGTCTTGTTTAATCATAAAGTTTGCTGAATCTTTTATGGATCAATTCGTAGACCATATATTGAGATGAATTTTGAATCATATGAAGAGGAAAGATATGCAACCCTATTCTGTGAAATCGTCCTTCAAAACTGTATTTTGTCCTTTGATTTACATCCTAAATTATTTAGCTGTTACAAACAGGCAGCAACAGACAGAATCACACGCTTGAATGTTAGTTTGGTTCAAAATAAACCTCAGAGGACTGAGGGAATCTTAGGAAAAAAAACAAAACAAATATTTTTCCACGGGAGATCTATTACAGAGAATGCAGCTTGAGAAAACAGCATAAACACAAAACTACACCGCAGAACAAACACAGAAACAGAAGCACGGTGGGACTAAAAGGCGCAGTAAATTGAGCAGATGCACGGGAACAGGAGGATAGTGGGTATTTGATACGGAGAGAGACTCCCGTTTGTCGTGACAATCCTCCCGAGATGACTAATATCCGCGAGTCTCCCGTGGCGCCTGAGTTTTTGTGTGTGTCTTGTGCGCGACGTTTCCCTCTTGCACACTGAGTCAGCTGGAAGATTAACTCTCTCTGCATAAATATAAGATGCAGACTGGATTTAAATGCAGGAAGGGAACTTCAATCTTGCAGCTAGAGGGAACCGTTCATGGTAATTCTTCCGTTTGCTTTTCATTCAAAACACATCAGCTCTGTGCTTCTAGCAGCTCTATGACTTCTCAAACAAAACACAAATCAGAGTTGACCTTGGGTCCATCGTTACCACAACAGGAAGATTGCATAAAGGATGGGAGGATAAGAATGGGATGATGAAAAGGCTCAAGATGTGGGAGGATTAAAGGGCTTGTATCCATGAGACGTCACTAAAAGTCTTGAAAAGAATAAATCGGAGGTATGAACCCTTTGGGGGACGTAACCGCTTTAAGTTTTACTAAAAAGCAGCTTTGCATCAATAGTCAACTCTTTACGGTAAAGTGTTGCATATCGGTAAAAAGCTTATTTTCTGTGTCAGAATCCATTGGTTTACCTTGATTGCATATAGACACTTTCCTTCAGTAAAGTGTGGCACACATATACTAATTACACTAATTGTTGACACGAAAAACGAAGGCCTCCAGCCAATAATGTATGAAGGTTTTGCAGGTTGAAGATGTTAAACCTATTCTTCAAGAGAAAATGTTGTTTTCAAGGTTGTAGGCATTGACCTCTGAGAAATACTTGGGTATAATTTTCAACTGACCCCAAAGGTGTGTCCAGATGGATCAGGTATGGGGTTCTTGATAGAAAAATACCTGGTGCCATGACAATGTTTCCATCTGTGCCTGGACTATTCACAATCTCACGCAAACTCAAATGCTATCCTATGTATGTTGCCATTGGAGGTGGGGTCATTTTTTTTTAATGATTTTTGATTTTCATGGTGATGATTTTCATGATTTTCACTGGTGTCCATGCCAGAGATAAAATCCTTTCCCCCTTCATCAAGATTTGTCGTGGGGCGAATAACATGTCAAATGTAAGGCTTGGGTCATCTGGACCCCATAAGATAGCACAAGGGTTGAGTCCCTTTTCAGTTTGTCATCCATTTCCAGCAAGTCCAACACATATTTAGTTCCAGATTGGATAGACTCCTTTGTGGTTCTCTGTCATGGTTCGTCCTGACAGTACAACTATCCGAGATCTGGAACTGGCACCAGGACACACGTCTGCAAGCAGACCAAAATCAAAACCAAAATCTGTGCTTCGAGGTGAAATGTCACAAAACAAATGTTGTGTGTTGGCCTTCCAAAATATAACCCGCTCTCTCTTGAAAATTAAGAGTAACTACAGATGACACAACAGGAACCATTGACGTCAAAATTAGAGTCAGATAGAGAATTGTTTCGTCTAACTGAAGTTAGGTTTCATGCATCTCTTATAACATCCGTTCCTTCATTGATTTATTCATCAATCCGTCTACTCATCTTTGACTGTTAAAGAACATTCAATACTTTGTCTGTGTTTAATGCATGGAAGCACCCGCCATGAACATCTAAAAACGGAAAAGAAAACCTAGAAAATCAATAGAAATGGAGGCAGTAAGACCAAAAGAACCCATCAGAATGGCTACACTAATGTGTTGGGGAAAACAGCACAACAGTCCTGAATGGGAGGGGGGTCATGAGGAACACATAATGAAGAAACTTTCCTTAACAGGACAGACGAATAGAAGAAAACAGATACAAACACATGAAATTGACCATTTTGCATCCAACATGCTCCTAAGCTACTACCACCAGAAGGACCGACACCTCACACTTTTTTTTCCACATTCTCTCCATCCAAGTTCATGTTAGAGCTGCAAGCCAGATGGTGGATGTGCACGTGTGCGCGCACGGCCCTTGCTGCATGCTCATGCATCAACATACAACCTGCAGGTCCAGGGACACAAATGCCTTGGAAACAAAAGCTTGTGGGCATGACGTGCACAGGCAACATGTGCACACATGAGCTGGACGAACAAATTTATAACTATCAACGAGAAAAAAAAAGGTCCCATTTTAACCCTGTAAAACTCACAGGCATGAACATCTATGCTCCAATTGCATTTTTAAATTAAAAATGTTCAGCTCAATTAATTTTAAATAACTACATTAATATATTCATTATTTTTTGCTACAAATAATTTATTTCACATTTTAATTCTGCTTTACAGAAGTCTTAGTTATTGTTTTAGGAGTTTTCTTTTCTTTTTTATTTTTTTTACATCATTCTAAATTCCAAAGTTTTCAGTATATATTTTTTTGATTTTCTCAACTGTTGTCTGCATTAGTTCTTCAAACAGTCTGTCGAGATTTCATGGTGCACATTTATTTTTTTTGCATCAGTCCTGGAAACAGGACTTCACAAGTCCACAAATGCACACCAGAGGTTTCTGATTGTCCCGAATATACGATTATCACCATGTGTGTTGCCATGGCGATAAGAACACTAAAAAAAAATTGAGAAGCAGGGCTGCCTCTCAGCCAACAGAAAGTGTCGTTTTGTATGTGCACAGTGTCACGATTTTGTGTAACAACTGCCCTGAATCAGAAGCAAATCTAAGGCTCTTTACAGCAGTTCTCACAGAACTCTTTGCAGACTCTTTCAGGGACTGATTAAATTATTTTGGGGTCCAGAAAATACCCAAATCTGGGACCCTCAACATCACATCATTTTCTAAATTGTGAGCTTCATTGGCTGGTATTGGACTCTCTGAGACTTCAAACCACAACTTTCTTTGAGACTCCTCCTCCCCCAAAGGTCTTCTGGTGTAATTTTTTGTGTTAAATGTATGTTTGCTAATCTTCTGATAGTCTTAATACATCTCTGGTGTTTTTCTTCTTTGTCAGGTTTGATTACCAGGAGCTTCTTCACAACTCCACCTTCTGCTTGGTGCCCCGAGGCCGCCGCCTGGGTTCCTTCCGCTTCCTAGAGTCTCTGCAGGTAATCGCACGTATGACGTACACCAACGCTATCAACGGATTTGAGGATGGAGGTTGTTTTAACAGACTAAACCAGGAGTCATGACATGAAAGATGAAACAGTTGTTCCTACACACGAAGCCTGTTCTACATAATGTGGAGCAAATGACTAAGTAATGTTACGAAGAAACTGCTGATAAAGTTTCAAACATGGAGGATTTACACCAGTTTTTTGACAGTTTTATTTAGCTGTGTTCAAGGCTAAAGTTGGCATCTGTTTTTTAGCTTCTGCTTTGAGGATTAAGGGGAAAGTTAAGGGGTAACTATGTCACATTTTAATGTACAAAGAAAGCTTGAACCGACTGCAGGTATTTTACAGATTCAATAAATTAGCTGTTAGAAAGAGGGCTAAACGAGATCTGACATTTAAATGCTTCAAACGTTCAACATAAAACCATATACTTTATAAATAAATCATGAAAAAAAATTAGGATTATCAAGAACATGTTAAGACAAAGAATAGTTATTCTAACAAAAAGAATGACTAAGTATTATAGAAGTCTATGGGATTTTGGCTTCTTGAAACCAGCAGGTACTTCCTGTTTCAAATGTGAGGGGGGATCCACTTAGTCCAGTTCTCTTATACAGTTAATGGTCAATGTACTGCTATCATCTTGCACTCCTCCTCTCCATGCTACAGTAGTAAAGATTGTGAACACATAAAACATCTTCACTCATGAAATAATGAACAGGTGTAATTTATTAATCACCATTGTGACTTGTGTCTTGGTATTTGCTGGTTAACTTTCGTGCAGTTTCATCCTTTATAGCTGAAAAGGAATAGATGCTAATGAGGCTTTCTGTAGAAACTGGTCCATTCCAGAGTCATTAAAGACTCACTCCAATGAAAATTGTGTTTTTGGCATTTGTGGTATTTTTCTGATGGAGGAATTTTATTAAGAAAATTTAGCTCTAAACTGCATTTCTGCATATTTCTTTATTCAAATCGTTGCAATGTCAGAGCAGAAAAAAATGCCGTTTAGAAAAAAATCCATATTTGTGACATTGAAAATACACTGGATGGGCCGCAAGCTCCATTCTGATGCATCCACTTGCAGACAAATATGTCTATGTACGTCTTTGTTTTCATCGTACAAGCTGGTATCTGCCTCAAAACTGTATGTCTGGAGAGCTCCAATATCGCTTACCCTTTGTGTTGCACCATAATATTAAGTTTGGAGTGTGACAGGCTGTGAGCTAGCAGTAGAGAGTGTAAACAGAGAACTCTCAGTTATGGGTGATGGGGAGGAACGTAGAGGTGAGTTTCTAAGTAACTACTTCTGAAGAGCATGTAAACAGAGAGCTCTCAGCAACAGGAATTGGGAAAGGGGGCGGGATTGCTCTGCATAGACAGTTCCACCCAGAAATCAGAGGTAATGTTCCAATGAATTATTGCTGCTCTGCTGAAACTATGTCCTATCACAGGGGTCTTGTGGCCCCCACTTTAATATGAAAGTTTAATGTTGGTGCGGTGTTTTGTAGGAATTGAAGTTTTACAGTGCTGTGTGTGGAGCTGGCGAACCAACCAATCAGGGTGGGGTAAATAGCTCTTGGGGATATGACATTGACCGGACTTGAAGCCGGGAAACTTTTAGGGAAGGAAACCTGACACCCCCTCCCCAGACCACTTTAATGAGTTCCTGACTTTTTTTTTTTTTAATTAGAAAGTGACTATTCGCTCGTAATTTTCACAATACATGCAGTCATTGCTGCATGGGGTTCCATTTGTGCCAAAAATGTGTTTTTGCGTCCACTGTCCATGTCTTTGATCCATTGTCTATGTCTGTTGAACAAGTTTATTGAGCATTTGTTAATTTCTACATACTACTAAGCAGTATCTTCTGCATGTCCATGCTTCTTTGATGATAGCTTGTATTTGCTTTGTGATGTTTCAGCTTGTTTTATACTTAAAACTTTGCATTTGCTATTGTCGTTGAATCTGGTCATCAGAAAAGTCCTTAGCAACAGTTGCTAACATTGTTAGACCCTGTCATTGCACAGGACGTATTGACAGAAGATATTGCTTCATGGCACGTAGACATGTTCAATAAACTTATTCAGTAGACATAGACAATGTACCAAAGACATAGACAGTGGATGCACAAACATATTTTTGGCACAAATGGAACCCCACACATCCCAGCCTCAACCAGATTCTACCTTCAGTGGCCCCAAGGTAAACTGAGTTTGAGACCCCTGTCCTGGAGAATTATACAGTTTTTTTTTATATGGTGTAAAGACAGCAGAATCATAATTAAAAAATCACTGGGAACACTTCACAATCAAAAGATGATTGGAGCGGGTCATTAAGAAAAATTCTGTTAGAGCAGTGAACCAGTTTTTGACCTCAACTACCAATTGGACAACTTGTGGAGACAGGGGCGGAGCTACAGAGGGGTAAGGGGGACAGCTACCCCTTCAGCATAAAGCCTTACCCCCCAAAAATTTGTAGTCAATATTAATTGCACTATTGCCTGATCGAAAGATTGCGGGATCGATTCCCGCCGAAGTGTCCTTGGGCAAGAACCCCAAATTGCTTCTTGTGGAAGTTGGCGCCACCATTCGGCAGTGGAGCTGCCGCCAGTGTGTGAATGTGTGTGTGAATGGGTGACTGTAAAGCTCTTTGAGCCTTCAAGGAAGATAGAAAAGCGCTTTACAATTATACGCGATTTACTATTGAAAAATATTATTAAAACACTAATACACACTTCTTTAAGAATTAGTCATAGTCCCTGAACTGCTTTTTGAATGTTCATAATAAAAAAAATTATAAATACGTATTTTTGATCCTTTCTTTTTTAATGGCCTTCCACTTCCATTTGAAACCCTTCCTAAGTCTTCTGCCCCTCCATATAAAATATTCTAGCTCCGTCCCGGATCGCAGGCCACCTTCTAGATTCCAGTTTGTGCATTTGTGTTCAGTGTCATTAGAGCTGGAAGCAAACCCAGAGCCGGCTTTAGAAGAGGCAGACATTCCCTCACTCACAGGCTCCCCTCAGAGAAAACAAACCAGAAACCACACAGCGGCTCTGATGTGACCCAGTGGCCGGCACAGAAGCCGAAGACATCTGAGGTCCACAGTTCTTGGGTTTGTGGAGTTCACTCAGAGGCGGATTTTTTTATTTTTATTTTTTGTGGAGTGACCCTGCTGGTGTCTGACATTCATGTCCTGCAGACAGAAGAAACACAATGTCGGATCACAGCTCCTCATGACAAAGTGACAGATAGAGACAGGAAGCCTCAAACCACAGAGGAGATGTAGGGGGGAAAGCATGAAACTATGAGAGAGGGAATCACACCATCAAACAGTGCCCTCCCTGCAGTGCCGATTCCAGATTCTCTGCCAGCTGTTGTAGATTCAGAGACGAGGAGACAGAAGGAGGCCGGCGAAGCACGGGGAAGCAGAACAACATCAAAAAGCTGTCAGTGAAGACAGAGTTCAGGAAACATCAAAGTCGGCTTCGATAACGCCCTGCGATCTGATGAATTAAGTGTTCTGCTCTGCTTCGCTGCAGGTTTCCCCCTCAGTGGATGTTCCTCATTAGCGAGTGCAGATACACGCATGTGCTCGGTGTGCGTGCGGCTGACACAGATGATCGAACCTCAGGGGCTTCATGGGAACTTGGAGAGAAGCAGCAGAAATGAGTTTTCAACCACTCGATCCTGACAAGCTCCTGTTTCCTGTGCTTGTGTCCAGGCAGCGTGCATCCCCGTGCTGCTGAGCAACGGCTGGGAGCTTCCGTTTTCCGACGTCATCCAGTGGAACCAGGCGGTCATTGAGGGAGACGAGCGGCTGCTGCTGCAGGTAACCAGAGCCAGAGATAGTCAAAGTCCACTTTTACTCCAAGTTCCTGAACTACCAAGTGTTTTTGATTAATGAGAAGACTTGAAACAAGCTCTTTCTGAGAAAAAGTTGAATATGTTTGAAGCATTAGATTTGTGGCAAAAAGCTGATGAGTCATGGATTTGGACATCCTACGGTAATGCCTTAGCGGTCTGGTACGGTACGTTATTTTAAGCGTTTCTATTGGAAAATGGACCCATTAATCAGTACCGAAGGTACCTCTTGGGGCCCCCATCAGTTTTAGGTTAGGTCCATTGAAAAATTGGAACGGAACGGTTGGGGCGGAGGCACTGTAGCTACCGTTGATTGGCATAAAGTGATGACGACATTATAATTTTAGGTAATCTTTCCAACGTTTGTAGGTTTTTGCAGTTTCCTGTGTGTTCTTTCGGTCACAAGTCAAAATCGAAAATGCCTGCAAACAGCAGGTGATTCGTGTTTTGCTGTCCTGGCTAGTGGAGGGACGGAAACAAGTGCAGCTGAATCTTAATGGGTGTAGTCTTGCAGTTTCCTTGAGAGGCGTCGTGAAAATGGAATGTATGATATTTGTTCGAGTGGTAAGAGTATCGCAAAGTATTTGTCAGGATAATGTAAGTTTCATGAGCTTATGACATACGGATGATGCTGTCATACAGTGTCCTTTCTTTACAGGAGAGTTAATGAAGCGTGTGAAAGTTTTCAGTTCAACTATCTGCACAAATTCTTTTCCTTTGACGTTTCCGTCTTTCCCCTGAGATCCCAATCAGCTGCGGAAACTTCCTCTGTGTCTCTGCAGGTGCCGTCCACGGTGCGAGCTGTGGGAAACGCACGAGTCTTGGCACTGCGACAGAGGACACAGATGCTGTGGGACGCCTACTTCTCCTCTGTGGACAAAATCGTCCTGACCACGCTAGAGGTGAGCCTATCGATTAAACCGAACGCTCACATAAGCGCCTAGCACCACTAAAACATGTTCAGCTGTAAAAGTGAGTAGAGGAGAAAACATCATTCAGTTAGTCGGGAGAAACAGACTTTCCCAAACCTGAATAAGTATTCGACCCCCTAAACCTACGTGTTTCTCATGTCTGCAAATCGGTTTTGCTCTTCTTTGCACAAACGTCTCTGAAACATTTTTTTTTCTCAAAAAATGGCAGTTTAACATTTTAACACCAATTTAGCTCTGCTGCTGACAGTCTACAACTAACGTAACTCTTTAATCGTTTACGCACCTAAAGTAATTCCAGCAAATTCTGAAAAAGTGGCTTTGCACCAATATGCAGCATTTGACATTAGTAATGCGTCGGATATCGATGAAATGGTATGAAAGGGTTAAGATTGTAATACAGAATCCAAGTCCGAGTTAATCCAAACTTCCAGAACCTTCAGGTACCGTTTATAGATCGACTTCCAGCTGTCATGAAATGATGATTAATCCAGGTTTTTCCCCTACCCTTACATTTAGCCCTCCAAGCGAAGAGTCATGGAAAAATAGTGTCTTCAAATCGATGAAATCATCATTATTTGCCGGTCATCTAGGTTAGCGCGTAACTGCCAGTGCTTGGAAAATACATAACATTTTTTTTATAACTTTATAAAGTCATGCAAAAAAAAAAGTCAATGTTTACATTTAAATGTCTGTGCTTCAGAGCACACCCGTGTGAAAAAATTCATTCCTCCTTTGCAGTACAGCACGACACGGATCACCGTACCGGACAACAGAAAGCTAGCCCTAAGCCCTTACCCTTAAAAAAAACAAGTTCAGACACTACTACCCCACCAAATGCCCCTACAACTGGAGGGGTAAAAGAAGAATTCGGATTTTGACTTGTTTTTCAGAAGGTTTGGTAGTTTGAGTCAAGATTTTTCTAGCCACGTAATCAAGTTGTTTTTGTCTTCCTAGTGGTTTTGTCAGAATATTTTCTTTGGAAGTTTTGAGAAAAACAATACAGATGTTTCTTCTTAAAAATCTCTTTCTGACTGTTCAGTCCTTAACTCTGACCATAATCGACACAAGTGAGGGCTTCACATCTTTTCTTCTTTAAATCTTTGTCTTCTGTGGCTTGCTGTCTCCTTCCCACCACTAATGAATAGTTTAAGTGTAAAATATGTCACAAAGTAAATTGTACATTAATCAAAAATATTTAGATTAGGACCATAAATGTTTGTCCCTTCTGGTTACTGAAGGTATCCATAAGAGTTTCTGCCCTCGCTCAGTATTCAGGAGGTTTTCATTTTTGAGTATAGCCAGCCTTTCTGTCATCATCATCTCTTTGCTGCCCCCTGCTGGTGTGTAAAAACTGCAATTGTTGTTTGCAGATCATCAAGGACCGCGTGTTTTCTCACACATCGAGGAACAAGTTCATGTGGAACTCGCTGCCTGGAGGCCTCCTCGCCTTACCAGAGTACTCCTCTCACCTGGAGCACTTCCCCTTCTACTACCTGGGGTTAGGTGAGCGGAAAGCTTCTGTTCAAATTTGTATTCAGGTTCAAGTGTCATTTCAGTGATTTTTCTCGACTCTTGTAAATGAGATGCTGTGACACGTCGTCTTTGCTCTCAGGCCTCAGTCCTTCTCAGGAGTTCACCGCCGTCATCCATGCCGTCTCGCCACTGGTGTCCCAGTCCCAGCCAATCATGAAGCTGCTGCAGGTGGTGTCCAAGTCCAAGTACTGCTCACAGGTGAGCCAGGTCGCAGGACTCGGAGCATGACCAGAATATGAGGAAATCCTTTTAAAAAATGCACTTTAGGATCTACGTTTACCAATTCAAACGCGCAGCAGATTACTTTTAATTGGTGCTTCATTTTTAGGACTCTGAGAAAATCTTATTGTCAATTGAAAATTTAATCACATCGAGAAATTTTAAGCAAAGTTCAAAGAACATAAGACAAACTTATTCTACTTTCCTGCGATTTCAGGACTAATGAAAAAAATAGTAAGCATTTCTGGTGTTTTAATCTGTAATCAATGAATAATTAATTAAATATTGGAGTGTCAACATTTTAAATCACCAAACAAAATATCATGATACGTCGCCAAATCAATCTTCCCCTACACACCTATTTATCCATGTTCTGGGGTATCAAAAAAACATAAATTTACTTTTTAAATATGTTCCTAAGAGTTTGTTTATGACAACAAAGATCAAAGACGTTCTTTGATTAAAGATTTTCTTTAATCTCATGGATTTGGTCGGATTCTATTCTCAAATGGGCTTCAGAGTCAGGAAAGTATTTCCTGTTTGATTTGATTTTAAAATCACAAAAACACTGAAGTTGGGAAATACTTTTTTTTATTTGAACCTTAAATAAAATCTAATTGATTTAATGATTGAACAATTTATGTCTTGACTTTCAGTGTTCAATCAGTAAACAGAATTTATTGATTTTTCTTAGTTATTGTTTTAAGATTATCCCTATAATTAGCTTTTTTTTTCACTTAAAAGCCAAACTTCCTGGCTCTAGTACCTTTACAGATCACATTCTTCCTAATCTCATCATGTTCCTGATGCCCCGCCCCCATGCTCTTCCAGATCATCATTGTGTGGAACAGCGAGAAGCCGCAGCCCAGCCGGAGTAAGTGGCCCCCCATGCCCGTTCCCCTCACCGTGACGGACGGCAGGAGGAAGGTGAGAACGGCTCTTCGCTGCTGCAGCCACATGCCTTTCCTGACACTCACAGAACTCACTTCCCTTCCAGACCACCAGTCGGTTTCTACCTCACGTTGCCATAGAAACAGAGGCAGTACTGAGTCTGGATGAGGACACAGTTCTTTTGACCAGTGAGGTGGGTTCTGCTGCACACAAATTCCAGTGCGGTGGCTGATCGGTCACCTGACGAATGCGTTTGCCGTGTAATCACAGGTGAACTTTGCCTTCCTGGTGTGGAGGAGCTTCCCAGATCGGATCGTGGGGTACCCGTCCCGGAGCCACTTCTGGGACCCCCTGAGGCACGCCTGGGGCTACACCTCTAAATGGACCAATGAGTACTCCATCGTCCTGACGGGGGCCGCCTTCTACCACAGGTAACTCTGAGATAAAGGGTTTGAATCCCAAAGGAGGCCTTGTGGTCAAATCTGAATTCAGGTTTTACACCAATTTATTTCATTACTTCAACTTAAAATAAAAAAAAAGAAAAAAAAGAAAAATAATTAATTCTTCCCTAAACTCATTTTGTCCATTTCTGGGTCACTGTACGCTATCAATGTGTTGCAAATCCGTGCAAAGCCAAAAAGAAAACTCGCTAATCCTATACTATAATTCCATCGATTGCATGAACAGTCAGAGAGCAAGTAAAAAAGTGAGTCATTTAGGTGTTCTCTACGACATCTCCGATGTTAATCCGTTTAAACAGAATAAATGTCTCCAAATTCTGTTCCTCAGAACTTGACAATAGTTTTCTGGAGCTGGAGTAAAAGTTTCTCAGGTTCCCAAAAGATCAATTTTATGTTCTGGGTTCTTACAAACATTCTACAAGTTCAATATGAGACTCAAAGACATTTTAGAGCCACCAGCTGCTCTGAGTCAGCTGCTAGATGAGCTAATGTTATCCGCCAGGGCGACCTTACAAAGAAGGGGGACTCCGAGCAAGAGCTTTAGTTGAGGAATCACTGCCCCCTCATTTGATATAGACTGCTGGAGGGGTGAAAGATCAGCAGATTTATATGACCATCAAAAAATATGTGAGTGCTGAATGAACGGCTAATGTTTATATGCAATTTATTTGTGATTTGTGTCAATTATGTAATTTTTTGATATGTGTGCAGTATACTCAAAAGTTATACATCAGTGGCTCTTCCATGTAAAGTCTGTTAGACATACGTGAAACAGTTAGAAAAAAAACAGATTTGCGTATGCATCTCGCAAAAATTACGCACAATTGCCCAAGATTTACGTAATAATATCGTATAAACTACCTAAAAATACTCGACAACTGCGTAATTCTCAAAAATTTTTAACCGGATTCTGGTAAAGACCCATCGGCCGAAACCCTCAACAGACATCTGTGCACGTGGACGAATGATGAACACATGTAATGAATTACATATAGCAAACATGCATCACGAAAGACTGAAATGACATACGTGAACAACGCACAAATTGTACGTAGTGATGCGGCCTTAAAAACTACGTAGTGGACAAGTTCATGGCCTTTTAAGATCTATTACATCAACACCTTTTTTTATACTTTTTCTTTGGTTGCTATTAAGTCAACTGTTTTTATGGAAGTTTTCTCTGAAGGCACCAAGTTCAAATCACTATGACCCAAAGTGGACAGAACATCTGGATTACATGTGGGGAAACGTTTTAGTAGAAAATGTTTGATGCTTTCCTGCCCTAAACTTCCCCAACACACGATGGTGGATGAAGATGGCATCTTCACAGTGTTGAAGTTTTATCTCCGCCCTGCAGGTACTACCACCACCTGTTCTCCCACTACCTGCCCCAGTCACTCCGCATCCTGGTGGACCGCACCTCCAACTGCGAGGACATCCTGATGAACTTCCTCGTGTCTTCTGTGACTCACTTGCCGCCCATCAAGGTGGCTCAGCGGAAGCAGTACAAGGAGCTGCCCGGCCCGCAGGTAAGCTCCGCCCCCTTTTTTTAGTAGCCCGTGTTGATTTTGAAGGCTCAGTGACAGCATCTGGTCTGACCCGACAGGGCACGAAGAGCGCCCCCTGGGCGAGCTCGGAGCACTTCAATCAGAGGCAGGAGTGCGTCAACACCTTCGCCAGCTGGTTTGGCTACATGCCTCTGGTCCACTCGCAGCTCCGCCTGGACCCGGTGCTCTTCAAAGACCAGGTCTCCGTCTTCCGCAAGAAGTACAAAGACCTGGAGCGGATCTAATGAAACTGAGCTTCAAAAGAGGAAACACTCGTCTAGTGGCCTTTAGGACGGACAATGGAACGGTCCACAGAGGACTGACTTGAAGGGTCCATTTGTGCCTGGTGGTCTTTTCAGAAGGAATAAGGGGGTGAATGAAAAACTTCTAGAGGATCCTAAATCCAGACGGGCGATGAATCAAGAAACAAATTAAATAAATGAAGGAGTTTTTGTGAACAGGAAGTGATGATTCCATCCTACGGACTCGAGCAGAGCAGAGACTGGAAACGCACCATTCCAACTGACATGCTGGCAGTGAAGACAAATAAAATGGTTTTAACTGCAACGTCAGTTTTTTTTTTCTTTTTTTGGAGGGGGTTGACAAACTTAACCAAAACAAAAACAAACTAGGTTTTATTCAGAGGTGAAAGGTCAACTGATCCACGCATCCATACGGGAAAAAGAAAAAAGAATGAAGACTCCATGGTAAAAACACCACATCATTTCTATGACCTCAAGAATAGCAAGGTAAAGATTAGACTCTTGTGTCTCATTTCCACTGAGCGGTCCAGATCTGTAGGGAGGAGTTACTGTCGTCACAAGATGAAATCCACTGATTGGCGGAGAGGTAATACGACACCAAAAAAGCATCCAACCACCGCCAACGTTTCCAAACATTTAGTTGCTATCTTTGAGGTGGTTGAAAATAATATTAAAGTCTTTGCATAAATGAAATACTACAACCCAAATATAAAAAAAGGAACTTTCGCATGACCTGCGTTGTTGTTGTCATTACCTTGCAGTGTTGTCACACAGCTACAAAAAACATAACACTGCTTTATCTTTAGAAGTGTCAGTGTCAATGTCTAAAGTATTTAGACCAAGTTTAAAGAGAAACCAAAGTCGTAAAGTCCAGTACTGCCAGAAAAACCTGTGCTATATTTTCTGAAAAAGAGCTGAAATATTTATTTAAAAAAAGAGATGAAAAATCAGAAAAGAGTCAAATGTGTGTATAAGAGCTGAACAATCTGAGAAATAGAAAATGTAAATGTAAATTAAAACAACTGAACATTTTTAATCAGGTGAATAAAAAAAAAAAAAAGAACAGAAAAATTCTGGAAGAAGCTAAATCTGGAAATAAGCTGAACCATCCTAATTTTTTTATTTTTAAAAAGGAATGCATATTTACAAAAAAAAGAGCCGAACAATCTTAAGCCTCAACTTTTTTTTATATGCACAGCTCATTAAGAGCTATAAAAATGTTTCACATGAACGCCTTTCTTGTGTCATGAGAATTTCCTAAACAAAAGTAGATAGATACTTTTAGTCAAAATGTGACTTTGTTCCCACACTTTTTCCCGTTCTCTTTGGTGGTATCAACATTTTTATTCCTCTGTTTCCTCCAACATTTTTTCCCAGAGGAGCAGTGAGTTCCCTAAAGAGATGAGCTTTTATTACAAAAAAAAGAATTTTATTTTTTTTAAATGGACAAAGAAAGGTTTGTTTCAAAGGAAACAGCTTCAGCTGAGTGTGCATCGTGACAGAAATAAAAAAAACAAAACGGCCAAACAGAAACCACATGGAGTTTTAGGCTGTTTATCGTTAAAAACGCAAAGTTCCACGCAGGAAACCTGAGATCCAAAGCTGCCGAGATTCTCACAGTGCTGTAGAGACGTTTGTAAACGGGAATATCTTTACCTGCGAGGACTCACCTGTATCTGCCGTCATGGAGAGAAACACATTCATATAAAAAAAAAAAAAGGACTAAATTTAGAACATGTGCATTGTGTTGAAGTAAAGTCCAGTCGTCCTCGTCACCTAATGATTTTTTTTCTCCCAAGAAACGTTTTTGTCAAAAAATCAGTAACAGCAGTCAATGAGGAGTGCAGAGGAGGCAGGACTTCCTGTGGTTGTCCTCTGACAGAGGGAGTGGCGCTTCACCTGCTCTGATGGCCGTCACTTCCTGAGCGTCAGCATGGCGTTGACGTCCCACAGCAGGTTTCTCATCTGGTCCATCAGTACCTTCATCTCCTGGTTCTTCTGCCGCACTTTCTGCAAGGCATCATGGGAGCTGATCAGAACACACTGAGCATGTGCGGCACTTCACAACACACGTCAGTTTGTTGAAAATCATTTTTCAGACATTTAATTGACAGTTTAATTGACTTCCATCTCCATGACAACAATGCATTTTTTTCTTTTTATTATTTTTTTCAATTGTGAAAATTAGACTTTAGATTAGTTTTTGAAGTGTCAATAAAGCTTGGCGCAGCAACACCACCCACCTCCAGGACCTCCTGTCTCTCCTGGCTGACAGCCGGGCTGCAGGGCTCCACCCGAACAGAAACGAGGTCCTCTCCTACATACGGCACAAGCTGCAGAGACGACGCAGACAGGGTCATCAGAGTTCTCCCCTTCACCAAACTGTAACCACGACTCCCGCTTCACCTCTGCCGGCTCCTCCTGCAAGTCAGAGGTCATCTCCACGCAGCGCTCGTACAGCAGGCGGAGCTTCCGGAAGAGCAGGGCCAGCTGGCGGAGGTGCTCCTGCAGCTTCCCGAAGCGATCCTGGTACATGGCGTGGCTCTGGGTCACACCGTTTGGCAGCTAAATCAAAGACAAAAAAGATTTAAAAACAACAAAATCAAAGTCACAACAGTACATCAAAGCGAAAAAAAGCTAAACAAAAGTATGCTTTCTTAACAAACGTAAACTTCAAATAACCTTTAAATTTGTTGACCCACACAGGGTTTTGGGTTGTCCAGACCTGTGGGGGGTTGTGAAGAGGAGCAACCACATAGTGTAGCGAGTATATCTTACAGTTTCCTTGAGGTGCGTGCCCACGTAGGGAAGGTCATAGAAATAGATAATACCATTGATGTGTGTGTGGTAAGTGTACTGTAAAGTATTTGTAAGGATAATGCAAGGTACACACACTTGTGACATACAGAGGATACTTTTGTTTAGTGTCCTTACGACACACTGCTGGTTAGTAAGATGCAAGTACTGGCTCCTTACTGACTTTTAGTATAGGGGGATCGACTTGAGTTAGTGGGGTTTTGAAAATGAAAAATTCTGACTTGATTCTAACTTATCCTTGCACGTTACACAAGTGTAAGCAAACCTGTAAAAAAGTGTGCATGAACATTTTCACTCTATAAGCTCGCAGAGTGTTCTACAACCTTAACATTTTGTGTGGACCACCTGTGAGCCTCATACAGGGTTGTCTATTTTTGCGCTGCAGACAGCCTGTATCCACCCATAAGGGTAGTTGTGACTAACTGTTCATTTTTGATCCTCAGACCATTGCATTTTCACTTTATTTGGTAAATAACAACAAATGAGACAGCAGGAATGCAACAATTAATTTTTCCCATGATTTGATTCAAACCTCGATTTTCGGGTCACAGCTTTGTTTTGGATTGATATGTGAAGTGTGTATTACAAAAAAAAAACGACAAAAAGGAAAATACTTTTTTTTACATTTTCTAATAAACAAGTAACAATGAAAAAAAGAAACCAAACACCCAAAGCAGGTGTAATATAATGAAACAATAAAGGATAAATTGTTCTTAAAATTAGCGCAACATGTTTGACACTTTCAACTTTTATTTTTTAATCAATAATTAAAAAAAGAAAAAAAAAGCCTGGGCCTACTTTTTAATTCTTTCATTCTCTGTTTAGAACTCAAAATGAATAGAATTAATTCTTATAATAAAAAAAAAGTAAAAAAAAAAAAATCAATAAAAATAAATACAAGGACTTACAGAATTTTAACAAAATAACATTTTAAACACTTTTTGTCAAAAAACAAATAAACAAATGTATGACTAAAGTTCCCTAAGGATTTTTTTAACAGGTAACTGAAATTCAGATCAAACGATATCTAGTGGCGGGAAGCACGCGCACAGATTGTATTTCTAATACACACCACCACTGTGGACAAAACGGTTTTAATCTCAATTTAGAAAGTTTAGTTATTATTATTGTCTTGTAAATAAACTGAAATGACTTTAAGTATGTTGCTCTTTTGTGGTTGTTTTGCTTGTACGCGGGTTACCTGTGTCGCCCGCGTGATCTGAAAGATCTCCATAGTGCGCGTGACGATGTCCTGCACGGTCTCCTGTCCGATCCTGCACAGGAACACTGGGGAGATCTCTCGAAGAGCTCCCTGTGGAGGCTGCTGGCCCGGGGCCACCGAGGCGCCGGGGGGCATCCCTGCTATGCCCGGCTTCTGGGGCAGGGAGGCCGCCATGAGCCGGCGGAGCAACACAAAGGAGAAGGGAATGAAGAACTAGCTAAAATAATAAATAAATAAAAGCAAAGGAAGAATATTCCGGTGTGGCAACAGACTAGTGGCCTCTTCTCGGTTAAAGAATATCGGAGTCTTCAGAATCCAGAATTTGAAATCCTCTTTCGTCTCCTAACAGCTAGTTCGCCTGCTGCTATCTCTGGGCTTTAACGGAGAAAGTCTTCCGACTGTTTTCGACTTGAAGGTCTGGTTCGGGCTCGTTTCGCGGTGCAGCAGAACACCAACCCGGTATCTTATTTCAAAAACAAAGCACATCAAACAAGCAAAGCTACAAGAGGATTTATGTCAGTTTTACAGTCGCGCTTCTGTGACGTAATTTCCTCACAAAGCCCGCCATTTCCGCAACTAGGTGGCGACAAAATGCAGTACAAAAATATAACAAATGTAGGGAAAAGCTCATTCCAAATTTAATGTATTACAGTACTATAGCACTTATTAAAATGTAAATAAGCACATTAAGGCAGCGACAATAAATTTTGGGTAATACTACTGATTTAAATTTACTGTTAGTCTTCAACATATACAAATACAGAACCCCTAAACTTCGAAGAAATAAAAACAAGGATTCTTATTCACACCAGATAGTAATTTGTGCACACCAGAAACTATTAAGAAAGTAGTTTTTTACTCTTCAATGTCCTTATAAACACTTTAATGTCTATCTTGACTTTTTAATACATTTGTTTGGGTTTAGCTCTTTTTTCTTTCTTTGTCAAATAGGATTTCCATTTTTTCCCGACACAGGTCTCTTATTTTCTGTTTGATTTGTTTTCTGTATAGTTAGCCATTTATTTTTCTTAAAGCTGAGGGTTGAACAAAATATTATCGTTAATAATCATTACACCCATCAACAATATCGGCTAACTCTGAAATGCTTTGTGATACACTTAAATGTATTTAAATACAATGTTCTAATTCTGCAGGTATTGTTCAAAAATAGGACCTGCATGTACAAAGCATTACAATGTTGCGAGAAAAATATTGCAGCCTAAAATGCGGAATCACTTTTGCAGAACAACATGTAGTTTCAAAGTCGCACATCATTGAGCATAACTTGGTTAAAAACATTACATTTTCAAATTAAAAAAACATCATATTTAAAAAAACTTTTAGCTTTAATTAGCTTGAAAACAGCAGAGGGATAGTTAAGTGAGGGGGGAGAGTTAGCTAAATTAAGCAGAATTTTAGCTAAATTAGTCAAAGAGTTCAACAAAAGCTTTGACTTAGCAGGGTTGTTGAAAACTGTACATTTTTGAGATTTCATGTTTTATTCATGAATCATAGACATTTTTCAGAGAAGTTGCTTTGTTTCAGATGAGAAGCAAATAAAGGGAAATGTAGGATCATGTTTTACAATCAGATATTCAGAGAGTTGACTAGGAGTCATGTTGCGGTACAGTTAGCTTCTGTATTCGAAACTACCCAAAAAGGAAGAAATCTGATTAAAGCAGAAAGCGATAAAACGTCGTCATAAACCTTTTATTTTTTTAATGTCACAAGTTTATTTTGAGGAACACCACAAAGTACTTCATAAAACTAAAGCTCAGAATAAACATGCACTATATTACCCAAATGAAATAATTCCACAGCTATTGTGGTCAAATTGTTTTGAAATCGGTTTAACGGGGGACTCACATCCAAACAATTGAGGTCTGAGGATGGACGTAAAGGTTTGTTTGTACCTCAGAGGCACCTGACTCAATATGATGTTATGTTATCTGCATTTTTAAATCTGTGACACCTGGAAAGATGATGGGACAAAGCGGCAGATAAGTTGGAACAAAGAACTGCCTGTGATATCCGACAGGAAGTTGAGTAGCAGGAACTAGTTTGCTTCTTCCTTAAAGGCGGCCAAAGCTGATGTTCAGGTGACTGTCACAGCTGAACTGCTCAAGGTGTCCAAATATTGTGTTAAACACAAGCCAAACCTTGCGTTTACTGATTTAAAATTTCTGCACCAAAAAATAAAAAACAAGGTTTTAAAGGGACCAGAAACACAGAACAAAACATGAGATTTTCTGGAACATTTCTGGCCCCGACATGCCAGCATGAGCTTCTCGATTTGTCCGAACTGTGAAAAATGTTATTAAAATCACCTTGGAGGTGGTCTCGGGTTCCTGCAATTTGACACAATTTCAGGTTCAGGACTTTATCACATCAGTAATTCTATGCTGGCTTCCTCCTCGCCATCTCTTTTGACCAAAGGTAAATATTAACAGGGAACAGATTACAGAGCAGGAAGTTTCACTGCAGGAAAAGCTTTGTTTTCTAACCAGTCAATTGAAACCAGGCCTGACAGAAGAAATTCTTGTCAATGTTTAATGTACATACCTCAGAATCCCAGAACTAAAAAAAGATGGCTTTAGATTTTTGATAGCTGCAGGTGACAGCACCCATCTTCAATAATTTAATTTCGCTTCAAATTGAATCACAGCTAAATACGAGGAACCAAAAACATCCCAGTTAGAGTTCAGAATAGCTATTTTTTCTTACATTCTGTGGCGGTTTTAGGCTGTCACTTTTATTATTTCCTCTGGGGTTCCTCAGGAGTTTGTATGTAGACTTCTTTAAATCTGCTAAAATTAAGTTATGGTCAATCCTTTGGTTGGAATATTACACTTAGAAAAACACCAGTTCAACTCAATTTTAAGTTTGTGTGGGATTTGATGCATCACTGCGGCCTCGCCTTTAGCATGTTTGCTAAGAGTTTTATGTGATCAGATTGCTAGCTCCATGGCTGACCATTTTTTAGTCTCTTAAGTTCAGACTTAGGCTCTTAAATTGTTTCTAAGGGCAACCAGTTATTTGCTAATGGTAATAGTATGATTATTGACCATCACAATTATTAAAAAACTCAACATAGCACCTGTTAGCATTGATCAGATTTGAGTTCAGATTAGAGTTGATTCAGATGGTTTTTAGGTAAAGCTTTGTTTTTTTTTTCATGAATCTGAAACAAAAAAAACGATGCTAAACAGGAGCAAAGGAGGAAAAGAACGTCAAGGAGTCTTCATCCGGACTGTCATGAGGAATTTGAAATCACAGCACTACTAGCAGCGACGGCAGACAGATTTGTTTATGTGCGCACCACGTTTTGAATAGAAAACATATTTTGACTGAGGTCATTCCCAATGATGTGTTAACGTTTGCTGAAACAACAGAAATAGCAAGGCTGCCCAACCCTAAGCTCTGGAGACACTGCCCCAACTGAAGGACCAGAGCTGGGGTCATGAAAGAAACAAAAATAGAAGTCCAAGGATTCAGCCATTTTGAACTAGGAGGAAGTTAACCTCGTTTTAGTCAGAATGCGGTACTTCTTGCTTTTAGTAACTCTGTATTACAATGTACTGTGTCATGTACAGTAAGTATATTCTGTCAGGAAGTGGTGGTGGAGGACCCGAATGCAGGAGACCAGGTTTGGTGACATGAACTTATTAGAGTATTTGATGTAAGGTCAGTAAATGACACTCGCTTTGAAATATTGTCCCTGTCAACTTTTAATATGATTCCAACGGATTTTGACGTTAGCACTAAACTGCTATAAAGTGTTGCATGACTGCACAAAACCGCTTTTCTCCACGTTGGAGTTGATGAGTTACGATAATTCAAAGAGCTTCTACACTGGAACACATCCAATGTTAAACGATTAACGCCTAGGAATCATTCAAGAGCACGACTGATCATCTAAACCTCATGTCAAACTTAAGTCCCGCCCTTTGATGTAATTATCTTTGGTCGTCCGATAAAAATCTGGTCACAGTTAGAGTTGGCACCCACATGCTATAAATCTCACAATGCACCACCGACATATTTAAAATTTGATTTTTGGTGTTCTTGGCTTGTAGAAAAGGGTTGTCAGTTGAAAACGAATCTAGAAAAGTTTTAAAAAAATAAATGTGACTAATTTTCCTTCACTTCAATGTCTGATTGTTGTTGTTTTTAGGTACAAACTGTCATCATTGTGTTAGTTCCAGCATCACAAAGTAGTAAGGTGAACTTTTTACAAGCTTTTGTAAAAATTTTTCTTGCTATATAGACATTACTATTGCTTGTTGTTAAGTGGGCAAAGTTTCTCTCAAATTACTGAGAAAGCTGAGGATAAAAAGTGAAAACACAAAATTTGAATGATTTTTTTATTGTTTAATTTTATATTTTGAGTTATTTTATGATTACATTTATACTGTAAAAAGTGTAACATTGGATCAAATAACAAAAGGTCTGCAATTGGTTATATTAAAATTTTTTAGCTTTCGTCATATTAAAATTTTAGGTTGATGGTTTACCCAATTCAAAAAAATTATTTGGATAAAAAATAATATTTTTACGTGTAACAAATTAACTTTTTACAGTGTAGTCATTTGCAAGTTTTTTTTTTTACATTGAACCAGTATGGTTCTTAATTTTTCATGGGGGAAAAAAATAATTTACATTTTTTTTAATAAACCATATAATCTGTACTGAGATTGACGTCCCCTAATTTCATCCGGCTTCTCCCTGGTCTGCACTCAGAAAGATTTGGATGTTAAAATGGACACAACCATTTGCAGTAATTGTTGGTTTCTCTTCCATATTTCAGCTCGAAATAGAAAGGGTTTGTGTTTGAAACTATGACCCATGCTGAACTGTCAAAAGCCTAAAAAACAGCAAAGAAAAATGTTGTGGTTCTTCAGCTCAGGTGTGTCGTTTGTATTACTTTGGTGTCAGTCCATGAATGTGAAGAGGAATCAATTAAAAACAGGTTTTATGTGTTTCCACCTTGAATATGAAAGTTGTAAAACTCAGTTTGATGAGCACTGTGTGTAGGCGTCACATCATTGTTCTCCACTCTTCTCTGTTATCAGCATCAGGTCTGTGGAGATATAAAAGGTAACCCCGACAACCATCCGGCAGATCCAGAGACCATGGAGAGAGCAAGCATCTTTGTTCTGTGCGTCTGTCTGGGCGTTCTTTTACTGGACCACACTGAGGTGAGACACAATTTAAAATTAAAAAAATAAAACATCCCAAGTTGAGACTTCCATGACCTTCAAGCAGGAATTTTGCTGCATGTAAAGCCATCTGAGCAGCTGACCTTGTTTTTCTACTGTAAGTGTGGTTGCAGTCAAATCAGAGCAGGCGATTTACATGGAACTCAGTCAAAAACAAATGCCGGCACGGGCGAAGAGAGAGGCTGCTTCTTAAAATACTCCCAGTGTGTTTGTTGGAACTGATTGATGTTGTGTTCCGAGCTTCAGAAAAACCGCAGGACTGCTGTCTGCTAACAGAGTTTAAATTGCTGGTTCTTCGTGAAACTCCTGCCTCATTCCTTGTTTCTTATGTTTAACTTTAAACATGTTTTTGTCCTCCTAACTGGTTTGAATCTGTGGTTTAACAGATTTTTATTTTGAGTAGTAGGAGTACAAGGCGTACTGAATGGTTGTTTTTTTTAAATTATGTAATATAAAAGACACATCAAACTATAAGGTGCATTAAGTGAGACAAGAGTCAGAGTTGTGTCCGTCAGACTGTGGCTATTCACTGGATAGTGCATGATAAAGTGTGTTCACCATTTTGTATTGCTGTAGAAATTTCCCAGAAGTCTTTGCAAAAAACCAGCGTTCATCGATGCTCACTATGTTGGCAAATATAGACCACAATGCATTGCATTTGAATCATTTTTACGGGAAAAAAATGGTTTAAATAAAGATTTTTAACAAACTATCCACATTTTCATCATCAGAAAAGAGCAGAGTCACAAATAGATGTCGTAAAATGTTTGTATTGATTATTTTTTCACTTTGTGAAATCAATGAGGTTTAGAAGAAATAAAAAAGCAGTGAGTATTGTTCGAATTGCTTTGAAAATTCAGGGCTCTAGATGATCCCACACTATAGTTTTTTAGTAGTTAGGGATTGGGGTGTGATTTTGTACATAGCCTTTGTTAACTGGGTTTACAGTAATTCTAGAACTTGTTTGTAACACGCTACACGTTAGCCACGTTAAAAGCATTAGCTGTGTTAGCTGCCTACACCTACCTTGTTTGAAACTCGTAAAAAAACAGATACAAAAGATGATACTGGGACTATGCTAACTCCCAATTTTGTTAGAAAAAAACACAGTCGGACACCGCTACATGTTAGCATATTCACAATTCCTGTAACCCCCAAACTTAAACAGACTAATACAGCTAAAACAAACGTTACTGAGACTACACCAACCCCCAACCTTGTTGATAACACATAAAATAAAAACAAATTAAGACACCACTATACATTAGCCACGTTAGCATATTCACGCTTCCTGTAAGTTCCAGGCTTGTTTACAACTAGTAAAAAAAACCCAGACTGATACCGCTAAAACAAACATTACTGCAACCATGCTAACTTCCAACCTTGTTATTATAACATAAAAACACACAGTCTGATTAGCCATGTTAGCCGTGTTGGCGTATTCATAATAATCCCCCAACATTGTTTGCAACACATTAAAAAACAGACTGATACCGCTAAAACAAATGTCACTGCGACCACGCTAACGCCTAACCTTGTTAGTATAACATAAAAATACTCAGTCTGACATTGCTACACGTTAGCCACATTAGCATATTCATAATAACTCCCAACCTTGTTTGTTACACATATAAAAATCTCTCATAACGACAGAACGCCATGTATCTCATGTATCAATTGCTCTGACATCAGTAAGCACAACTAGATTTAATAAAGCGCTCCAGCTTATACTATTACTGTTTTATTGCCAAAAAATGGTTATTGTGACTTTTGAAAGCTTTTTGTTTTCCTGCTCTCTAAAAAATTCTGATTATAGCATTGTACCTTGAAATAAAATCTGCTTTAAGAGCTTTGCAGTGTGTTTCAGACATTAAAAAGAGGAGTTCATAAATCTCTTTTTCCTGAGTTTCTAACTGCGGGACTTAGAGTGCATCGGCTCTAGTGTGGGTCTCTGACATGGTTGTGTAACACACAAATTTAGCTCCCTGCAATCTGAAAGTAATGCAGATTCACAGACCGCAGCCGCATGCAAAGTTTCCCTAATGTGTTCATGGTTCACGGGGGAGCAGCAGAAACAGCAGGTGCCTGGCTTTTGCATGTGTGCAAAAAAGATGCCTCGCAAACACACACGTATGCACACAACAGGATTGTATAAAATCATTGTGTGCAGCAGGAAGCTCATTCAGTGATGTGATGGAAAAAAAACAAAATCACAGTAGATCTGTTTGTAGAAATGTCAGTCATGAGGAGTTGCCATTATATTATTATATTCATTATGAAGCAGCTGCAAGATTATTTTTTTTAATTTCTTTAAAGCCAGGAAATGGAAATCTTCTGTAAAAATAATTTGCAACCGACATTTTTATTGAATAAGGTGAATAAATGTGGCGCATCTGTCAGACCACCCTCTACTTTTGTTAAACAAAGAGAGAAGGAAAAGAAACATCCACCTCATCATCGATTTGGGCTGCTGAGCCGTAGACAACATTACTCTACGTAGTCTGACTGAAGTATAATGAACCTTCATGCTTGTCTTTTATTCTGAAAAATCCTTCCTCTGCTTAGTATCTCAGGATGAAGACATGTCAGCTGGGTTAATGGTCAGCTCCTTTCTTGATGATCCGTCTCCATTTAGGCCTACTTCACCAAAAACCCTTATGGATTTAATTCTATTTAAGCGATGATGCCCGGCAAATAATGCAGTTTGTTCACATCTGACAGTCGCTTCCACAAAATGCGTTAATTTCTGATGATCCACACTTTGTCGGCCGCTTATACCGTGGTCACTCACAAAATAAAGAAATATTTTTAGTTCTTTATTCTTGATATTATTATTATTATTATTATTGGTTTAGGTCGCTTTTTGACAAAATCCGGACTATTTGATATGTGATGCAGCGTGTTGTCACGGTAACATGTCAACACGCAGCTGAACCGGCACTGTGATCAGTGTAATTTATAAATGTTTCTTTCGTTCGTCGTTTGTCGACAATCACAGATGTTCATTGAGAGTTTCGGCTGACTGATCTTCATGTGAATTTGGTTTTGAGCTGTTCAAAATTTTTGGTCAGTTAAGAATTTTGCATTTATTGTATATTTTACATAAATCTTTCGCAATTGTGTGTGATTTTTGCATTCAGAAATCTGTGGCTTTGCACAGCCGCTCTACGTATGTCCAAGTATATGTCCAAGTATATTTACTTTTCATGCATGTAGCACTCATGTACCACTTTTGCATCGCGTATACAGCACACATTTCACATTAAAATGACTTAATTGACGCACAAATTACTAATGAATTTCATATAAACATCCTAATAATCATATACGGTTCATGCACGATTTGCGTGTTGTGTGACAGTTGTAGAAATGGATCGATCTATCACCCCTCCAGCAGTCTGTACTGAGTGGGGGTCTCTCATTGGGTGGTGTCCAGCGCCGCGTGGAAGGTGGGTTGTGGGAGGTGGCAGGATACGAGCGTGCCCAGATACGACTCTGGAGCCTTTGTCGTGGCTGGCTGGTGGATCTCCCCAACTTTGACTCCCGTCAGGAGTACCGTGTCTCAGCGTGGGTCCCCTTGGCGGGCTGTATCGACTAGCACCTAGTCGCTGACTTAGAACTGGTGCGGACCAGGGGAATCCGACTGTTTAATTAAACCATCGTGAGGGCTCACGGCGGGTCCTGACCCAATGTGATTTCTACCAGTGCTCTGAATGTCCAAGTGAAGAAATTCAAAGAAGCTTACGTCTTCTTTTTTGTTTATTTGTACGTCTTCCATAGTTTTAACGTGGTTCATTCGTAATACACCTGTGGAAATTTCAGGTAAATGACCAAAACTTTTCTCACTTTTTCCTAGAGCTGGGTGATACTGAGCATTTTGGGTATCGATCCGGTATGATCTGATACCGGTCATTATCGCAGATTTCAATGCTAAAACCAATATTTTCTTAAATGCTGTAGATTTGACGAGAACCTCAAAATCTCAGTTGTTTTAAATCGCCGTGAATTTTTTTTTTAAGTTACTTGTTAAACATAAAAACAGAATTAGGACAATATTTTAAATTAAATAAAAAAGAATTCAATAAAAAGTGATGAAGTGAATGCAAAACAGTCTACCGACCAAAAAAATGAGGAACTATAATGAACTATGAACTTTTTGCTGATACAGAAAAGTTTCAAACAAGAGTGCAAATGTCGATATCAGCGGGCCGAACCGGCCATCGATATTTTCCACATATATTTACGTATGACCAAATTTCAGCTGTGCAATGTGTGCAAATAGTGGCTGTGTGATACGGCCTTAAAGAGAAATTGATTTCATGAACCCTTTCAGTGACACAAACGAAGTTTAAACAGCTAAGTCAGAAGGAATGTTCATCTTCTGGTTCATCTTCAATTTCTCTTTTTTTCAGGCAACAAATACAACCACAGGCAGCTACTCAAACGTTACAGACACGACAGAGTCAGCAAATGACACCCAACCCTCAGGTACCGCCGGGTCCACAGAGACCACGCCCCTGGTCAACCACAGCACTGGCCCGACAACCTCCGGCTTCCACAGCACCCAAGATCCGCCTCCAGGCTCCTCTGTCTTCCCTTCAGGCTATCCTCAAACAAACGCACCGACCTCAGAGCCGACCGGGACCTCCACAGTTGGGCAGGACGCTAGTACCTCAACACCCCCGGCAGCCTCCACGCCACCGGGCAGTTCCTCCTGCACGCCAGGAGGCTGCGGCCCATTGCTGCTGTGCGCCGTCTGCATGCTGCTGCTCTCCTGTATGGACTGAATCTGTGTGGCTGCAAAGTAAAGGAGAAAAAAATCAAAATTTCTGTTCATTTTTTGGAAAAAAAAATCATAAAAATTTATTTGAAGCTTTCTGACAACATGAATGATTGAAAACAGCTAAATCGCCCGTCAGCGACACCAGCTAGCTTTCTAATGTTAGCAGTTGTCGTTGGTCACATCAGATGTTCACCACAGCATGAAGAAATCTCCTACAAACTATACATTTTTTAAAAAAAGTCACAGGAGATCAGACTGTGAACTCTTTAACACCAGAGCCTCAGCTGCAGCAATGACGCTCTTTAAATTACTGTAACTTATTAACTATTTATGCTGCGCTTTCCATTAAAGCCACTTTTCTCCACAGATTTACGTTGATCTCATAAGTGGTCAAAGAGCGTGTTATTTAGTTGTCGTCGGCAACATCTTCGATGTTAAAGAGTTAATACCAGAGGTGTCGGCGGCGACATGAAATAATACACATTTTTTAAACTACTGTAATTCTTTGATGGTTTACGCCAGGGGTGCCCAAACTGAAGTGGGGCTGGGGACAGCTGATAAAAGACATGTAAATATCACAGGATGAGTCTAAACTCAAACATTTAATGTTTTCCAGAAAGCCACACATAACCAGATTGGAGAAAAGATTGCAGAATAGTGGAATACATTCTATGTGGGTCTCGATCGCCCGGCCACAGTGAAAAAAAAAAAGAAAAAAACAAAAAACATCATGCATTGCTGATAGTGTTCAGGGGGCTGGGCCAAATGTGGAGGCGGGCCGGCCGTAAGTGGAGAACCCTAGTTAATTTAATTCAATTCCGATGGGTTCTGAGGGGAGGAGAACAGCCGCTAAAATGTAGCACTTTGCAGCGGTGAGGTTTCTGCGGAATCAAAGTAAATCAACTGGTTTTGAGATGGAGAAAAACAGTTCTGTACCAAAATGTAAAACTTTACATCAGAATCAGCCAAGAGGCTGCAGACAACAACATGACCCCCGAAGATCCAAAGTCCAAAAGCGGTTTACGCTTTTCCCCTAGAAAAACACAAGAACTGGGTTACAGTGAGGATTACGGTTAGACTTAAGGATTAGGATATGGGTAATGAATCTTCTAGTATAGATACGCAGACTTCAAGCTACAGCTGCAATATTTCTGCTTCCTGCAAATGATGAGTTTCAGGTTGTGTTTGGACGCCATCTTTCCTGCAGGTCCTTCTGGAATCCGCGGACTTACATGAACTGTGTAAACAGTTGAAGAGTTACGAAAAGGTTTTAGATATTGCCAGATATTGCACTCTTCAAACTACCACTGCTACTTGACCGTTTACAAAATTAGCCTAGTTCCAATGGATTCTCCGATATCGGTCCAAAGCTGCTTTCTCAGTTTCAGAATCTGTTGTAGAGACTATTTTTTTTGTTCCCATGGTTCGGTTCCTCCTGGTTCTAATTCTTCAACCTCTTCAAAGGAGAACAAAGGCAAAGTTTTTGTTTTTTATGCACGGACCATGTAGCCACACGGTAAAACGACTGTCGCTCTGTCGTTGTCCGTCCTCTCTTTATTGACAAATGATTCTAAAACAGAACTTCTTCCACACAAAATGGACACCAAACTACAGAGTTGCGCCCTCTGGCAGTCAAACCAATTCAAACAACCATCCAGATTCCAAATGTCAGACAAACAGAATATGCATGAAATCACTAAAACAAAATGCAATTCTCAAACTCCCAGAAAATGGCATTTACTGTGTTAGAACAATCAAAGGTTAAAGTGATCTTTTAGACTTAGCACCAAATCGGTACACTGAGAGGATAATGACAGACCTTTTTACCAGAAACACGTACATATTTTTTACTTTAAGTATTTGACTTTATGAAAATACAGACACAAACAGGCAAACATTGGCTAATATGTACATGTGAACATTTATGTTCCTTTAAAAATGACTTTACAAAGAAGAAAAAGGCCTTTAAAGTAATAATTTAGAAAATCATTAACCTAACATTTAACAAATCCCATAAGTGAAACATTTTTACCATGTAAGTACTAAAGAGAATTAGTTCAAGTTTTATCGTTTCTCCTTCACAAATCAATATTTTTCACCCATTCATTTACCTAAATGTGCAACTCCTTAATTAAGAGTCTCTTTTTTATTGAATTAAAATGTTTTTGATTGAATATTATGACTACAAAAGGATAAACATGTAAAGGAAAGTTAATTATGTCTTATTATAAGGAAGATATTAGAGTGTAAATCCCTCCCAGCCTTTAACTCTTTAACACCGAAGCTTCAGTGCTTCTGTTCAATGATTTACTTTAATGTTTTTGAATTGTTAACGCGAGCCGCTTTTCACCGATAGAATCTGCTGGAATTAAGTTGATCGTGTTAACCATTTAGATTTTGGGTTTAGGCGTCACCAACGACGCCTCGGGTGTTAAAGGGTTAACGTGTGGTTTAACTATTAGCCGGAAAACTTTAAAGACAGTGTTCAAATTTGATCAAATTTAGTAAGAAATGGTTCTTGTGATGCAGAAATTGAAAATAAAACGTTATTTTTGGCACCTACACGACCTTGAAGTGGCTTTTTGAAATCCATTCCCCTTCAAAATAAATCCCTCCGAAATAAAAGCATTTTTAATTTAGCTTATAATGATAAATTACAGTTTTTTAAACCATGAAGTTTGTCACTTGTTTTTGTTAATGTCATTTTTTTCACTTGAATCAATTTCAAGATCATCAAAATGAATGAAAACTTTTATTGCTTTTTCTTATTGCTTTACTATTTACTTTTTCATTAAAAGAGAGCTTATTTTTACACTTTTCATCCTTTTTTTTGTCAAATATTGATTTTAGTTCCTGAGATGTAATCATTATCATATGAGCTGATGAAAACTGATCTGCTTTTTTTGATAAATAAAACTGAGGAAATTGAGTTTGTTCTGTTTTTTTTCAACAACAATTGAACTGAAGCTGCAGGAACTTTGGTAAACCGAGCTCGGCCGCTCCCTGCTTTGCATCGTGGGTCTGGCGTTACAAAGTACTTTGCTCAAGGAAAACAACATTCAAATGTTTGTTGCTTGAGAGCTGGGTTTCCACCTGTGCTGCATGGTTGGTGTTTCCCCGGTGAACAGGGGGCGGGGACAGCAGCCGGTCTCCATAAAAATATTAAAAAAATCAGAAATTGGATCAAATGTATTCCAACTTTCATTATAATTTAGGATCTTCCACCTTTAAAAGTAGCTGCAGAAATAATAAATCTGAGGGGTTCAAGCTGATTCTCAAAAGAGGGATTAAAGGGTGAAGCCCTGAGGGTGATGACCTCCTGGGGTGGAGACCTTGGCTCAAAGCTATAAAACGGTCGGCTACCTGCCGGACATTTTCTACAGACGAGGAAACGAGGCTGGATCTCACCAGAAGGTCGCCCGGTCACCATCCAGCATGAAGCCCGTCGCCTTGGAGCTGCTGCTGCTCACTCTGCTGGGATGTAGGATGTGCTGGATGCAGGTAAAACCAAAACCTCGAGCACTTAGAGGGGGGAAAATGAACATGTGGATTCTACCTGCAGAGATTTACACACCTGATGTTGAAAACTTCAGCTAAAAGTCCCATACAAAAATGTCTGAAATTTGACAAATAATTTGAAAATTGAGGCATTATAATGTTTTTCTCACATTTACAAACTTAAGTCAGACATTTTTAAATCATTCAAAATTTTTATCTTCAACATCTTTTTTAAAAAAAATGAGTCCTAAAAAATGTTCCAGCCTTTAAGGACTTTAAAAAAATACGGATTGAGGTTATCTAGCGTTTTCATCCACATTATCCTACAGTAATGTTCTAGATTTAAGATCTTTAGCTCAACACTAACTTACAAATTAGCAGAAACTCCATTTTATTTCTAAATTATGTGCTGACAAACTTGTTTTTTAAGTACCGTCTTTCACCTACAGGACACACTGGAATCTAAGGCAATGAATGGTCTAAATGTAAACTTCATACACGAGTCATACCAAACTATGAGACAAACATCCTGTTAGATGTCAAATTGTAAGTTTCATAGTGAGGCGTGGTGATCGTCTGTCAAAATGGCCGCTCCACGTCATTGTTCTCTCCTCACAGTCTTATGGGTGATGTCAGAGATTTTGATCCGGTTAATATGTTTATGGTCAAAGCCGACTTTAATCACAAAAAATGTATTTTGCAAAAGCATTGTGACCCCAATTTAATGTATAAAATTTATTTTTTAAAGTAAAAATATCTATAGAAGGGAAAAGACTTGATCCCCATTTACATAAAAAATGTTTTTGAAGGGAATGTGTGAATATATTCCAAAAAAAAAAGAAGTAACAAAATTGGTGGTTACAAGATGAAGTCAACATTCAAAAAATTTAACCAACCAATGTTTTGCTAAAAAGAATTATTTCACAATCTGATACTTTTAACCTAAATTTTGGACTTTTAGTTCATTTTGATTGAATCCCCATAAATAAATGTGCAGTTTCTGTAACCGTTTGAACCTTTAGCTCCTGTGTTGATGTTCTTGTTGAAACACCTTAACTCTTTGACTGTTTACACAACAAATTCCAATGGATTCTGACTAGGAGTGTAAAGATAAATCGATTAATCAATTTTTATTCTTACAATCCAACCAGATCAATTTGTCTGAGGCAGAATCGATTCGACCTTTACCATCAAAAAAATAATTTCAAAATTAATTTATAATTAAAATAGGAGAATACCATTTGGATTGAGACTTGGTAGGTTTATTATACTATAGCATAAAAACGACCACCACAGCGAACAACACACGACAGCAAAACATTTTTACAGTCCAATGTATGGAAACACTCATGTGACCATGTCAATGGATTTGACATTAATTGTTGTTTACTTGTTTTATTGTACACATTTAATTTACACTTTGTTATCTTACAAGAAATACAAGGAATCTAGAAAATTTCCACTGCACTGTTCAGAACCGGATATTTATCTCCGAGTCACACTGGTTGAAGTTTACGATCAATTTATGTCAGTAAATTGGATTGTTCAAAATGAACCAATATTTATTATGAATCGTATCAGCAACCACAAATCGTGATAAGAATCGAATCGTTAAAATGAATCATTACATCCCTAATTCTGATGCAGAGAAATGCAGCTTTGCTTCTGCTGCATATCCAAGTATGCATGGCTTTACTAAAGTAATGCAGCACAAACACAATCACACTAACTGTCCAAACGACTGAAGAGTTATAGAGTTGTTTAGGGGTCACTCGCAACATCTTTGGTCTTAAAGGGTTAAAATAGAAAGGAACCTTGTGTTCTTTTACGTTTGAATACGATTAATTTAGAAAGCCTGTTCGTTTCCATTCTATCTAGTACTGGTTGTTTAGCAGTTACTGTTTGGATTTGTAAGGCAGAAACATGCAAAGACATTTAAGCTCAACACTAGATTGTTGTTTTCTTGGTTAGTCTACTTTGTATGGAGAAGGTCATCGGAACGCAGGTGAAATACAAACATGCAAACCCTGGTGCACTTAAGAGCAAGGATTCTGGTTCTGCTAAAAGCCTAGATTGTAAATAGAAACTGCAAACTGGACTGAATGACCACTCCCCCCCTCGCATTCCAAACAGGAAGTACCTGCTGGTTCCAAAAAGCCAAAATCCCATAGACTTCCACTGAGAAATAAACAGCTGTTACTCAGTCATTCTATTTGTCAGAACAACCATTCTTCCTCTGATACTTTTTAAACTTATTTCTTCCTAATCCTGTTTTTCCACATTTTTGCTGTAGTGCAAGTTATTAAAGTTATAAACTGACCAATCAGGTGCTTCAATTAAAGTAGGTACCCTCTCGTTGCACGTTCGAAGCGTTTGATTGACAGCATCTCCTGAGCCCACTTTCAATGGAAGGGGTGTGGCCTTCTAACATGCTCAATACTGATTGGAGAGAGTGGTTGCAATAGAAATGTAGACTCGGTTGATATCAGCTCTAAAAGAACTGAAAACAACAGTCATATGCAATTCTATACAAGACCGCAAAAGTCAATATTCTATAAATGTGGACATTTTTACCAATTATACAGCAAAAAATGCAACTACAAAGGGAGACAATCCAGGACTTTTGTGTCTTAATTACAAGTAAAGTATGTTGGAGTTTTGCAGGACGTGTAAGAGAGCTGTAAGACAGTTATGAGATGTGACAGGAGATGAAGGTGGAGGCTGGACTGCATCAAGGATCCGTTTTTCAGCCTCTTCTTGTTTGATGAGGTGATGGACAAACGGGCAGATGAGGTTAGACAAGAATCTCTGTGGATCAGGATGTTTGCAGATGACACTGTGATCTATAGTGAGAGTGGAGAGCTGGTGACGGAGAAGCTAGAGATGTGTAAAAGACAGGAATAAATGTTGCAAGTGGGAATGGCAAGGTTACAGTGAGCAGAAGCTAAGAAAGGGGAAGAGTTTTTACTTGGGGTCAATGGTCCAGAATAACAGAGTGTAGGAAAAAAGGTCAAGAGATAAGTGCGAAACAGTGTTCAAGACTGTGATGAGAGCAACCATTTTATTAGTTTGGCAGCTCTGAGAAAGAGACAGGAGGCAGAACTGGAGATGTTGAGTTCTCTTTAGGAGTGTTGAGTATGAATGGTCTCAGGAATGAATCCATCAGAAGAATAGCTCATATCAAGCCTTAGTCACATGTCCAGGTTTTTGGGTTGTCTAGACCCATTGAGGGTCATAGAAAGGAGTGACTATGTCTTTAGGGGATGTGTCTCACAGATGTGTCTTGCAGTTCCCTTATGGCTCGTACAACCACCCCAAGGAATGTCACGAAAATGGAATGTATGATTGACATGTGTGTAGTAAGTGCATCATGAAGTATGTTCAAGGCTAATACAAGTTCCACACTCCTAAGACATACAGGATATGCTGTCAAGATCTATCATCCAGGTCACAAAGTCCTAAACCGTGCTCAAGTAGGGAACAAGCAATCATGCCAAGGTTTAGGTTGTAGATGTGTACGTGTTGCCTTAGTCAAGGAAAGATTCCATGGAAGCAACTTCAAATGTTGTTTATTGATAAGACAAGATACAAAGTTGATTGTTTCTGGGTCTGTTCTTCTTCCCTGTTGAACAGGAGTCCTTGACAAAGGTGTCAAACAGCAGCATGACTGCTTACAACAACACTCCTGCCTGCACCACCAATTTCACAGCCGCCAACCAAAACAGCACCACAGCTGTCAGCTGTGATTTCAGCAGCAACAGCAGCAGCAGCAATGGCACCAGCAATATGACTAACACCAGTGGTGGTGGAGGTAGCAGCAGTGGTGGAAACACCGGCAACGGAGGTGGTACAAGTGGTGGAGGAAGCACCAATGGAGGAGGTACCAGTACAGGCGGCAGTGGCACCAGCAGCGGAGGAGGCAGCAGCAGCGGAGGAGGGACCAGCAGCGGAGGAGGCACGAGCAGCGGCGGCAGTGGTACTAGCACTAGTAACAATAATGGAGGCGCCAACAACGGAGGGCCCAGCGGCCGCGGAAGTACCAGCAGTGATATCCTCTCCAAAAGTCTTTTTCTCGGCTTTATTCTTCTCAAGGTCATTTGAAAGTCAAGCAAAGCCAAAACCGCTGATCGCCAAGCACCTTGGCAGAATATACTAACATATACGCTATGTGATGGGATTTTCACCACTCTAAAGTAAAGCTAAACTTTTATTACACGAAGAACGCTAATGTCTAAAACGCACTTTTCACTGGAAAAATTTAACTTAGTTAACAGATCGACTGTTAAACAATCAGAGTTATGACATTTTTAAAATTAACAAATGTTTGTAAAAATCATTTAATGGAAATCTAATTGTCAATAGATTGTGAATTTGTAAAAAAAACAATGGACGACAACATATGTTTGTTACCAATTTAGAATTTAAAGATTTTCAGAATTAAAAAATGCATAGATATATTTAGAATGTGGTTTAGATCTAAGAATTATTTTTCAAAAAAGTAGATGTTTAAGTTTTCCAAATGACTACTATATTTGGTTTTTGTGATAAATATGCAATGGTTCTATTAGTTTTGTGAATGAGACATGCCAGAAAATGTATAAGATGCATATTTAATAATAAATTGTGTTTGTTGAGTCAAGTTTGTAATGTTGAAATAATGAAAGGAGGAAAACCTAGTCAGATAAAGTTAACCCTTTAACACTAGAGATGTTGGAGGCAACACCTTTAAAAACACACACACACTCTATGACCTACTGTAACTCTTTGACTTACCGTATCACTTTAAACGTTTATGCAATCAATGAAAATGATCAGATTCTGATGCAGAGAAAACACTTTAGTGTTGTATATTGATGCAAAGCCACTTTCTCTGCTCCAGAATCCATTGAAATGAAGATGATTGCAAAAACATTTGAAAATTAACAGTAGACAAAATGTACTTTACGTTTTTATGGAAAGTCTTGTAATTCTCTTCAAGACCCCAGAGGTTAACACTTGTACAATTGGACCATGGTGGACGATGAAGAACAACTCGGGGCTGAGCAAATGTCCTGGATGGAAACTCTTTTTTAGAGTCCAGGAAATAGCCATAGTAAAGTTCATGCAAACAAATTCAAGCTGTGTCCCATAGATGATGGAAGAATGATTCATATCTGCCAAAATCCAAAAGAGATTTAACAAAAAAAGTGTGGATTATCTCTCTACTGAAACATCTTAGCAATTAGGAGGGAAACTAGATAAACAAAACTGATCACTTTGATTAATAAGGATGGAACAGACATTTTTTTAGGGGCCTAACAACCCCCTCCCCTGTTTTTCGGGACACCACCATTTTCTGGCCCAGAAACAGTTGTACTGTTAAACCTTTAACCATCTGGGGCACATTTGGAAAAGATGCTTTAAATAAAATCATTGTTTGTACTAGTACCCAAATGGAGCCCCTGAGGAGACATTACAGAAAAAAACTGAAGTAAAAAAAAAAAAAAAAAAAAAAAGCATTTTTCCAAAAATTGAAGAAAAAACATTCTAGAATTTTTTTTTTCTTTTTTTCAGTTACTATCTGGTGTGCACCAGTTACTCACCAGAACGTTTTATTTTTCTAAAAATTGAAGTAAATATATATATTACTTCAGTTTTTATGAAGCCCCTATGTATTTTTTGAAAAACAATATATATATATATATTTAATTCCTTTTTTATTTTTACTTCAATGTCCCTTTAGGGGCTCTGTACAGAGGCAATAAGCAGCAGAAAAATCAAAATTTTTGGGTGATTTTTATCTTTTTATTCTTATTTTTTGGGTAGCTAAAGGGTTAAGAGATCGCCTGGAGATCATGATCACATCTTTATACTGAGGAGCCATTGGTGACTTTGAGGTTCAGTCACACATGCACAAGGAGAATATGCAAACTCCATACAGAAGAGTGACAGCAGGGGGAAAAAAAAGACTTCCTTGGTATTAGGAAAGAGCACTAACCAATACACCACTGAGAAACCCTCTTTTACAATCATTTATTACCTTACATGTGAAAAAAAAAATACAGGAAATGTCAGAAAGTTTAGATAAATCTGTTAAATCTGTGAGCTAATATGAACTAGCTTAACTTTTACCTCATATTTTCCATGTGTGAGTGGATGGTTAACCAACAGTTTTGGTTTTTGATTGTCTGTTGTGAGTGTGCCTGGTTTTTGCATTAAGCCATCAGGGTGTCAGTAAAGATGCCTCCACCCTCACTAGATTATCATGAACATTTCTATGTTCTCTGTCTATGTTCTGCCAGGTATTTTTTCTCTTCAAGGCTGAGCTCTACAAGAGGTCAACGTAAGTGCACAGAAGGAGACAAACCAGAGGAGAATCACCTGCTCACCTTTCACTGGACTAAACCATCAGCTGGGGGGAGAAGAGGAACAGCAAACTGAATAACTTTCTGTTCTTTAGGTGTTGTATGTAGTTTTTATCTGGCCATTTTTATATTTGTTTTAAGTTATATTATATTTGTATCTGTTTATCCCATTTGATTTAACCAGCATTTTTGAGTAGAGCTGAATTTCCTCCTAATAAAGGAAGTTGGTAGATACCAAGAAATAAAAGGCTGGAGGGGTAATATGTTAGAGGAGATAAGAGTTTCATGCTGTATGCTGAGACATGTGTGGCTCCCAATAAATGCAAGACAAAGTGAGGGGCAGATGAAGCTTCATGAAGCACTAAAGTGTTTCAATTGGTTCACTCAAGCACAAAAGCTTCTTGAAGCTTCATTTGTAAGACATCTACTGGTTACAAAATCACCAGAATTTGAAGAAATTATGATTTTTTGGTTGTTTTTCGTATAATGTGAATGATAACACAAAAGCAGTTTTTCCCCTCATAGTTAGTGGATGGGTGAAGCAGTTTATTACAACATGACAACAGAAACTTCCCAAATGACCCTGTTCAAAAGATTACATACTCCAATTACTTTGTTCCAACACCTTGCACACAAGTGGATACAAAAAGGTTTGAATGACAGCTAGAGGTGACCATCCTCACCTGTGACTCATTTCCCTGAAATCAATGTATGTACACAAACGATTTTTTAGTTTCTGGGTTCCCAACGGTTCTCATATCCATGGATCCTGAGTCATGGGGAAAACTAAAGAACTGTCAATAAATCTATGGGAAAAGGTAACTTTACTGTACGAAACAGGAAAGGGACATGAGATGAATTCTAGACAGCAGTGTTCAAACTCTGATCAAGAAGTGGAAAATGAGGATTTCTGTTGTAACCAAACCACAATCACAACATTTTCTGCCAGAAAAAATCATTAGGGAAATGAAGAAAAACCCACAAACAACTTCAGCTGTGATCCAGGACTCTCTGAAAAACTGTGGTGAGGATGTTTCAAGATGTACAATAAGGAGTCATCTAAAGAAAAATGGGCTGCATGGTCAAGTCACCAGAAGAAAGACTTTTTTGCTTAAGTTCCACAAAATAGGTTGCTTACAATAGGCTAAACAGCACAGACAAGTCTCCAAACTTCCTGACCAAAGTCGTTTAAAGTAATGAGACCAAGAATGAACCTTTTGGCCATCAACTTTACGTTTGGAGAGGAGTCAATAAGGCGTATGATAAAAATAACTAAATTCCTACTGTTAAACATGGAGGCTGGCTGTTTGGGGATGTGTGAGCTGCAGAGGCACAGGAAACTTGGTCTAAACTTGGTGAACATTGGTGTCAAGATGAATGCAGCACATTATCAGAAGATACTGAAGGAAAACTTGCAGTCTTGAGCTTGGATCATTTCACCATGACAAGGTCAACACAAGGCCACCTGTCATTGGTTATGACAGAATGAGGTGAAGGTTCTGGAGGGGCCGTCTCAGTCTACTGACTTCTATATTATTGAGCCACTCAGGGGAGATCTCAAATCCTCAAGCAAGACAGCCCAAGAATTTTGAGGAACTTCAGGTTTTCTGCTAAGAAGAATGGAATGCTTTACCATTAGAGAAAATAAAGAACCTCATACACAACAACCACAAAAGACTTCAAGTCTCGACTTGGGACTTGAGTGCTTTTGACTTGAGACTTGAGTCGGATTTTAGGACAAAGACTTGGGACTTTACTTGAAACAATGACTTGGTCCTAACTCTTTCTTAAAGTCTCAATATGAAGCGTCACATCACCAGTAAGACATGTTGATAGCTCTCAAGTGTGCAAACTCATGGTCAATCCATTCATTCATGGACTCATCCCAACTTACTGCTCATTTACAGCCTTCTGGGTTTTGATCCAGGCTGAAGGGTTCAGCACAGAACACTCCTGAAGGTCCAAACAAAACCTACACAGATCCAGAACTATTATTAATTTCTGTTGAAGCTAAAAATACACTTTTTTAAGCTTAAATTTTGAATACATTTTGGGATGGGAAATGTCAGAAAAGACCTCCATGCAGTTAGAGAAAGTAAAACAGATTTTTTTTTTTCCATTTAGTCAATAATCCATTGAGCAGAAGCTGGATTAAAAGAAATAAAGAACTGCAAAAACACTCTCCTAAGTTTGCCCCAGTTAAAAATTAAACCAATGTCTAATTCACAAAGAACACAATATTTTTTATGGAAGTTAAGCATTTTGAAAATGCCCTTGAATAATACTGTAAACTGTTTTCATGATGTCTGTGTTTTTTATGATGAATAAGTAACTCTTATCAAAATGACAAAAGAAAACGAGAGGTTTCTAAAATCTAAGGATGTTTGTACAAAATGCTCAACAGGCTATGATGTAACTTAAAAAAAACACTAACAAATATAAAAGAAAAAAACTGCCTTGATCTAGTTTCCCATCAACCCCCAGCTGCTTTGATAGCTCCTCCCCCGCAACACCTGGTCATTTTCTTGGTCAGGAGTTCTCAAGGCAACACAATAATCTCGCCACCATGAAGTCATCATCTTTGGGTTTTTTCTGCCTGTTTCTACTCCTTATACAGGTATTTATCCATTTTCTTTAAGTGATCAAACCTCAATGGTGAAAATACCTCAGGTTGGCTTAAATGTGATTTTCAAGTTCAATATTATTTATAATTCTTTAATTTCTGTTGTCTCCAAAAACATTGATTTGAAAACTGCAGATGTATTTGGAACATTTAAAATGATGGTTAGTTTTAACAATATGATGGATTGCAGGAAATTTGTACTTTTTGCTGTACCAAAGTACTGTAATGTAAATTTGAGTAATATTTTACTGTTCATGCTTAACTAAGGCTGGGGGCTGCTGCTCCAATCCTCTGTGCTTTCACTTCATTAAACAATATGAATACAGTAGTAATAGTAAGTACACTATGCTTTCCTTGTATGAATGACAAATACTTTGCTGTATTTGTCACTTCAGATATTACGTTCACCTAAAAGATGAGAGTAATATTGCAAAGTAAACCTAACAAGTAATCTGTAATCTTTGAAAGTAACTTGTTCAACACTGATGATGATAACAGCAACACTGAATTTGAAATTTACCAGAAAATTGAAAACAAGTTCTGTTACTTTAAGAACAGCCGGAATTTGATGGTGACATTGGTTTCAAGGTTATTAAAACTTTTTGTGTCACCACCAGCACACTAACATTGATTCACAAACGAGTGCTTAAACATGGGGGGTGCAGTAAATTAATCAAAAGCCAATGTTTGTTCAACGCTCATTAATCCCAAAAAAGCCTTGAAGGTATTGTGGTGAATTATTTCTCACTCTCACTGAACTGCTTTTTTTTAATGCTAAGAATGAAAACAACTTGCAGACTGCTGCTGAGTCTACAAACTCATTATCCTCTACCAATTCATCCTCAACACTTACAACCAACTCATCTCTACAGACTTCCAGGTCATCTTCACCACCTACAAATTCATCTTCAACATCTACCGATTCACCTCCAATAACTGCAGAGTCACCTTCAATGTCTACCGAGTCACCTCCAACATCTACCGAGTCACCTCCAACATCTACCAAGTCACCTCCAGGATCTACTAACTCACTTCCAGCACCAACCAACTCAATCTCAACCAACTCAGACCCAACATCTTCAATCAATTCAGACCCAACATCTTCAACCCACTCGGACCCAACATCTTCGACCCACTCGGACCCAACATCTTCAACCCACTCGGACCCAACATCTTCAACCCACTCGGACCCAACATCTTCAACCTACTCGGACTCAACATCATCAACCCACTCAGACCCAACATCTTCAACCCACTCAGACCCAACATCTTCAACCTACTCAGACTCAACATTTTCAACCATCTCAGACCCAACATCTTCAACCTACTCAGACTCAACATTTTCAACGATCTCAGACCCAACATCTTCAACCTACTCAGACTCAACATCTTCAACCAACTCAGACCCAACATCTTCAACCCACTCAGACCCAACATCTTCATCCGACACAGACCCAACATCTTCAACCCACTCAGACCCAACATCTTCATCCGACACAGACCCAACATCTTCAACCAACTCAGACCCAACACCTTCAACCAACTCAGACCCAACTGCAACAGCAAACAACTCTGCATTTTCCTCAACAATGACATCAACCAAGTCTACAACTTCATCAACTAGCAGAATCACCACCAGATCAACAACTTCAACTTCAGCTGCAGCCCCAACAGCTCCAGTTCTGTTGCCTGTAGTTCTAATCGTCGTCAAAGGACTGATTCATTAGACCCACTTTGCAAAGACCTTGTAAAAGTAACCAATTAACTATGATTGTTAAAGGAGCTGATTAGAGTCCTGTAAGATACGACTTTGGTATTTGAAATTGTTTTGACGTGTTGAAGATCTGACATGTAAGGTGATTTTAATATTGATTTTTGACAGCTTGTTGTTGAGTGTAGATATTTGAGATAATTAAAATAATTTGAAAATAAGATTAAGTCAACATCATTGATATTGAGGGAATATGGAATTAATGACATGAATATGAAAATTATATTTTACAAGATCTTAAGTTTCAATTGTTATGTTACGCAAATTAATGTGTGTTGATCATTAAATGCTGAATAAATACTTTCAGTTTTTTGTATAGAAACTAGAGACATGTGGATAGGGATCCATCATAAGATATATACTAATGATTAAATAAACATTTGTCCACCACTCTGTGCTATAGAATAGAATAGAATGGCTTTATTTCTACAGCACCTTTCCCAGAAAGAATCACAGAGTGCTTTACACAAGGAGAATCAAATCAGAGAGGTGATCAAATCCAATAATACTAATAATAAAAAGCTAAAAGCATAGTAAAACACAGTAAAACATAGTAAAATCAACTAAAAGCTCTCCTGAATAAAAATGTCTTGACCTGAGATTTTAAACACTAAACTGAGTCAATCTGATACAACAACAATGGGAGGGAATTCCAAAGACGAGGATCAATGCTTGAAATGAGAGAATGCTTAAAAGGTTTTGGTTGGAGGACCTCAAGGATCAGACCCACGAGTATGGAGGTAAAAAGTCAAAGATGTAAATCGGGGCAACCTGTAACAAGCGGGCCGACAGCTGGTTCCACATGCAACAGGATTATTAGTTTAGACAGGAACTAAGCACAGCTAAAAGTCCACAAAGCTAAATCAGGGTCAGGCAGGTTGAGGTCCATCACAAGCATGGGGTCATCCATGAAGAGGCTAGAATAGAATTAGTTAGAGTCCAGGATCATATCCAGATAGAAACGGTCGTCAATGCAGGCAGGGTGGCACAAACAATACTTCGCACTGAGTGAGGCTCTGTGCAGTGCTCAAGTGTCCTTTCGGTGATTGGGAAATGGGAGACAGCTGAGCAGCAACCACGAACTGTGCACTAGGGTTTCTGGGAGATGTAGTGCAGTCAGCACTCTGGAGATGGCTTCTCTCGGTGGCCAGAAAGGGAGACGGAGTGCTGACTCCTGACACAACCAGTGTAACCAATGTAACCAAGGTAAAACAGACCACAGAGGAGTGATGTGTCCATTTACTGGTTCCTGTAAAAAGTCTCGCTGTAGAGTTTTGGACTAGCTGAAGATGGTTAAGGGCAAAACAGATAAAAAGAGAGTTACAGTAATCTAAAGGAGAAGAAATAAAAGTGTGAATAATTGTTTCTAGGTCAGATAAAATCTTTTTTAATTTTGCCACATTTTTTCGATGATAAAAACATTTTTTTATTATCTGTTCCAGGGACAAGGACTTCTCAAACAACACCCCAAGATTTCATAGACTTGAGTAGAAAGAAAAGCTCAGGTGTTGTCTGATCAGTGTCTCAGTTTTCTGGGTGTTTAAGAGTAAATGATTAATGCGCAGCCATGTTTTAATGCTTCTTAAACAATTCGACAAATTTTGTAGTTCGTAATAATTATTTCCCGGGAAAGAACAGTACAGCTGGATATCGTCGGCATAGAAATGATATGCAATGTGGCTGAATTCATTAATAAGTTTTCCAAGAGGAATCATGTATAAAGTGAGTAAAATAGGTCCAAGTACAGAACCCTGGGCAACACCTCTAGTTATTTTTTCTATTGCAGACCTTGAGGAATCGACAGTCACATTGGAAGTTTTTCCACTAAGGTACGAAATAAACCAACTTAAAACTGACCCAGAAACACTGAAGTCATTGTGAAGATTTTCAATAAAAATGTTGTGATCTATGGTGTCAAAAGCAGATTTCTAGTCTAAAAGTACTAGGACAGTGTACCAGCTCAAGTCAGCTGCCTTAACCACACTGTTCTTAAATCTCGAGTGAAAAAAAAAAAAATATCTGAATCTACAAATACAACCTCAGTAGGATTCAAATAATTTCAATAATTTTATCATCAAAATTGCTGCATTTTTGCATATTTGGAGTTCCATTCCAATGTAAGGAATAAGGCGAGGCAGCACCTAGCTCTGCTTCCTTAGATGGGGCAATCTTTTGCAAAGATTGTGTCATGTATCTCTGCATCATGGCAATGCATTTTGTACATAGAGTCCCAAAACAATCCTCAAATGTGCCAAGCTATGGTTTGAACGCAGAAGATTGAAAAGGTCCTTTTACACAAACTTTTCATTGAAAGTGGCTGGGGAACGTGGGTGCAGAGGGCGGTGTGAATGTAGCTTAAGTGCGGATTGTCTGATGCAAGTAGACCTAGTTTAGACAATAATTCATTAGTGGTGTCAAATGGCATTTCCAAAGAACTTGCACAGAAATTTTACTTTTTAAGCCAAAAGTTGTCCAGAGAATTTTTATAAGCTTAATCATACAGATTGAGAGACTAATACTTTTCTTAACTATTGACCAGAACAAGATGTCCATTAAAACCATTCAAATTTGACAAATATATATAACTGAAAAACACTCTGTTTCCTCCAGTTATAAGTTATATATATAACTCAAGGTTTGTTCATGTGATTAAACCACAAGCTTTTGCTGAGATTGTTTCCACAGCATTGTCTTTGGAAATACCTTTAGTTGAGTATTGGCTTCCTGGTTCTAGCGGTTCTTTCGATGTCTGGCTATGCCACAAGCCAGGGTTCACATGACTTCTACTGTGACTGTGATCACCTGTGGTGCTGGTTCTGGTTGTCATCTTTATGTCCTGGACCTCCTTATCTTCATCAACATCACCATGACTGGGGTGCCAGGTTGGTCCTCCCTTACCATTCTTGGTGGTGACCCCAACCTCTTGTTGGCACTCTCCTGGGTAGTTACCTGAAATGAGATGAGGGCCCTTCTTGAAAGGGGACCTGAGTTGTTTTGGGGTTGCAGAAGAAAAGCTTCATGGACTACCAGCAGGACACCGCACTGGATCCCGGACTTGTTGGGGTAAATGTTCTCTGGCTGGGTAAGGACTTGTGTTCTCCGTATGTCAGGAGCCCCCCACTCTTTGATGCTGGGGGCTCCTGGGGTGTATATCCTGACTCTTGTCTGAGTGGGTGGTACTGGGTTACCCGGGGGGTTATGAGACTCTTGATCCTCTTGTCTACACAAGTGTCCAGGGGGCCCTGGCTGCCACTAATGCCAAGTGCTTCCCCACATCAAGCCAGGTGTTTGGTGAAGGAGAGACCAGGCGTTCCTCTATCATTTCATTTTCTGCATTGCCCACAGTAGAATACAGATGCTCATATGAGCACAAGTACCTGCTCAACAGTTATGTTTGTAGGATTCAAATGTGCCTATGGATCGGCCCAGCCCTCTTGGTAAACATCGACAACCAAAAGCAACAACGACAAACCTCAAGGAACTTCTTGCCTCTTTTTGTTTGTAATCCTGCCCTCTTAATGTGTATTTCTGTAACCCTTCCGCTCTCCTTAGCTTGTTTACATTAAAAGTGTGGTCATCTGGACCCCACAAGACAGTGTGCTGAACTTTTTTTTATCATTGATTTTTGAGTTTCACTAATGTCCACGGCAGACATAAATTCCTGTCCACCTTTATCCACATTTGTCATGGAAGGAATCACATATTAATATGTGGTTGAAGTCATCTGGACCCTAAGGAGAGCGGAAGGGGTCATACTCCAAAACCTTTTCCCTTTTGTACCCATCTACACAACCTCAGATACCCCGTTCTCTCTCTCTCTAAAAGCCAAAAAAGAAATGCCAAAAAATGCAATAGAAGTAATTTTTGAATGTTTTTGTTCTAAGTTGTTCATGAATTTTAAATGACTATTTCTTACTCAGTAAATATCCATTAATGGTGTGATAAAGAGGCAGAGGCGTTTGGATCCATTTGCAAGCAAGTTTTAATAACAACCATGAACAAAGGGGCAAAGAAAAGGCAGGTCAAGGTCCAGGCATGGGTCAAGGCAAAAGGGAGACAGGTAAGCGAGGAGACAGGCGGAGATCACAAACCAGGAGGTGTAACAAGGAGGAACGCTCAGAAATGTCTGCCAGGCAATACAATGACTTCCCACTGAGGGGTTGGCAGCAGGTAGGCTAAATACTGGTGGGGATGAGGTAGATAGGAAACAGCTGAGGAGAACTGAGGGAGTGACTGCTGAGAGTGGAGAGGAAGTGCAAACTCAATACTCAGGTGAGGGCTCCCTCTGGTGGTCAGATGAGGAGCCAGATGGGGGAATGCTGACAGAAGGTGCTTACACACCAGCTGTGTCGACTCATGTTTAATCAGCCATTTTCAATTAAAAGTCTATGCCAGTAGACCCAAACTTCAGTCTTCTGCGTCCGGATTGCTAATGATCACACGTTGCTACAGAAGTTTTTAAATCTGGTTGTGGGTTCTACGCACAAATTGGGTTCATTGATTCATGCTTAATTGCAGTAACACCGTACTGTGACCAGTGAAGGACTTGGATTTGAGAGTGGTATGTGGGTAGTGTCCACTTCAAAACAAGGATGGGCCAACCATTCTAAACATGATCACAAAGGAGAAATAAATAATTGTGGTTTTTGCCCAGTTGGATTTATGACACTAAGAGGAACATTTATAGAAACAGAGCTGTGAAAACAAAAAGTCTGGAGCAAGAGTTGTAGGACATGACTTTTTGCTTCAAGTCTCTATTGTAGGTGGTGGAAGAGCACTAGTAAACCGTAGTACTGGTCCGATGTGAACACTGCTGGCTGAATGTGCGTTCATGAAACTGCATATAGCGCGTTTCAAACGTACCACACGGTGTGAATGCAGAATAACTTTCTGCTAAAAATGAAAACTGGCAGACAGCTGCTGAGTCTACAGACTCATCTTTAACCAATTGCCATCTCAAATATCTTCCACCAACTCATCTCCACCATCTGTCAAGTCATCTAACATCAACATTAAAATAAAACTCCTAGTGGTTATTCCGTGAAGTGCAATGGCTCCAGCTAAGGAATTGTCAAGAGGCTGCCCGCTGTCTACCCCTCTGGTCGTCCACGTGCACAGTCCTCGGAGTACTAATCATCCCACAGCTGCTGCCAATCCCTCATCAGTCTCTACTTCTTCGTGTCTCGACCCTATTCTGATCCTGTTTACTCTCCTGCTAGCCACCTGCCTCGACTCCTGACTGTCCCTGAGCATCGTCTCTGCCAGCCTCTGACATACCCTCGCCGTGTCTGACCTTCGCCTGCCTCCAACCGCCGTCTCCTCTTGCCTCTGATGCTTCTATACCGGCACTGACCTCCGCTTGTCCGACCACCGCTGCCTTTCCCACCACATCGCTGAGCATAAATAAAAACCCTCCAGATGGATCCGAACGCCTCTGAGTCTGTTACAGGAATGAGGATTCAACCCGATAACAGAAGCCACATTTCTGATATAAGTATTTTAAAAAATCAGATGGTGGCGCTGTTACTCCTTTAGTTCCTCTTGTTCCTAACATTGACTTTGTTAAGACTTTCTAGCCTTTTTCTGATAAAATGAGGAAAAAGCAAGAAAAGATGTACTGACACAGCAATCTACAATATAAAAACAAGCTTTATTTTGAAGTGACAATTTAAATAAAAATGTATTATATAATGACAATCTAGAGATGTTTTGTTTTTGTAAAAAGTGGAGATTTCCAATTAATAATAATTTTCTTTGTTCATTATGTATTATGAAGTCCATCTATTATGGCACTGCAATGTATGGATGGGATGTTTTTAAAAAGTAATATATATTTTCAATTAAAAAAATAAACTTCATGTAATTTAAACAATTTTGGGGGGGAATGACTCAGCTTTAGTTGTTTGCATGAGTCAGCAGGAATCAGAGCGTCAACAACAGCCTTCCAATGTCCGAGAGAGCGATGAATCCAGCAAACCCGTCGACAGATTCAATCTTCTGATCTGCAGATGCCCAGCAAAGCCTGCAGGTGCTCCCCTTTGAAATGTTTCTGTAATATACAAATATAAAAATACAGAGCACTGTTGATATCCTTCCTTAAAAATCAATGCTCTAAATGTGCTGAAACAGGTGGAAGAGTGAACCTGCAGGGCCGAGTACAGAGAGTTCCCCGTCAGCTTCAGGAAGGCTGCTCGGATGCACAGCAGGTCCTCCTCGCAGTGAGACACCATGATCCCGTGTACCATCGACGTCTGCCAGACGGGGGGGTTCAGAAGTAAATTATTCTGAAATGTACGCCTACAGCTATGTTCACATCGCCATCGGCAATATGCATTCAAGCATCCACCTCCAATGAAAAGTCTATGTGAACGCATTTCGGGCTTCTGTCACGTTCAGGGGTTGCTTCTGAAGTTTCTATGACCATTTTTAGTGGCCAGTTGGATCTTGGACCAATCAGGGATTTGGATTCATGAATGACACATTTTAATTCTTTTAATTCACAAAAGTGCCAACTATTTGACAATTGATCATGAAGAACGAATTACTAACTGCCTGTCCGGAAATATGTGTCACCAAGTTTTATATCGGAATAGAGCAAAAAGAAAAATAAAAAGCCTGGAACAAGATACACACGATTTGCACCAATTTGATATTTTACACCAAGACTCTCCAACCTGTAGGTGGTGGACATTCACTAGAAAACAGTAGAAAAATAAAAGAAGAAGCCCATCCCTTATTGTCCAGTGTGAACATTGTGGGCTAAATGCAAGTTCTTGTCTTCTTGGAGCCAGCAGGTAATTCCTATTGTAACATGAGGGGGGAGGGGTCACACTGTCCAGTGATATATAGTCTATGATTGGAAGTGGTCACTTGAACCTGCGTTTCCAAGCCCGGAGTGAACATAGCCTAAAACTACAGCATCTTTAGAGGTATTGTTTAGCATTATTAAGCTTTTCTTTAGCTCTGGTTGGTAGTGGAAAATTTACCACTGCAGTCATGAAGTTGTTTTGTTTGATTCACACCTTCATGAGAACAAACAACTAAAGATAATTGAAGCCACTCAAGAGGGTAAAATGAAAGAGCAGAAGCTGTCCTGTTCCTGTGCATGTGACGCCCTGAACGTTGGAAGGATTCAATGGGAGATGAAGAGAAGATCCATTAGCTGATGTAAGATCGCCTTACCTTCATGGTGCTGAGCCTCTTGGCGAGGTAGACCTCAGGGCTCTGGATGCACTGAACTATCATGAAAGGAAATGTCAGAGCTGTTCCAACACCTCCACACACCTTCACCTCCAGCGCTTACCTAAAACTTTCAAACCCATTTGAAAATCTCCGCTGAAACGTTTCTCCAACGTCTGCTCCACCGGCTGGCCAAGCTGCAGCTCCAGTTCCATCAGCACTGTCCGTCATGTCCAAAAGCAACCAGTCAGCGCGGTTCGTACTGAAACAGATGTCGGCTCAGCGCGCCGAAGACTCACCATTGTTCAGGTGTGCCGAGTTTCTCGAGGTCATGATCTCGATCCATGGAGCGGCGTTGGCCTTTTTCCCGCTTAGAGATGCGGCGAGGGCCTACAGGTATAGAAGACGTTTACAGAGACCCGAGGTCAGAATCAACAAACCAGGAAAAAATATATAAAAACAGAAGGGAAAAAACATACCTCAACGTCTTTCTGAACCAGAGCGGGAGAGTCGGCCTTCTGTTGAGACATTTGAAACATGTTGAGTGAGATGAAGTGTGCAAGAGAGATGGATGGATAGATGGATGGATGGAAGGAGAGATGGAGGGACAGACGGACAGATGGATGGATGGATACATAGAAGGATGACTAGATCAATGGATGGATTGATAGAGGGATGACAAGATGGGGGGATGGATGGATGGATGGATGGATGGACAGATGGACGGATGTATGGGTAGAGGGAAAACTAGATAGACGGACGGACGGAAAAACAGATAGATAGATAGACGGACAGATGGATGAATGGATAGATGGATAGAGGGATTAATAGATGGACAGATAGATGTAAAGAGAGGGATCTGGATAAATGGACGGATGGATAGAGTGCAGGATGGATGGACGGATTATTAGATGGACAGATGGATGGATAGATGGCTAGATAGATGGATGGATGAATGGATAGAGGGAGGACAGATGGATGGATGGATAGAGGGAGGACGGATGGATGGATGGATGGATGGATAGAGGGAGGACGGATGGATGGATAAAAGGATGACTAGATAGATAGATGGATAGATTATAGATGGATAGATGGATGGATGGATGGATGGATGGATAAAAGGATGACTATATAGATAGATAGATAGATGGATGGATGGATGGAGTGTAGGATGGAGTGTAGGATGGAGGAATGAACAACTTTGCACATGAAAGAGTGTCTGGACCATTTCATGTATTCTCTGGAATTTCAATTTTGGCAATGTAGCCACACCCCCACTATCTATGTGGGAGGAAGTGGTCCAAAACCATAGTTTTAAACCAGGATTAGAGTCAGCTTGATGTTTTTTGGTGGCTCATGCTGAGTTTACTCGGGTCCATCTGAATTGAAGGCTTTGAGCTTGAAAGTCAAAGTCAAAGTCTGAACACTCAACACATTGATTTGAATGTGGTGAGGAACCACGCCTGAACTAAAAATGGGCAAAACAGCATCTAATGTCCAAAGAAAACCTTAAAAAGCTCATGAAAACTTGAAGAGCTGCTGAAATACATCGAGTTTATGGATTTCTTCTGTGAAAGTTGAGAAGAAGGAGGAGTCCAGATACCTTCAGCAGAGCCACAACCAGCTTAGCAAAGTCCCCACTGGTTTCTCCTCTCAGCTCCTTCTCCAAATCTTTCTTAAATCCTGAAATTGGACAGAAAAACATTTTGTCAATCGAAAATACGCTGTAGTGGAGGTGCCAAGCCTCAAACCAGGACAAACATGTCGCCTCTGCAGCTCACGTTGTTGGAAGGCGTTATTGATGTGCTGAAGCTGCTCTCTCGACCGGGTACTCAAAATCTCCATGAGCCCTTCCTCATCTGTTCCCAGACCCTACACAGACACAAAACAAAGGTGTCAAGCCAGTTCAGGGTACCACAAGCTTGTGTTAAGAGGATGGAGACCCACCGCCATGGCGTCCTGAAGACGCTGAGCGTCAAAGTGCTCCGGCAGCATCATTAAATCCAGCAGCAGGTCCTCCAAGTCTCCTGACAAAGCCTTCTTCAGGGATGCAATCAGGTCCTGAAACGACACAGAGAGCTATGAACTCGCTGGGCCTTCTGGGTCATTCACACACGAGCTGAGTCAACGGAGATTAACCCTTTTAATGCCAGAGATGTCACCGGCGACACATAACTAACACAAGTTCTACAACATACCGTAACTCTTCTACGTGAATCAGTTGATTGTGATTCACAGAACAGTTTTTTATATTGGTTTTGTATCAGTATTTATTACTTTATTAAGTTGCAACAGTATCACTAGAATTTCGTCAATTGCGTAAATGGTTGATAAGTTACGGTAGTCCAAAGAATGGCAACACTGGAGCCAACGTTCCGGTGTTAGGAGTTAACAAGGATGGGATCACCTGAAAGTATTCAGACTTCTATAGAAACCTTTTAGGGTGACAGGAAAGCGTTTTTTTCTCAGAATATATTTTGCTTTGCCTTTGGTTTTGTAATTGAAGTTAATCATGTTGATGCGTCGCAACACAAGTTTATACAAAAATGTTTGGCCATTACATATAAAATGTGTAACTGAACGCAAACTGAAACCAGTGGAACGTTGACCAATCAGGGACTCGGATTTGGTAGTGACTAATTGATCTTACAGAAATTGATAATGGAGGAGAAATTAATTTTAGCCGTTTGTGTGTTACTGTCAGGAGTCACTGCTCTGTCTCGCCCTCTGGTCACTGGCAGGAGCTGTCTCCAGAGTGATGACATTCAGCTGTCCCTCATTTGCCAATCCCCCACTGGATACTTACGCAGTGCTCAGAGCCTCACTCAGTGTGAAGTATTGTTTGTGCCACCCTGCCTGGATTACCGAGCATTTCATAGATCTGGACCTGATCTTGTGTTTCTGACTCTGCTTTATCTCTGACTGCTTGCTGCCTGCCCTGACCCTCGCCTGGACTCTGACTACTCTACTCTCTTCTTGGATGCTCCCATGCTCGTGATTGACCTCTACCTGTCTGACTCTGATTTAGCTTTGTGGACTTTTAGTTCCTGTCTGAACTAATAAACCTGCTGCATGTGGAACCAGCTGTCTGCCCGTTTGTGACACCAACCAGAACTCCATGACACTAAGTCTTTCATAAATTGGAATAGAGCGGAATGGAGCAAGATTCACCAGATTTGCACTACTATGACATTTCCCACCAAGCCTCTTCCAACTGTAAGCAAATGTGCTAAATCTGGCTGCGACAGTCTAGTAATGTGAACATCATGGGCTAAATTGGATTTCAAGATATCACATGGCATGTGTGAATGTGAATGTGACCTCCGGTCAGGTTTCTTGGTTGTCTCTCACATTTTATAAGTATAGGGGATGGGGCGCTCCGGGAGATGGCTCCCAAACTCTGGAATGCTCTGTCCCTACATGCCGTGGACTCACCTGAAGAGGTATTTTTATCTCCGGGTATTTGTGTTACCATAATTCTATGTTTTTACATGTTTTACTTCTTGTTTTTGATTCATTTTTCTTATTGAGCACTTTGTGATTTTACTTTTTTGTCATCTCCTTTGAAGTTGATCTGGATTTTTGACATTTTTTTTCAGACTTTCGATTTAAAGTTTCAAAATGAGATGGTTTTTGGGGCGTGGAGAGACTCCAGCTCCAGAACCGCCTGACCACAACCGAGCTCCTTCTCCACCCAAAAGCCGTTTTCATTCATGTTTACTCAGCAAACAGGAGAGCAATCCCATGCCGCACCGCAGCCTTCACCTTGTTTGTAGTCTGCTTGTATTCCGCCGCGATGACTTGCCTCTGGGCGTTGTTTCGGTTGGTCAGAATGTTCACCAGCGTTCCTACGTCTGAGCAAAGTTCACAGCTGATGAGGACAGAGATAAGCACGGCAGGGCGGAGATCAGCTTCTACGAGACGCACCTTTACGGTCCAGGGCATTATGGATCTCCATCACGTCTTGGTCGGGGTGGAAGTTGGAGAAGGGTCGGACGGTTCCGAGGGTCCCCCACCACATGTCCTGAGGGGTAGACACAAGGAAGGAAGGGGGAGGAGTAAACAAACACATGCTGAAGGCGCCGGCATGGAGGAAATGGGTCTGTTTCACTCTAAAGAATGTCAGATATGCGTCCCGCTGAAGATCCGGAGTGAAGAACCAGCAGCTTTTTAATATTTAACCTCTGCTCGTTTTACCAAAAAGAGATAACCTGTTTTTTTCTTAAAATAAGTTGATTCTGTGAAGACTCACATTTGAGGAGTAGTGGATCGGCTCCATGGCTCAAAGTCTGACAGATGACTGACATGAACACAAAGACATTCATATGGATGAATAAACAAAGTAAACACAGCTGTTTTCCTCTTTCAACAACTTAAAAAAAATAAAAAACAGTTTCCTTACCTGGATATGATCACCTAAGATGCTATAGTCTCTACAGAACCTCTTCTGAATGCCGCAGTTTCTACACACCTGCTCCAGACACGCCCACCTCCTTCTAGTGTAAGCAACGGACCAATCAGAGCACAGTGCTCCTACAGCCATCGGTTACTGCAGGAATCCAGGCAGCCGAGTTTAAAAGCATCGTGAAGAGAGAGTAAAATGTTAACAAATACAGAGAGGAAGTCCAAGAAAGATGATGCTATCTTCACAAAGCAGACAAACCGGGATTTGATTCAAACCAATCAGTCAACATTCTGCTTGAGTCTGAACAATGGAAGAGGATGCGTTCTCTTTCAGATGTTTTTAGTATGGAAAAAAAAATCAGTTATGAGGAACAGGTGTGTTGAACATGCTGTGATAAAAAACATACCTAGGATATTAAAGATGGTTTAATGTAGCTCATAGAAATGGTTATGTTTCTTATAGTGCGAGTGCTCAGTAATCAATCACACTACAGTGATTCTCCTGATTCTTTCCATAAATTTTTCGGCATGTAAAAACTCAATCACACTTTCAGGAATTTCAGTAATCTTGGTATCAAAACATTCAACTTGTTCAGGACATTACTGCTTGAATTTTCGGTATTCATAAACTTTACAGTTTTTGAAATATTGAGTAAAATGTGTCCCATAGAAAATGAATTAGAAAGTCTTCAAATTTCAACATTTTTAGTAGATTATCAACAAGCCTTTACATATATTAATGGGCTATGTTTTCATATTTTATAGTAATTTTTCAAAAGGGTTTGGAGTTTACCTAATATTTTAGCAACATGCTAACGTTTTTGGCTAATTTGTTATCTACTTGGGTTCTTAGGCTAATTTAGAGATTAGCTGCTATTTTGGCAACGTTTTTGAATAATTTACTTTACTGAGAAAACTTAGGCTGTTTTGGAGTTTAGCTAGTATTTAAGCAATAGGCTAGCTTTTTTGGCTAATTTGGCATCTACTGATGTTTTTATGTTAATTTGGAGTTTATGTAATATTTTAGCAACATGCTAATGTTTTTAGCTAATTTGTAATCTGCGATTTTTATAGGATAATTTAGAGTTTAGCTTCTGTTTTAGCAACAGGCTAACATCTTTGACGTAGGGAATTTGGGATATTTTGAAGTTTAGCTAGTAATTTGGCAATGTGCTTAGCTAATTTGGAGTTTGGCTCACACTTAAGCAACACACTAAAAACTTTTGCAAAATTGGCATGTATTAGGGATTATCAGCAATTTTATTACAATTTTTTTTTAAATCTAGGTCCATTTCAGTGCTCTTTCATTGGTTTTTAACGAAATTTCCGGTCTTTTAGCGAATGTAATATTTTGCTAATAGCTTTTGCATTTTCAGCAAATCCCTTCAGCAGTTAAGGTAAATTGCATCATCATTTTCAGCAAAAACTTCAGCATCTTCAGCGACTACTTTCAGTTAAAAACATTCACACACTAGCATTATTGCAGTGAATGGAACTAGTTTGTCTTTAACTTTAAAGTTTTTTTTACTTGTCTCGTCCAACAGCTGAGCAAAGCTGAATTCCTCTTGTGTTGGACATATTTCACTATCACTGTCAGTCTGCCTCAGGGCAGCTGTGGCCACATCAGTAGCTTACCATCACCAAGTATGAATGCGGAGTGAATGAATAATGGATATACATTGTAAGTGCTTTGAGTACCTGGAAAATGTCAATCTAATCCATTACTATATTATTACAACAGGCGGTAATGGATATTCTGACAAACAAGGTGTATATTTGTATAAACCCCTTTTGTATTTCAAGATAAACTTTATTCCACAACCAGACCCCCGCCAGACAAGCAGCGGTAGCCAGGACCCCCTAACATCCGCACAGCATAGCAGATAGAGGAAATCCGCCCGCTGGGGAATCACGTCAGCGACCTAGGCTAGGCCCAGCAGGACCGCCACAGGGGCCCCCAACGCCAGAGAGCAGAGAGGCACAGGAGCACAGCGCAGGGCCATATTCCTAGAGAGGCCTCCCCCCCAGCTCCAGACAAGCACCCCACCACCACCCAAGTGCCCTGAACAACCCCCTAACCCCAGGTACAAGCCAAGGCCCCCCAAGGGAGACCCACCCCATGCGCCAGGCAACCATGGGAAGTCCAGGAGAGAGCAAATGGGTCTAAGGGCAGGGATAACCAGTTTTATTTAGTCTGTTTAGTTTAGCAATTAGCTATTGTTTATATTGTATGACGGACTTTCTGCTTTGTAAGATTAGAGGCCTGAAGCCCAATGAGGCGATTTTTCTTTGTGATATTGGTCTAAATAAATACCATTGAACTGAATTGAAAACCGACATTCGCTTACCTTTGAGTTAATAAAAATAAAGTTATGAGGAGGGTAGTTCACTGAAACTGTTGCTGATAACCTCACAAGAACAGTACACTATAATAGGGAAACATTGGATAAATTAACCAAATATCTGTTACATTTAAAAATATTAGTTTGTATCCAATAAAAAATGTTAGTCTAGTAAACCATCAACTCAAAATTTTTATTTGACAAAAACAAAAAAATACATGACTTTTGTTAATTCATCCAATGCTTATTTTTTTAATAGTGTATGATCAAAGTGATCTTGAGCAGACAAGCTATTTAAAGACATTTCCATCAACCTATAAAGTGCTTAAAATGTTTACATTTTCAGTTTAAAATGTACAAATTAAATCTAAATGAAACTGATAAAAGATAAAAGCCTACATCACAAAAACATGTAATTCTCCATGTATCCACCAGAGGTCAGTGTTGCACCATACATATTGTAAAGAGGTTTTTCCTGGTTAATGATAATTCATTCATTCTATGTTTAAAAAAAAAAAGGAAAATAATCTAAATCATGTTTAAAATTAAGGAATTTGGAAAATGTAAACAGTTGGATGGAAATACAAGGAGATTTCAGTACCACAGCACATAGCAGTGTTGGTAAAAAAAAAAAAAATCTAAAATAGCTGCTCTTATGAAGACGGTGATCATAGCAACTATTTTTTTCCAAGATTCAAGCTAAGGGGTTAGCTTTTACATTTTTGTGCTAAAATATTAGAGTAAAATTTTCATTTTTCAATGGCAACTAGAGTTACACCCTCTTGACCCACATTCTTGCTATGTGGAGGGATTCATCTTTTTACCCTGATTGTGTTAAAACTTTAGGGACTCATTTAGGAATGTTTAAAATGCTAATTAAGACAATAAATGCAAAATAAAAGAAAAAAAAAGACAACATTGATCGTCAACATCAACCCATGTGGATGAGTAAAAAATTGTTTTATTGATTCAAATGGATCTTTTGGCACATCATGATCATAAATCCTATGTATGAATTTTTTCTTAACATCTTTTTGTACTTTTAGGACAGATCAATGATAAGAAATACAGGTTTGTTGTCTCCTTTTCAATCGTTTTTGTCAGAATGGAACCTAAAAGCAAAGAAAAAATAATTGCAGATAATTTAAGATAGTTTTGATTACCAAAAATGAAAAAAAAACGTCAGTTTCGTAAAGGTCAGAGGTCATGTCTGCAGCCTTTTTATTGTGTGTTTTCTTAAGAAGGAAGGTGAACTTTTGCTGACTTCATCGAACAATCAATCTGTCCCCATGGCAACGAGGTGAAAGTGTGACCCTCCACCATCATGTAAAAAACATGAACAGCTCTTGGGACCATGGGTTCATCTTTAAATCACGGCGGTGGTTCAGTCGTCTGAATTCCTCCTCATCAGTCCTTCCAGCTGAGCCCTAAAGTCTCCGCGATGAAGGAGAAGATGTGCGTCTCCTCCAGGATGGCCTTGGTGGTGGGTTTCCCCGCCCCGTGCCCGCTGCGGGTGTCCACCCTCACCATGAACGGCTGCTTCTGCTGGGCGCTGCTGCCCACACCGTGCTGCAGCGCGGCGCAGAACTTCAGCGTGTGGAGGGGCACCACGCGGTCGTCGTGATCCGCCGTCAGCAGCAGGACGGCCGGGTAGGGCGGCCCGGCGTACGGGGGCTGAGGCAGATTGTGGAGAGGAGAGTACCTGTGGGGAGGACGACAGACCAGAGGATGAGGGTGGGGAGGTGCAGCCCGAACGCCAGCGTCATTCAGAGCAGAGGCTGTACTTGATGAGGTACTGGAACTGCGCCGGGTCATCAGAGCAGCCGTAGTCGGTGGTCCAGGCGTGGCCGATGGTGAACTTGTGGAATTTGAGCATGTCCATCACGCCCACTTCTGCAACCACACAGCCGAACAGGTCCGGGCGCTGGATCATGCACGCCGCTGAAGGACCAGGACGAGACGTTAGCGACTAAATCAAATGTGACGTGACGGATGAAAGAGACAAAAATATAAACCTAAAAAAACTGTCATAGCTTAAAAAACATGAAATTACTTTTTGACTAGTTTTCCCCACACTGTCTTAGATTTCATAAATATTTTTGCAAGTATAGACTAAGGGTGCCACGATTAGTCGACTAATAGACGACTAATCGACTATTAAATTAGTTGTCGACTATTAAAATAGTCGACAACTAATTTAATAGTTGATTAGTCGTTACTTTAAATTATATGGAGTCAAGATGTACTAAAGTTGAAAGTAATAATGGAATTGTGCTAGCTTTTTGGACCATTTTGGCATTTATTTGGGCTACTATGGAATTTATCTAATATTTCAGCTACATGCTAGCTATTTTGGCTAATTTAGGATTTCTTTCAGTATTTTAGGTTAATTTGGAGTTTAGCTAATACTGCAACTGTATGCAAGCTGTTTGGCTTTCTTAGGCTTTTAAAAAAAGTTTTTTAGGCTGATTTGTAATTTAGCTAATATTTCAACTACATCCTAGCTGTTTAGGGCAACTTTGGCCTTTTTCAGTTAGGCTTTTAGAGTTTAGCTAATATTTCAGCTACATGCTAGCTGTTTTGGCTAATTTAGGCTTTTTTCAATTTTTTAGGCTAATTTAGAGTTTAGCTAATATTTCAGCTACATGCTAGCTGTTTTGGCTAATTTAGGCTTTTTTCAGTCTTTTAGGTTGTTTTGGAATTTAGCTAATATTTCAGCTGGCTATCAGCTTCAGCGTTTTCAGCTATTAGCTTCAACAATTTCAGCTATTAGCTTCAACAATTTCAGCTATCTACTTCAGCGTTTTAAGCTATTAGCTTCAACAATTTCAGCTATTAGCTTCAACAATTTCAGCTATCTACTTCAACGTTTTAAGCTATCGTCACTAGCCAACAGCATTCATACTAGCAATATCGCAGGTAATGCTATATGTCTAGTAGTTTGTTTGTTAAAAGCTAATGATGTGTGCTTTACATCCAGTTTGTGCAGTTTGTACCCGATTAGTCGACTAATCAGAAAAAATAATCAGTGATTAGTCGACTATTAAAATAATCGTTTGTGGCAGCACTGGTATAGACTGAGGAGGAGGCTTGAAGGATCAAAGTAAAAAAAAACACATGAAAAAAAAAACATCAAAGGGAGGATCAAATAAACCACGCCCACCCTGACCTCTTAAAGGGGAAAAAGAAGTCAACGCACTGCAAATTAAAATGACAACACTCATAAAATGTGTCATTTTTGGAGGAATACAGCGGCGCAACAACATGAAGAGTTCTCCGCTATTGTTTTGAGCCAAAATCTAATAACTAGGGTCATTTTCAAGGACAAAGTTTCTGCAGAGCGGCAGAATTGTGGGCGAGACTGTTGGTGCAGAGTAACCCCGCCCCCCTTCCCCTCCCCATTACTGAGAGCTCACTCAGGATATTTTCTACGTCCCAAATACGATCTTTACCAAAAGCATTTTTAGCTGCTCTTAATCCACAGAAATACTGTGTCCTCCATCATCAGAGAATGTGACAAGAACATGTTGAAACCTCTATTTTCCTTGTTGAGAATTCTGGGAAATTTCTAGGGTTCTAACAATTGGGTCATTTTACACCCAAATATCCTTGTTAACTTATTACAGCACATAAAACCTTTTTTTACTATAGTAAATCAGTAACAGTAAACGACTAATTGCGACACTAACAATCTTTTCCCTAAAAAACAAGAGATGAAGAGAACACTTTAAAAAGTTATCAAATCAAAGTCGTATACTAATAAAAAAGTAAAAAATTAAAGGATATTTGTGTAAAAAATTAGCGAAATGGCCAAGTGTGTCTCAGAATGATCCTCCTGGAAACATTTTTGTCGCTCCAGCAGCGTTTCTGTGCGCATGCGGCAGCATCCTGTTGTTGATGTGTTTCTGTATAAATCTATTTAGCTGCAGCGCCACCTTGTGGTGAAGTTAATTTAGTGCTGCTATGTTGTGCTTTCCTTTGACGAGGATTTGATGTGTGTTTAACGTGATTTTCTGTTTTTTTGCTTTTACTTTTCTAATGCTTTCACCAATAAACCAACGTTACTTTTACATGTTCATTGATTCTGTTGTTTTATTATAAAATCACCCTGAAATGTATAAAGTTTTCTTGTACTTTTTCATAGTATTTCGATATTTTCATCCCAAAAGGGTAAAATTCAACAGTCTATTACATGTGGAAGATGTGGAGAACTTTGAGACTGAGAGCAGTCATCCTCACCCACAAGCAGGCCTCCGTTGGACGCCCCGTTGATGGCGAGGCGGTTGGCGGTGGTGTACTTCTCCTGGATCAGGTACTCGGCGGCGCTCTGGAAGTCATCAAAGCAGTTCTGTTTGTTCTCCAGCGTCCCCGCTGCAGACACACGGCAGTCAAGAAACGGACGATTGCCACAGTCAAAAAGTGAGACCAGTCGGGTACCTTTGTGCCAGGTGAGGCCGTACTCCCCACCGCCTCTGATGTTGGCAACAGCCAGGATCCCACCAAGGTGCCTCACAAACAGCAGATAAGCAACGCTGACCAAAAAAAACAAAATAATGAACACCAGTCCGTACGATGACAGTACCACCTCTGTGCTGAACAGTTTACCTGCAGTTGGACTTACTTGTAGTACGGCTGTATGGAAGCCTCAAAGCCTCCGTATCCGTACAGAAAGACCGGATTGGTCCCGTCCTTCTTCAGGTCCTTGGAGTGGACCAGGAACATGGGGATGCTGGTTCCATCCTTGCTGGGATAGAAAACCTAAAAATGTGGATTAAAAAAGGGTTTTAAAGTTAACTCAAATATTCTAAATTGAATAAACTCGCAGGACAAGGTGGAGAAAAATAATGAAACTTGGACCAGGACGACCCTAATTTGATCCTTTATTTTTATGCAACTTGTTCATAGCAATTCTGAGAAATCAATGCTGTCAGTCCAATTTCAAAAACGAGCTCAGAGGAGGAAAGTCTACCCGGGAGAAGGGAGTTGTGGGTTCAAATCCACAATTGGGTGATTGTATACGTAACCTTTACAAGACGTTGTTAATAATCCAGGCCACGGCAGGACCAGGACTTTTGTGTTAATATGTCTATATTAGTGATGATTAGATTAGTGATATCTGTAGGTGTAGCTACACCCGACTCTGATGACACCACTCCATTGACTGTATAAAACAACTGGACAGAAAATGATTTACTTCTGGCTCCAATCCAAGGAAGTCAATCCAGTTGCCATTTTTTTCATGATATGGACCATGCTGGAACCAGAAATGAGCAATGACCAGTCTAAGGGTAGGTTTCTATGGCAACCAATCACGCATATCAGTGGTGAGCTTGTTGGAAGGCCACACCCCTACCACTTTAAGGCAAGCTGGAGAGAATCTGTCAATCAAATGTTTCACCTACCTGCTTCAATTGAGGCATTTGATTGGTCAGTTTAGCGAGAATATGTTAGAAACAGGAAATAGAGCAAGAATGGAGATTCTACTTCCTATTTTGAAAGTGAGGGGGGAGGAGTCACCCAGTCCAGTTCTCATATACCATCAATGGTCCACAAAGACCAATGCTAGCGGGTCGATACTTGTGTCGATTGAAAATGCTGACAAGACAATATTTTGGATTTTTGAGTCTTGGAATATCGTGATACATATCATGTCAGGATATTTATCGTATCGCCAGACTCTTGCCAATACACACCCTACTGCAAAGGCAACGACTTTTACTTAACACAATTTGATAGTGTTTTAGCCCCGCCCTCTCAGTGATTATACTCCACCCTCTTTGTTGTATTCCATTGAGTATTTGTGTTATAAACTGTTTTAAATTATGTTGTGAATTTGACTGTTTATTCCTCCTTTTTTACAGCCAATAATTCATTACCTCAGACACTCCAGTATGGGACATTTCTTTAGTTGTTACCACATCTTTCCCCTTTCCCTGAATTGTAACATTTCCCCACTAAAGCATAACCGGTCCGTCTTTATCTGTGTGTCGTCTCCTCTTCAGCAGTCAGTGATCTCAGAGGTTTAGATAGCATTTTTAGACACTATTCTTTCAGTTATTTTAGCTACAGAAGGAGGAGAGACCAGACGCCTCTCCCTGAAGTCAGACGGTTTCTACTGAAAATGTTTTTTCTTTTAAAAAGGTCTGATAGTAATCGTTAAACAGACAGGTCTGGGCAGCTCTGTTTTTAACTGGATTCATTTAAATTGTGTGCTTTGTTTTGTCTTATCTTGTTTGATGATGTAAATCACTAAAGTGATTTGTTCGCTTGGCTGCTCCCTTTCAGGTTCATGTGTCATCTGCATTCTCTCTTCTCACCATTGTTACTGCACGTCTTCCGGTTGTAGTCCTGACACTTATTCAAACCATAAGCTGGCATTTAAAAGTCAGTTGTTCACCTCACAGACAGAATGCCGATGGGTAAACGAGGTTCATTTGGCGGTAATGTATGGTATAGTACCATATTTGCCACCAGCTCTGTCCTGTACCAGTCAAAATTCCATACAAAAGCGCTTATCAGCCCAACAAGTCCTTTATGACACAAAAGGAAATCTAATAAGCTTTAAATCTGCGTATTTACAGTACATTACGTCATGAGATAAGATAATATGAAGTACACTGTTGACTCAATGGGACTCATTGGGACTGTTCAGTGTTTGAAGGGAAATAGCATCTATTTATCGAAACGTGTCTTTAACAACATGTCTGGTTCAACAACAAAAAAAATACAAATATAATCAATACAAATAAAGTTCAGTCTAAATTACAAATGTGGTTTATACAAATATACACCTTGTGTGTCAGAAGATTCACAACCTCCTAGTATAACAGTAAAATCTGTCCAACAAAAAAGAGGTCTTTAGTTCTGATCTGTTTGTTGGACAGAAGAAGTTAAAGAAAAAAAAAGGAAAGAGACGGTCCACTGTAGAACTCATGACTTCTTACACTACATTCATACTTTTCTCACTGGTCTAATCTCATTCTCTCTTTTTCCAACCTCTTCCATCAATCCAGCCAGAGTTCATGGCGATACACAGCAGTGACTCTGACCTCACCTGTGTGGTCTGGAACTCGTCTTGCTTAATGCCCTTCACCTCCACCTCCCTGAAGACTTTGGGTTCGGGGTTCGGCTCGCTCAGGTCGCAGTGGTAAATGATGCCTGGTTCCCACAGAGAACAAGTATTAATTCAGGGTATCTCCTGGAATGAGCAGTGAATTTGCAGCGGTGGCGACGTTACCAGGCGTTGTGAAGGATGTAAACTTGTAGAAGAAGTCCGAGTGCTTCTTCTTGCAGCTCACTCCGGCCACGGTCCCCACATCCAGAGGCAGATCTCGGATCAGCCGGCCGCTTGACAGCTCGTACAGCTGCAGAATGTCCTTCACGTCGTGGACATAGTTGACCAGCAGGTGGCGCTGATTGACACAGGAGACAAATCCTACAGAAGAGAAAGCAAAGATGTGTCTATTCTGCTTTTTCATATTTTAAAATGGCATTTTTGAAATTGCCCCATGACCGGGCCCATCCAAGCAGTGGCTGCAGTGCTCACCAGGAGCCAGAAGAGGGCGGCCCAACACTCTGTATGGTTCTCAGGATCCTTTTTTTACCCATAAGAGTGCTGCCCAGGTCCCTCAACTTTGTTATTATGGATGACGGGACCACCCACGCTCTGCCTCATATCAGGGTGAAACAACGAGCTAACAGAAAAGATGATGGATGGACGTTACCGCGGCAACCACAGCGTTAGTATCAGTTTAGATGTTTGCAGATGATTTTCTCATTACATCTGACCTTTCATGGCCTGTTTTTGTGAAAAATACAGATTTTTAACTGTTGAATCTTGGACAGAACATCTATTGTTGGTAAATTTGAATCTAAAGCAATCATTCACTTCATTCTTGTGAATTCTTCATATTTGCTTTCTTTTCTTTGTTATCCTCCTAAATCTAAGCCAGTTAGAAAGGATCGTTACTTTTTTCAGTTCCACCTAAAATGGACTTTCTTCTTCTGCCCACTCATACTTTCCAAACAACAGCGATTAAATCTAGAACGAGATTACTTGATTTACTACCAAAATACTGTTATCACAACTTTGGCTAATCTGGAATTACAGTTCATCTGGAAAGTATTCACAGCCCCTCCCTTCTTCTGCATTTTAGTATGTCACAGCCTTATTTGAGCTGAGGTTTATTCTGTTTCCACTGATGAGAGTTGAGATGTTTCAGCTGTTTCACTGAAGCCAACCATTTGGTAAATCCAATGGGTTGGACGGGATTTTGAAAGGTACGACCCTGTCTACATGAGGTCCCAGGGTGTACAGTGCATGTCAAAGCACAAACCAAGCATGAAGAAAAAGGAATTGTCTGTAGAGCTCCGAGACAGGATTGTATTTAGGCACCAGACTGGGTAAGGGTCCAGAAACATTTCTGTTGCCTTGAAGGTTCCAATGAGCACAGTGGCCTCCATCATTTGTAAGTGGAATAACTTTTCCTAGATCTATCTGGCCATCTAAGCTGAGTGATCAGGGGAGAAGGGCCCAATAACCCAATAGTCCCTCTGTCAGAGCTCCAGCGTTCCTCCATGGAAAGAGGAGAACCTTCCAGAAGGACAACCATCTCTGCAGCACTACACCAATCAGGCCTGTATGGTAGTGACCAGACAGAATCCCCTCTTCTAACTAAAAAGCACATGGAAGCCCGTCTGGAGTTTACCAAAATGCACCGGAATGACTCTCAGACCATGAAACCACATTCTGTGGTCTGACCAGACCAACATAGAACTTTTTGGAGTGAATGGCAGATGTTATGCTTGGAGAAACCCAGGCACCGCTCATCACCAGGGGAATATCAACCCTACAGTGAGGCATGGTGGTGGCAGCATCATGCTGTGGGTATTAGGGGTGTGCCAAAATATCCATATTGCGATATGTTGCGATATTTCACATTACTAACTTTAGCAATGTTACACAAAGGTGTCTATTATTTGTTGCACAAAATAAGACAAGTTCTTCATTTTGGTTGTGTTCAAGCTAAAAAAAAAAAAAGGGGATATATTTTTCTAAAAAATAAGTGTTCTTTTATATTGTGGGAGTTTTAAATATTATCACAGTATCGCGATATCATCGATATAGTAAACCATGTATCGCATCGTGAGGTACCCAATGATTCCCAGCCACAGTGGGGATGTTTTTCGGCAGCAAGAACTGGAAGACTCGTCAGGGTAGAGGGAAAAACTGACTACAACAATGTAGAAAAACACTCATCTAGTATTTTTCTGTTGTAGTTTGGCAGTCTTTACGAATTTAGTTTGACTTTGATGTTTCTAATATTTCAATGTTTTAAAGCATTTTTTCCAGTCATTTGCCATTATTATGCTGCATGTACATTTGTTCATGATTATTCCAAGGAGTAGGACTTTATATGGTTCAGAGGCTTTAACCTGTATATTTTCTACCACTGACTATGAAATGTTGGGACATTAACATAAAATCAATATATGGGCCAATATTGGTAGCTAATTGCTTCATGAGTACGTTGGCAGTGAAAATGCTGGTTCAGTGTCTATAGATTGCTTTGATTTGAATGTTTCAACAACAGAAACCGTGATGTGCACAGACGGGGATAATCAAAGAAACTTTTTCATACACAGTTACCATCAGTCCAGTGACTCACAGAAGAAAAGTCAAAGCAAAATGCTTCAAAAGCACGTTTCACTTTTTGACAAGCCTTCTAAATGACAGAGCTTACAATCACAGACTCACAACTTCCCAGTTTTTGTGGTTGAAGACAGAAAATTCAGAGGAAATAAAGGACTTTTGCAACATTTATGTGAAATGTGACACTGTGGTTCCATAAATGAACCTTTCCAGGACATTCTGAAGGTTATGGAGGTTTCACAACCTGTGACTGCCACTGCTCAACTTAACACCCTTCCAACAGTGCTCACCCAGGACGTCCTTATTGTGCTGCGGGATCAGGGTGGTCCAGTTCTCCCGCTCTGGCTTCTGGATGTCGATGTTTATGAGGCGGTACCGAGGGGCGTCCAGGTTGGAGCGGAAGGTGAAAACACTTCCTTCGTTGGTGATGTACGAGTACTGAGCCTCAAAGTTGTCCACAAGTTTGACCCATGGGAGCAGACCTGCAGGACGAGAGGTGACCAAGGTGTGTTGTGAAGGTTTTTGGCTAAGTCGAGAAGATCACAGTGAAACCATCCCACCCAAACTTAACATCCAGACACAAACTAATGCAACTACAAATTTAAGACTCATTTGTTTTGTTTTTCTGCTCAGCTGCCACAACTTTAAATAATAATAATAATTTGTTTAATAAAGCGGCTGGGTGGCTCAGTGGGCTAAGTGAAGGACTGGCACGCAGGAGCCCTGGGTTCGATTCCAGGGTTGTCCACTGATCCCCACCCAGATTGGGTCCTTAGGCAAGACCCTTGACGCTGCTGCCTAACTGGGTCCCTGTGCCCCTCAAGTACAGGGTTGTGTCAGGAAGGGCATCCGGCGTAAAAACTCTGCCAAATCACTGATCCGAAACAGTGGGTGCTGTTACGCTGTGGCGACCCCGAAAGGGATAAGCCGAAAGTGAACTACAATTTGTTTAATAGTTCTTTTTTTACTTTTAACTAAACTCAAAAAGTTCAGCTGCCTTTCCCGAATGCAAACCTTATAGTTCAGATCACAGTGGTTTAGAGCAGGGGTCCCCAAATCACAGCCCGTGGGCCAAATCCGGGCTGATTTTTTTTCCCCTCAATCTGACCAATGGAGACCCACATAGAACATGACTTTTATTCCACCCTTATGTAGTCTGAACTATGATGGGAGAGGGCAGATCATTTATTGGTTTATTGTTTAAAATGTTTTAGTATTATATTTTCTGTGAAGATTACAGAAATGAATTATTTAAAATTTGGCTCTGTGTGGCTTTATGGAAAATCATAAATGTTTACATTTGGGCTGCGATTGTTACACTTTCTCTATTAGCCTACAAACCGACCCCGACTCCGCATCAGAGAATAAAACAGTTACGTGGCCCTCACAAGAAAAAGCTTGGGGACCACTGGTTTGGGGGCGGGTGGAGTCAAAAAATTAGGGTGTGGAATTAACAAATTAGGGGTTGGAGTCAAAAAAATAGGGGGTGGAATTAACAAATTAGAGGGTGGAGTTAAAAAATTAGGGTGTGGAGTCAAAAAATTAGGGGGTGGAGTCAAATTTTCGGAGTGGAGTCAAAAACTGGGGGCGGGGTTAAAAAATTAGGGGGTGAGTCAATATTAGCGAGTGGAGTGAAAAAATTAAGGGGTGGAGTCAATATTTGTGGGTGGTGTAAAAAAATTAGGGGGAGGAGTCAAAAAATTAGGGTGTGGAGTCAAAAAATTAGGGGGTGGAGTCAAATTTCGGGAGTGGAGTCAAAAACTGGGTTAAAAAATTAGGGGGTGAGCCAATATTAGCGAGTGGAGTGAAAAAATTAAGGGGTGGAGTCAATATTTGTGGGTGGTGTAAAAAATTAGGGGGAGGAGTCAAAAAAATAAGGGTGTGGGATCAAAAATTAGCAAGTGGAGTCAAAAAGTAAGGGAGTGGAGTCAAACATTTACAGATGAAGTAAAAAATTGGGTATGGGGTTAAAAAATTAGGGGGTGGAGTCATAATTAGACAGTGGAGTAAAAAAATTAAGGGTTAGAGTAAAAAGAAATTGGTGTGGATTCAGAAATTAGCAGGTGGGGTCAAAATATTAGGGTGTGGAGTCAAAAATGAGCAGGGGGAGTAAAAAAATTAGGGGGTGGAGTAAAAAAAAATAGGGGGTGGAGTCAAAAATTAGCGCATGGAGTCAAAAAATTAGGGGGTGGAGTTAAAAAATAAGGGGATGCAGTCAAAAAAGATGGAGTCAAACATTTGGGAGTGAAGTAAAAAATGGGGTGAGGTAAAGAAAAAATAGGGGGTGGAGTAAAAAATTAGGACTGGAGCAAAAAATTTGCAGATGGAGTCAAAAAATTAGTAGGTGAAGTAAAAAAAAATCAAAGGTGGGGTCAAAAATAGGGGGTGGAGTAAAAAAATTAAGGGGTAAAGTAAAAAATTAGCTAATTTTAAAAGCCAATTTCTTAACTATGGAGCGAGGAAAGATTGGCGAAAAAAACGGAGGGGGGATTATGTAACCCTTTAACACCGTTGATAGAAAATAACACACGGTCTTTGAAAAGCGAAACTCTTCGACCATTTGTGCAATTAATGTCCTTCAAATGGATTTCTAAAAGACGCTTAAGCTTTAAAAGTTCTGCATATCTGCCCAGAGCTGCTTTCAGAATCCGTTGGAATGATTTGAATTGAGCAAATGATGGTAGAATTACGGTAATTCATAGAGCGTCAACACCGAGGTACATCGTCAAGGGATCAACACTAATCAGTGACTTCAATGTCACAGAACATTCAGACCATAATTTATGAGCCATCATGTCTTTTTAAGACAATTTTGAGTTCATAATTATAGACTCCAAGCCTGGATGAAATACAGGATTGTGTCAAAAAGGTAAAAATCCTTGCCAAACCAAATACGTGACTCAGTTGAGGCCGTTTCGCTGTGGCAATCCCTGAGGACAAATGCCGAAAGGTGAATAATTATAGATCTTTAATTTCAAGACTTTTTAGACTCATCAGGAATTCTGATCAAATTCCTCTTGGCAAATTGCATAGTCTTAAACTCTATCTGTACCTTTTAGGTATGAAGAGCAACGATAAAGAGTGTTGCTTGACATCGTACCTTATGAAGGTTGGTTAGCTTAAAAGATCATACACTGCCTGTGACAGAACGTGTTCCCACAATTACAACACAACCACAGAAATCGGATAATCTCATTTTTATTTACCGACTTTTGTACTGCGATCATCAGAATATCCTGGTCCACGTTTTCTAGTCAGAAGTTTTTTCAGAGGATGTTCGTACGGAAAAACAAAACTTTTAAGCTTCCTGTTACTTTTAAAACTTCTGCTGGTTAATGCTTTGGCACTGACATTCAAAGAATTTGGTTTGCTAATGTGGAAACTAGTCTAATTGCAGAAACAACGACATGCTCCTCTGAATGTACAACACAAAGAGGAATGAACGGTTATGGCAAATTCAAAGTCTCACTTGACAATTGGTTGTTTTCACATATGTGAATAGATACAGGAGAGGATACACGCCAAGAAACACCACCTTTTCAGAGAGTCATCAACAAGTGTTAATCCAATTTCTTTTTTTTTTTTTTTTTTGGCAACCATTTTTTTTTTTTGGTCACTTGACAAATTGAACAACTTAAAGTGTCAAGTAATGGTTGGACATTTGGTCCAAATGTAAATGGGGTTTACTGAAGTGACACCCAATAAGTTGTAGTAACATACAGACCTTTGATTCCATCAGGCAGCTGTTGTAGGTCACAGTACCACAGCTGGTTGACCGGTTCACACCCTTCGGTGATGGACAGGACAGCGTAACGACCATCGTCCGATATCTGACCAGAGATAAGAGGAAGAAAACAAAGATCAAACAGCAAAAAATAAAATAACCCCCAGATGATGATGACATTTGTACCCATCATAGATCTGTGTGTTTTTCCTCGCAGCTGATGATACACACTTACAGTTAGTGAACTGTGCCACTTGGGATGATCTAGAAACTCTGCCACCAAGACATCTGCAGACTGTTCAGTGCCAATCACGTGGTAGTAGAGCTTCTGGTTGATGTTGGAAGTGGTCTCTGTGCCTTCAGAGAGACGAAAGTGTCAAGCGTTTGAATTATCTTAGTTACGTCCGTCTTTAGGACGCAGTTCAGAACAAACTTCAGTTTACTGGTGTCACGTCAACACAGTTTAAAACCTCTCTTTGATAGTACTGCCTATCCGAGTTCTCTGCTTCTGTAAAGAAACCATGTTCACGTTAAGAGTGTCTGTAAACATCAGGTTTAGCATAAACTAAAACAACTGAATTTAAAGGACGACTTTGGCTTGAACTGAAATATAAATATATATAAAGAACCTTCTCAATCGTAGCTAATAAATATAAAATATATCAAAAAATTAAAAACTTCAAAAGACAACCTTCGATGACTCATTCATTATACTGCCACTCAAAAACCAGTCAGGTTGAATTTACCGACAGCTTCCATTGAGTTGATGAGTATATAGCACTAAAAACATTTTTGGCATGTCTGAAGAAAACGCGTGCCAACTCAAGTTTTGTTCCTTGCAATTGAACTTTACAGTTTTCTTTGCAAACAGCTTCACATCTGCAACTAAAAAGGGGACACGAGTTGTATAGTTAATCTCTGCAAGACTGATGGATTCAAACTTGAACTTGTAGATTAACACCTTGTGAAGGTCGCAAGGTCAAGATAATAAAGATATTAGTAATATAATATAGCCCTTTCCCTTAATTTTGATATGGATGTGCTCATAATAAATTGACACAGTATAATATGGTCATTTATACTTTTTTTAAGGGTCTGAGCCACGATCATACAGTTGTAATGTGATTCTGTTATCATCCTAAAGCCTTGGGCTATAAAAATACACATTGTTGACCTTTATCACCAGCAGAAATCTCTACAATGCTTTTCTAATTCCAAAAGCAAAAGTTTACCAGCAAGGCCCATAATAATAATCCATAGTGACACTACTCTTCTTAGAGCTACGAACTGATATCTTAGGCCAGGGGTGGGCCACAAACGGTTCTAAAAATTGATAGACAGGGTGGACTTTGGATATTTTATTTTAAAACCATGAATTCATTCTAATTTTAGTGACAACTGCAACAACAGGTTGATGTCAGGGAAAGCGCAAATAATAGAAACGCTGCGTTCATAACGGTGTTGGATTGATCGGAAAAATTCCTGTCAGACTCGGGGAGTAAACATGCACAATCGACTCGCGTTCAAGCGGACACTTCCAAAGAAAAGGCCATCCAGAACTCTTGTGTTCACGAGTCGCTAAGCAAGTTTTTGAGTCCAGTCAAGGGGGTTCATTGATTGTGCGCTGGAAGTTCAACTGGTTGAACTTCTTGACAGCTAAATCGCAAAAACACAGAACTTTGACCAATCAGGGACTCGGATTTGGTAGTGACATGTGGGTAGCGTCCAGTTCAAAATACTTAAGTCCCAGTCGTTGTAAGGAGAAATGAATAATTGTGGTTTGTGCCCAGCTTGATTATACAACACCAGGTCTTTCAAATGTCGGATTAGAGCTGTGAAAGAAAATAAACCTAATGGAAGATTTGCACACATATTCTTCAAGCATGCCAAAAATGTTTTTCTTGTTATTTACTCGTCAACCCAATGGAGGCTGTCAGTAAATTCAACTTGACCGGTTTTTTAAGAGAAATTAATGAGTCATTTTGAGATTTTCTTAGTGTACAAGCTGAAGGAAACAGTAAAAGAAAAAAAAAAAAAAAAAGAAGAATCCCCCAAGGCCAGGACGCTGACAGGCAAGATGAACCATCATTTGTGCATAAGTGCATAAGGGCGTAACAAAATATTTTAGGGGCTCAGGATTTCATTTGAAAATATTACTTGTTTATTTTCCTAATGCTTAGAAGATTTTATTGATGATTTCTTAATCCTTGACAAAATTGAAACCAATATTGACTCAAAAATTGGGGGCAAGTGTGTGAGGAGTGGGGGGAGGTAAAGTTGCATGATGGGGGGCACCTGCTCTCCCTTGCCCCCTGTTGCTCTAGTCCTGATCTTGGGCCATTGTAATAATGCTTAAGTCTACAGAAAAGTCCTGTCTGGGCTGCTGTAAAAACACTTCCTTACAGCACAAATAAGTTTGCACCCAATCAATCTCTGCGTTTCCATCACACATATGCCTAAATCAAAATTCTAGACATGTAGTTCGCAGTTACTCCATTTACATAAAATCTTAATTGTGCAAATAAACACAAACTAATTCATGCAATAATTCATTTAAAAACACAGCCAAAAAGCCCAACAGAGGTATAGGGGAATAAAATCGATTCAGCGATATATGCCGATAGTTTGTTTGGCGATACTTGTATCGATTTAAAATGCTGACAAGACAATTTATGAGCCTACTTTTGTGTCTTACTTTTGCTTTCCACCTAAACCGCCGACCAGCTTTTTTGAGCTCCTATGTTCAGTCAGTCTCGCGGTTTTTGTTGTTATGAAACATGTACTGCTAAGTTTTTCTGGACATGGCAACCAAAAAGTGAAACATTGTTCTAGTACAGTCTTGGGATATATCGTGATATGTATTGTATTGTGAAACACGTATAGGGATACGCATTATTTCGCCAAACTATTCCCAAAACACACCCCTAATGAACAATACTTTGATTTACAGCAGATACATTCAAATTTCATGTATCATCTATCAAAGGAGGCTAGGAGCCATGTGGGAGTGGATACGGATAAAGGAGATTTGAGAAATCGTGGTTGGTAATTTCACAGAGGATCTCTGGATCCAAGACGAGGTATCCGGTTGTTGGTCACATGACTCATTTAATTCGAAGAAAAGTGCTTCCATTGCAGTTTTGCAAAATATGTCAATTTTGATTTGCCTCAAAAACCACCTCCTCCTAGCGCAAAAATGTTTTCTCAATAAATGTGAGTTTTTTTAAGTGGTTGTGTTTCCATTTGGCAAGCTTATTTCATAGTTAATGGAAATTGAGCTAATGAGGAATGGTCCTTACAGGCCTCAACATTCCTGGTTCATAATAATATTAGAGTTTCAGCCATTTTTGACGAGTCGGGACATTTTAATGTTTAAAGTTACAATAAGGCCTATGCAGTCTATGCAGTTGACTACAAGTGGCTCTAAGAGGTATTTATGTCTTTGATCTCTATCGTTCTAACCATCTGTTTTGCCGTCCTGACGGGGGTAGCAGTTGTAGAAGATTCCTTTTGCGTCGTGGGTCCAGGCCAGGCAGCTGAATTTGACCCTTTCCAGCACGTCAGGCAGCTTCGTGAGGTCGTCCGCCTTCATGAAGTGGACGGTCACCCAGTCTGAGCCACTGCTGCTCAAACCGTACGCAAAGTACTCGCAGTCCTCCGACAGACGGCCCACTGGACAGACGAGGAGAGGAGGACGTTAGTTTGCCTGAGCAGATTTCCAGTTCCAGCTTCAGCAAGTGTTTTGCTTAACTCTTCAAAGCTACTGTTCCGTCTTCAGACAGCTTATTCGGATCAAAGAATACAGAGGCAGGAGCATCCAGAGCATCCTGCACATAGAGCACATCCTGGTTCTGCAGGCCTTCGTTGTGAAAATAAAAATACCTGCAAAACACACAGCGGGAGCTTAGATATTTGCTGGACCTGTAAGGATGTCTCTGCAAGCTTGGACTGTACCTGGACCCCCGTTTGTAGGGGCAGCTGTACTTGGGATGGTCGTACAGTTCAGTCAGCCGCTTGTGGAATTGGGGACGGACTGCACACCCCTCCAGGTATGGCATCGTCAGTTTGTTCTGCGCCTCCACAAACGCCTTCGCAGGGACAAGAAACTGCGTGAAATCTCAGGGGTTCATGCTCCTTCGGACAGGAATCACAACGCACCTTTGTTTCTGCACCGTCGGGGTCCTCAAGCCATGCGTATGAATCACAGATTTTTGTTCCGTGATAATCATCCACCTGATGAGAGATGTGCGTGCAACAGAGAAACAAACAAACAAATTCTTTCAGTCAAACTGGATTTTCTTGAAAGATCTTATCATTGAGTTTCTTTGAGAATGCGTTTTTCTGCAGAAGTCAGGAGCTCGCCTCCTGCTTTCCAAACACTTCCTCCATAACCAAGAGAACTTTTCAAACAAACAGTGCCTCCCTGACCAAATTGCGAGTGAGACACTCAAGGAAGAACTTAAAGCTCAAACATTCTACGTTTTTGCAGACGACAAATGAAGAACTCAATCTTCTTGATAGGGAACCCCAAAAAAAGAAAGTCAAAAGTTTATGCTGCCCAAATTAATAATGAGGCGAAGTCAGGTGACTTCTGTTAGTCCCTCTTCAATCACCTTTTGATCTGTTGTAAAAGTACTCCCCGTGGTCTTTTATTAATGATTATGCCGACGATCTGTTGTTATTTAGGACATACTTCTGCAGAGCAGCAGCTGGCCTCTTAGCCTTGGCGCAATAAACCAACGACCCAACCCAACATTTACCACTCGAGCTGAAAACTATACGACTGGATAGTTCCCATAGTTCCAAAAGCTGAATGTTGATAACATTACAAATGTTTGGACGCTCCTTTGTTTGATTTGTTTTATTTTTTTATGATTTATTCATTGATAGATGGATTGCAGGATCTCTGCAGTTCCCGTTAATGAAGCCAACGATATCTCTGCAGCTTCCACTTCCAACCATTTCTTCCTCCACAAAAGACAAGAAGATCTCCTCCAAGTCTTTGTGATGCTTCCATCTGAAGAGGCCCAGTTTCCGGCATTTTCAATGTTCTAATCCTAATGTAACAGACTATTTTCATTTATCTGTTTTGTGTTGAAAGTGAATGTTTAATTTGGAGCCAAGGACGTTTCTAACACTTTTCAGTCCCCTTCGATGTTCCTTGTGTGCATGACAGTTGCATGTTGTAAAGTGACGAATGGACTTCTGAGTATGTGAGTCATAAGGGCAGAATATAGTGGAGGTCCTCTACTCCCAAACGGGCCTCTGAGCTCCTTATTTTACATATGAAACTTTGCACCACTGAAACTGAACCCCCGAAAGCCGGATACAGTAATAATGATTTGATTTTGAGTTGCCAAAAGGTTCAGAAATTCTTTGCTTTTGAAATCAATCCGGAAATAAAGTTTCACAAGATGTTCCATGTCTCTAATCTTCAAGCACAGCTCAGATAAACTGAAGTTTGGTGCTTTTTCTTGTAAATTTCTGACATTTTTTCTCAAAAATTTCTGACTTTTTTTCTTGTAAATTTATTACTTTTTCCTCATTTGTTTATGACTTTAAAGTCGTAAATTTATGAGACAAAAGTCACAAATTTAGTCTATGGCATTTAAAGTAATGAATATACAACTTTATTCTTGTAGTTTAACAGTTACAACTTTTTCTCATAAATTTACGAAGTCGTAACAAAGCAAAAATAATTTTGTAAAATGCCCCTAATACACCCCTGACTCTAAAATGCAAATTTAGCTTTTACATTTGGCTTAGACACAGCAAATTCATCTTTACATCATAGTTAAGGTTTGAAATATTAGAGTTAAGAGGTTGAAGACCAAAATTATATAATATATGTACCATATATTATATTAACCTGCTGATTTAAATTATTTCAAATGTTTATAAGGAAGTTTATAGCTTGAGGGGGGAAATAGATTTCGGGGAGAGCAGCAGGAATATCGGGAGTTTTTGCCAAAGAAAAATATGGGCATGTTTTTCTAGAACTTTTATGTTTGTTCAACCAATGTAGATGGGGGGCGTGGCTAAAGTGCACTCAAAAATTATGAGTGATATTAATATTGCGGTCGGTGTGTACATGTAAATTTGAATTACTCAGAACCCAAACCAGATCGAGAAACTCTTTTAAATTTCGCTTCAAACCCCCTCCCCCCTTTCCTGACTTCCTCCTTCCCGCCCGCCCCTCGTGCGCTCGTACCCCGTCCTGCTCAAGCTCCAGCAGGGCGAACCGGCACACGGGCAGCGCACTCACCTTGCTATCGTCCCTGCGGGCGGTGGGGTACGTGAACACCATGGCGGCAGCGTTAACAGAACCGAGCCGAGAGAGTCCACGGATTCAGCGGAGTTCCGGGTGAAAGCGAAAGTAACCACACGCGCGCGCGCACATAGGCACACACACTGCTGCTTCCTTGCTAGCTGCCAATGACGCTGCAAAAGAAAGAAAAAAAAAAGCCAATAGGAAGTTATGATCTTATGACACGCACAGATAACAAGGCTTTTAATTGGTCCGAGTCAAATCTGAAAGGAAACTATCTTTTAATAAGTTAATTATGAAAGAAAATATGGAAATATAGAGTAGAAAATTGAAAAATACCTGTGAAATCTTAATTATCAACTATACTGCTTACAAAATACTCCTGAAGAGAATCCGGAACTTTGCCAAGTTTTCCCTTAAAAGCCCACTCCAAATAAAATATGATGTTTGTTTCTAACATTTTCTTGTAGCCGTTTTCTTATATATAGATGACTTGTGTAAAAAAAATATCATTAAAACTGTGCTTCTGAGTGTTTTCTTAATTAAAATCGCCATGGATCAGAAAATGAAAATGCTCAGACTAATAGGTGTGCAAGACATGATGAGCGTTCAATATTACTTATCATTATTACGCGCTAGCACTGGGCCGATCAATCCAAAATATTGATAGTATTAGTCGTTACTTTGCATTATATGGAGTCGGAGTGTATTAAAGTTGTAACTGATATTGGCATTATGCTAGCTTTTTGGACTATTTTGACTTTTATTAAGTTTTTTTTAGGCTAATTTGGAGTTTTGCAAATTCTTCAGCTAGCTAATTTGGCTAATTTAGGCTTTTTTTGTTTTTAGGCTAATTTGGAGTTTAGCTAATATTTTAGCTGCATACTAGCTGTTTTGGCTAATTTAGGATTTTTGAAAAGTTTTTTAGGCTAATTTGGAGTCTAGCTAATATTTCTGCTGCATGCTAGCTATTTTGGCTAATTTAGGATTTTTTCAGTTTTTTAGGCTAATTTGAGGTTTATCTAATATTTCATCTGTATGCTAGCTATTTTGGTTAACTAAGGTGTTTTTCAGTTTTTTGGGCTAATTCGGCATTTAACTAAATAATTTAGGTGACTATCAGCTTCAGTGACTTCAGCTTGCAGCTTCATCATTTTTAGCTATTAGTTTTAGCATCTTCAGCTGTCAGCACTAGCTTGCAGCATTCACACTAGCATTATCACAGGTAATGCTACATATCTAGTTTTTAGTTAGTTTAAAGCTAATGATATTTAAGATGTGTGCTTTACATCAAGTTTGCGCATGACCCGATTAGCTGACTAATCGGAAAAAATAATCGGTGATTAGTCGACTATTAAAATAATCGTTTGTGGCAGCACTATTCTGTTTTTGTGTTTATCAAGTAATTTAAAAAAGGTAAACATTAACACCGATTAAAAATAAATTAAGATTTTGAGGTTTATGTTACACTAGTGCTGCCACAAACGATTATTTTAATAGTCGATTAATCACCGATTATTTTTTCCGATTAGTCGACTAATCGGGTCATGCGAAAACTGGATGTAAAACACACATCTGCTTTAAACTATCTAAAAATTAGAAATATAGCATTATCTGTGATAATGCTAGTGTAAATGTTGTAAACTGAATTTGTCTGCTGGTGCTGGTGCTGATAGTTGAAAATGCTGAAATTGATAGCTAAAAACGCTGAAGCTGATAGCTAAAAACGCAGAACTTGATAGCTAAAAATGCTGAAAGTGATAGCTAAAAATGCTGAAGCTGATAGCTGAAAATGCTGAAATTAATGGCTAAAAACGCTGAAGCTGATAGCATGAAATTCTGAAAGTGATAGCTAAAAATGCTGAAACTGATAGCTAAAAACGCTGAAATTGATAGCTAAAAACGCTGATAGCTGATACCTGATAATGCTGAAAGTGATAGCTAAAAACGTTAAAGCTGATAGCTGAAAACGCTGAAATTGATAGCTGAAATTGCTAAAGCTGATAGCCAGCTAAGATATTAGTTAAATGCAAAATTAGCCAAAAAAACTGGAAAAAACTGTTAGCCAAAACATCTAGCATGCATCTGAAATATTTTCTAAACTCCAAATTAGTTTGAAAAAGCTGAAAAAGTCTTAAATTACCCAAAACAGCTAACGTGTAGCTGAAATGTTGGTTAAACTCAAAAATAGCTTAAAAAAACCTTAATAAATGCCAAAATAGTCCAAAATGCTAGCATAATGCTACTATAACTTTCAACTTTACTACACTCTCACTCCATATAATATAAAGTAACGACTAATCGACTATTAAATTAGTCATCGACTATTTTAATAGTCGATTAGTCATCGATTAGTCGACTAATCGTGGCAGCACTATGTTACACTTATCGCATTTACAAAAAACATCGATATTAGTTTCAATGTCGGTGATATTGACCGGTATTGGATCAATACCCAAATGTTCAGTATTACCAAGCCCTATTATGTGCTGCTAATGTTAGCTTGAGACTATAAGCTCTCGTGCGCAAGCAGAGCTTTCGGGGAGGTGTTGCTTCATGTCAATTGTCCCGCCTACAACCCAGAATTGAATTTATTTTGTGCTACTGCCGCTGTGCATAAAATGTCTTAAGAAACGACAAAGGCTTTTTGATTTTGGTTAAGAATGTCATAATCATAATTAAAAGATCACTTGGAACAATTTTATGATAGACAAAAATATGGTTGGAGTGGGACTTTAACAGCTACTTTTTATCCCATTTTGATAAATTCTTAGTTCTGTGCATAGACTGTATATCACTGGACAGCTTAACCCCTCCACCCTCGTGATCCAAATAGGAAGTATCTGCTAACCCCTTTTTTTCTTGATATTTTTTTCTTTATTGCAAGTTATTCAAGTAATAAACTGACCAATCAGATGTCTCATTAAAAGGATGTGGTGCCCGCTGGCCACACCTAGAACATTTGGTTGACAGATTCTCCCGAGCCTTTTTCAGTGAGGGAAGGAATATGAACTTCGAACAAGCTTACTCCTGATTGGCGAAAGTAGTTGCCCTAGAAACATGACTCGGAGTGACTCAAACCAATCACTGTTGAGTCGACTTGCTCCAAATGGCGGCATCTGTATCACGCAAAAATGGCAACTAAATTGGCTTTATTATGCTGGAGCCGGAGGTAAGCCATTTTCTATGGGTGACGTCATATCTACAGTCTCTGGTTCTGTGATGCAATATTTGGTCAAAAGGGTGACAATTGTAGAACTGGTCTGAAATGGTCTTAATACCGGTAACAGAGTTGAGGAAAACTACAGAGGAAAAAAGCTGATGAGTCACACATTAAAGATTGTAGCGGAAGCTAGGATGAGGTCAGAAGTGAACATATATGAGCAACAGAATAATTTCATGCTGATAAAGAGAACCACTGTTCCAGTATTTGTTCTGTTCTTCTAATGAAGCACAGAGATGATCAGGAGCAGCATTGTGTCTTTGTAGTTCGAGAGAAAGTTTGTGACAAAATACAGCGAGTTGGTTAAGGTTCTTATTCATTCAGGTGGCATTGTCTTGTAGTTGAGACATAAAACTTAATGCAACTCAAGTTCAAGACAGAATGCAGAGAGAGGAATTGTGGCTTTTATGAGGAAGTCTGAGGTGGCAGAGAGGTACGTCGGAGTTGTTCAGAACATGGATGAGAGCTGGAAGACAGTGGTGAGATATGACCAGGGGTCGGCAACCTGGGGCACATGTGCCACAGTTGGCACGTGGAGGGAAAGACAGTGGTACGTAGGGGTGTCATCTGTTCGTATTTTTTGGATTTGAAATGAAAAACCAAAATGGGTTTGAGTGACAATCTCTTCTCACAGTGAACTTTTTTCCTCCCAATGGATCTTAAGGAAATGGTCCATTCTCTCTAGTGCTGGGCGATATGGAAAACATTTTATATCACGATATCAATTATTTTATATCCCGATATCGTGATATTGTTCTGCACTCGCGTCAAGTAACGTAAAGCCTGCCACAAAACCCGCATGAGTGCAAATCAAGGAACATAAAGCAGTCTTACGTCGCAAAACCACATGATGGAGTTTCTTTGCGAATAATCTCTTTTTAAGTTGTCTTTATTTAACTTGTATACATTTTTTGTTTACACACTGACGAGGCAACACCTATGAAATTGTCTCAGACTACTTAATGATATATTTGGCGTAATAATTGATCAAATTAGAAGATAGAAGGAAATGGCATGATAGACACTTTTCTATCGCCCACACGATATGTATCATCATATCACCGAGAACTAATTCATGCCGTGCTGTTACTGTTTATATATTGTTACTGAGTATATAAATACTGCCCCTTTTTTAAATTATACTTTATAGCTTCACACAATGTACATTACTTTTCATGTCAGCCTTCATGAACGGGGGATTTAAAAGAATACACACCCTAGGAAAAAAATAAAATAAAATGAAGTTTGCCACAGTGAAATGAAAATGTAATAATTGTTTTTAAACTGTTGCTAGTGAGTCAGTGTCCATGGATGGAACATGACCATGTGTGTATAATGTAACAAAAGATCAATAGGCCAAAAGTACACCTTTGTTATTTTTTGTGGTTGTGAAGTTCTTAAAAATATTGATATTTTGTTCTGACATATCCAATTCTTTTGCTTTCGGTATGACATACCACAAATACAGTACATTTTGTTTTTAAACTAACAGTTGCCATACTATTTCAACTATTTTCCTTCTTCAATATTGTTATGAAAGCATCCTTTTGAGTTAATGCTAACATATGTTTTAAAAAGTGATTTTACTTGCTGCAATTTCAGATATATTGGATTTTTTTTAATTCTTTGTATTGGAGTCTGCATTATAGTTTGTGATGGCACAGTAGTTACGGAGAAAATTTCGGACTTGCACTTCATGTCCCAAATGTTGCTGACCCCTGGATGGCATGATGTTGAGGTTCTCATTGGAATCCCTTTAATCCCTGGAACATCCATCAAATTGATGCCAGTATTTGCCACCAGTAATGATGAAGATAATTAAACTCAAACATTTAAAATTTTTATTTATACATTTTTTTGACTGACAGCCCCCTGTCTACCCATGTTTGCCGTTTATAGCAGCAAGTTTCTCCAATGATCCATTTATCATAACGACTGTCTACGCCCTTAACTGAGGTAGGTGGGGAGTGAGATGAAGAAGGAGAAAAAAAAAGACACCGTTTCAGACAACTAATCTGTCTAATCCACAAAGCTGTGAAAACGACTGAGGGGAAAAGGAGGCAGAAGGGGGCGAGAATGGAGGCCAGGGGCAGGGAGACGGCTAATTTCAAACTAATTTAGCTAAGGTGATTAAGCCAATGAGCATCTGCTCTCCTTGTTTGTTTACACAGATGTCGTCACATGACTGTCACCTACTGATAAAGTGAGAAACATGAACACAGGGATATCACCTCCACCACAAAAAGAAAAAAAAAAGAAAACAATTTAATTTGACTAAGAGGGATTTCTAGTCCTGGACAAGGGTCCAGCTTGGGTGTATTCAGACTGAAAATTTGATCAGGGGAAATGAACTCTGGTTTACTTTAAGCAAACCAAATAGATTCAGTCTGAATACTCTATTATTTACCTTTATTTATACAGGTAGGTCGATTGAGAACAATTTCTATTTACAACAACGACCTGATTACGCATCAGTAATACAGACACAGAACAACAGAGCAATAGGTTATATACAAGTTAAAACTGCTATCCAACTATTCAGTCTTAGCCTTGGGCTGGCAACCCAACAACCTGAGTCCCCAACCAGTTCTGCAACAGGACTGGTTGGTTATTCAGGTTCAGGGTCTAAGTAGATTTGAAGAAACTCAACCAACACCTTCATATTTTAGCTAATTTAACAAATATTATAAATACCGATTAATTTTCAGCTGCTATTACTGCACCAGCTTCAGGTCACTGAGGTTACAGGAATTACCGGTAATATTTAGTTTATTTAAGTTATTTAGTTCTTCAAACTACTAGAGATGACTCAAATGTGTAGGAATATTTTCAATTTTTTTTTAATTCTTCCGATTATACAACATCTTTGTGAATGTAAACAGTATTTTTGCAAAAAGCGCTCAAGAAGCAAAAATTTATCCTCACACTTATATATTTACACGACTGTTATACACATTACCTTAAAATCTTTTCTATGTGTAATTAAATATAAAAGTGGGTGGATAGCAGTACACTGTAAAGCTGATTTTCTTTTAACAAAAATATATTTTTTTATTTCTTTAAATAGACAAGTGGGTGTTCCGCATTGTATTATAAACCCGTTTTTTAAGCAAAAATGTATTTTATCTATTTCATTTAATAGCTAAGTGTTTTTGCAATATTCTTAAAAGCTCTTTTTCTTTCAAAAATTTTTTTCAGTCTAATTAAATTGATATGTTTTTTTTGCGTTATATTTTTTAGCAAAAAAATCTCTTTAATTTTCTCTGTTTAATTAAAGGGCTGATTATACTATAAAGCTATTTTTCTTTTTAACAGAAATTGTTTTTTTATTTACATATTTAAATAGACAAGTGGGTGTTCTGCATTGTATTATGAAGCTTTTTTTTCTAGCAAAAATTAATTTTTTCTTTGTTTAATTAAATAGATAAATGTTTTTTGGGATATACTATAAAGTTATTTTCCTTTAAAAAATATATTTTCTTTATCTATGTAAATTGTTATGTGTTTTTTTGCATTACACCTAAAAACTGTTCTTTTACTTTTGAAAGATGTGTTTTTTTTCTCTATTGAATTAAATAGAGAAGGTTTTTTCCATTATACCATAAAGCTGTTTTTCTTTCAACAAAAATTATTTTTTCTCTATTTAATGAAATAGATAAGTGGGTTTTTTGCATTTAAAATGTTTTTCTTTAGAAAATGTTCTTTTTTTCTTTAAACCTTAATATTTTCTTCACCTTTTCATGCGTTTTTTAAATTATTTCAACTATATTAGAACAGTGGCAACAATTTCAACTGTCCATCTTTGCTGGACTTCAGCTCTGATGGTTACCTAACCGTTTAACCCGTGCGGTAACCGACTGATAATCTGCAGAGCTGCTGGGAAGAAAGTGGACCAGGCCGCGGCAGATGGGCTGTTACGAGCTTCAAAATGCGGGGCCCCAGACAGGCTGAGCCGAAGAAAGCTGACTGGGCCCCCGTTCAGGGCGACTCCGGCCCCTCCTGCACGCCTTTCCGTGTAGAGGGGCTGTAATTGGCCAGAGAGACCCAGGTAGTTCTGCAGTAAAGGCGGGGGAGATGAGATTAGCCCGTCAGATTACAGAAAAGCACAGTCAGACGGTGTCTTCTGACAGCAGACAGATGACGGGGGGGTTGGGGGGGGGGGTTAAGGACAATTCTTTGAAAACAAGTTAGAGGTGAAGCAGCTTTCTGCACAGAGGTGACTTTCTGCGGTTACAACATCTGTGGAAACAAAACAAAAACACACACGAAGGGAGCAACACTGCAGACAGATGGTGCAGCGCCGAGCGATAATCCCTCATTGTCCCTGACTGTTTTCAGCACCTTCGTCTCAAAAACTCAGACGCCAATCGGCCCGTAACCTCCGCCTGATGCCCGGCCTCTCCGCAGCTGAAGGGCCCCAGCAGAAGTTCCTCCGGGCACGGTGGTGCGGGATTCAAACCGCAGGAAAACGGGAACAGTTACCCTAACTGTTTTTGTCAATCAATGGTCGTGATGCCACAAATTGATCTGCTGGTGTTGTTGTTGCCCCCCCCTCACACACACACAATCTCTAGGGACAATAAAAGACCAATGAGATTAAGACAATTAGGGGTTGATTGCTGCCGAGAAGACAAGCAAAAGAAGGAGATTAAATGAAGAGATTTAGGTCAAACTCCAGAGGAAGGACAGAAAAAGGGGCAAGGGAGGGGTTGGGTGCAGAGGAAAGGTAGGAGGCGGAAGAAGCAGGATTGGGGTCAGGGAAACCGATCGCTATTGCAGGCGAGGAGGAGAGTGATGGCAGGAGGCGGAGCGAAGGCACGCCTGATCCCTGACCGTCACCTGCTCCACTTCACCTGACCCCCCCCCCTTCCGACCTTCTGCCTGGGATTCTCCTGATCTGTCTAGACTCCTGAATCAGCTGCTTTTCCGTCTTCACTCTCGTCCCCCCCCCACCTTTCCATCGTCCTCGTCAGCCTAATTAGCAGACATTTTTATTGATCCACTGGATTTGGTGCTGAAATCCCCTTCTCTGTCTGCCAGACAGATCTGAGATAAACTCCTTCTTGGAGGAGGTGGGGGTATACGGGCCCCACCTGTTAACCACAAGCCAAAAGTGTGCAGACTCAATTGCCACCCCCTCCCTGAAGTCAGCCCTTTCTTACTCCCCCCTTTTTCTCCCCCCACGGCTGGATAATAACTGCATGTGCTGCAGAGAACGGCTCGAGTTGCAATAATTAGGCTCTTTAGGCTTCTGCAGACTGATGAGCTCAGAGAGCAGCCGACTGAGATATCCTCTCCGCTAATTAAAGATTACTGGAGATATCTGAATGGCAGAACCAGCCGCCGTGCACACTCACGCACATGCACTGACAACAGAAGAAGTCTGCACCACCCCGACACTTTCAGAGACATCGCCAAATAAAAAAAAACAGCAACCACACAAAATCAGCGAGATCGTCATCTTACGAAAACAGGAACAGGTTTTAGAAAACGGTGACAATAACAAAGTTGCAGCTGTTCCGCATTTGTCACAGTCTCCATCCGAGACGGTTTCGGAAACTCTGCTAACTTAAAAAAAAAAAAGATCATCCAGCAATTTGTTTGAGTTCTGACAATGCCGTTTAAAATGTCCCATTAAAAAGGATAAAGCCGAATAATTTCATATTCAACCTGTCAAAAACTGAAATTTTTAAGCTTTCAGGTACTAGTTGAGATCCATTTTTAATGCAAATATAGATGAAGGAAGTGTGAAGATTTTCTTGTAAACAGCTAAATAGCAGCTAAAGCAAAGGCAAACTATAAAAACACACTGTTATATATTCGGTTATCAATAAAGCTGTAAAAAAGGAGCATAGAATTTGTTTTGTTTTGAAATAGTAATGTGGTCAAATATCAAGTGCTAAATCCGTACAAAAAAGATGTTTAAAGCTGAAAGAAGTGGATTTACCCAGATATCAGTTTGCTAAAAAAGAAGCTACACAATGGTAACACAGCCGAACAATAGTAACCCTTTAACACCGGAGCTCCAGCTTAACTTTTTAACTATTAACACGATCAATGTACATGGCTGCTTTTCTTTTTCAGAATCTGCTGGATATACATTGATCGTTTTAACAGTTGAAAAGTTACAGTCTGTTGAAGATTTTGTGTTTAAGCGTCATCAGGTGTTAAAGGGTTAACCCTTTTTTGTATTAATGTAACTCTTCAACCAAGAAACAGAGAAAAGCAGCTTTGCGCTGATATGCAACACTTTACTGTAGTGAAGTTTTTATGTAAACAAACTAATTCTTCTGGTTCTGTTTGTGCTGCATTTCTGGTGTTTTGTTTTTGCACGGAGCTGCAGTTAAACTGCCTTTCTGCTTCTAGTCGAAAGAAAATCACACCAAACATTCAGTTTGATTACATGCTGATATATTTCTGAAACTTTACTATTTAAACTGAAACTGTTGCATGCATAAATGTTATGTTCCAAAAGTAAAGTGGATGGTGTCTGATGTTTTTTCAGAACTCACAAAGATGCTCTGGAGCCACCGTCCTAGCTGCCTCTGTTGAAGTTCAGTCAAACACAAACGCTGTTTTTTTCTCAGACTATAAACAGAAGCTTTGACACGTTCCTGAAAGTGTGTCTACATGTGGTTCAGAGCCACTGTGCGTGGTGACAACAGTGAAGATGATGCAGATAAGGAGGAGGGTTGTTTGGGCCCTGGCTCATCGTTCTTCTTCCTTCCTCTTCACTAATGGCATACAAGCTAGAAAAGGTGTGAAAACAAGAGGGGTTATTTCAGTCTCATGTGCCAAAACACTGAGAAACTCAAGCTTTTAACTACAGAAATGTGTAACAAAGTGTGAACTCTCACTTTAGTCCTTCCGAGGCAAAGTCGACATGCAAGAGGACTCAAATGTACCAGATTTATCAAAAAACGGCTAAAAGTTGCAAATGTGCAGCTTAGAAGCAGATCAGTTTTCACACATGAACAAACGAGAACTTTTCAGTCTCCAGTTCTTCACAGTTGTTTCGTTTTCAGTTATTTGACCCTCAGTTTATTTATTGCTATAGTTTACAGTTAGTTCATCGGTTTTAAGAGCCTCTTGTTTTAGATATTTTTGTTCAATTTTGTTTTCATTTTGTTTGATTTAGTTAGTTTCATGATCATGTATTAATGGTTTGGATTGCCTATTTTGAAAAAAGCCCTACTTTTGGGTTTTTTACACAAACATTTTATACCAACAGCACCGGACCATTGCCTGCCATGGCCTGTCCTAAGAAAACAACTTGGTACGTCCTGCTCTTCTGTCCTTAGACAATCACCTGGGACATACCTTTTCTGCTAAGTTGTCTTAAAAAAATCCCCTGGCGCACCCCTCTTCTGCTAGACCGCCCATTTTTTGCTCATTGGCCTAACAAAATTACTTAAGGGGGCCCCTTTTTTGCTAAATGGCCTAAGAAAATTACTTGGGATGCCCCTTTTCTGCTCATTGGCCTAACAAAATGATTTCTGGTGCCTCCTTTTTGCTCACTGGCCTAACAAGATAACTTGGGGCACCCCTTTTCTGATCCCCTGCCCTTTAAGGGGTCCCTGGAAAAGACTTGTGTTTGCTTTTCCCTGAAGGGGCTATTGACATGTTCCTGTTCCCAATGGTTTTTCTTTAACACTCCTTCTGTTTGCTTGTTTCTGGAAGGGAGTTGTAATAGCTGCTACCCTTGCACTTGAGTGTCCAATAGGGGTGGGGGGGTCATAAGCATAAGGGCTTTAACCCTGTGTGTCTGAGTGTTTATACTGATGAACATTTTGCTCGTGGCCCTCTTACAAGCATTTTCCTTTGGTGTCCCGTTTGGGGCATTTGGGATATGCGCTTTAGAGGGGGCTTTTGGTAGTACTGGAGGAGTGAAGAGTTTTAGCGGATATGACCGCATGCTTTGGCGTAATGGCAAACCTTGTCAAAATTAACAGGAAAATCATTTGCTTTGGCAAATCAATTCTCTGGTTTTTATTCAGAACTTTAATGTATGGAATGTGGATCAACGGGTAAATTCACCACTGTTTGTTTTTTTTAGGCTGTTGGAGTTACGCAGTTACGCAGATTGACTCATTAAAAGTTACGGTTGAGTGCCTGAAGAAATAAATTCACTTTTTTAATGTTGATGATAGATTTGGAAACTTTTTGTCTGATTGCTGAAAGCAATCAGAGTATGTTGTTGTAATTCTTTATTATATTTTATTATTCTTCTTCTTCTTCTTCTTCT
>NC_050522.1:20096669-20142862 GCF_002922805.2 Oryzias melastigma | reverse complement strand
TTCACACTTGCGGCTGTAAAATGCTTCAAAGCGCTATTGCTTTCAGCAATCAGACGCAATTTCTTCAAGGAATTGCAAATCTAGTTTCAGTTTGTTCTTGATGCAAAAACCACTACATCATCTGCAAAAGTGCAAGACAGTCCAGTGCATGAAGGCCCACTCTGATAAAAATGATGTTTTTGGTGCTTTTTTTATATGTTCTTGTGATGGAGGACATATATAAAAAAAAATCAGCTCAAAATTGCATTTCTGAGTATTAGAAATTCACAACTTACTGTAAATGTCTAATGAACTACTGCAGCTCTGCAGAAACTATGTCCTATATGAAAGAGAAGGCTCAATTTTCTTTTAGATACAGTTATTGGCTGAGGTTCCTACACTTTAAGCCAGAAGTCTCAAACTGGCGGCTTGCGAGCCATTTGCAAGTGACATTTTGCGGCCCCAGCCTTAATATGAGTTCAATGTCTACTAAGCAATATATTCTCCATGTCCATGCTTTATAGCTTTGTATTTGCTTTGTGATGTCTCAGCTTGCTTAAAAGTTTGCATTTACTATTTCTGTTGGATGTAGTTGTCCAAAAAAGTCCTTAGCAACAGTTGCCAGTGTCGCTAGCCCCTGTTGTTTTACAGGACATGCGGAAGATATTGCTTAGTAATACATAGACATGAACAAATGTTCAATAAACTTGTTCAGTAGACATAGACAATGGAATAAAGATATAGACAGTAGACGCAAAAACATATTTTTGGCACAAATGGAACCCCATCTGGCCCAGACTCTGCCTTCCGTGAATTGATAACCCTTCTCTAAACCAAGAGGGCTGTTGAGCTGTGGTTATGTAAAAGAAACACAACAAATAAAATAAGACAAACAGGTTTGGGCAGGGATCAATCATCCAGAACTACAGTGTTACCGCACTTCAAACATTTCTAATGTAAGCTCCCTTTTGGCATCTCCTTCCGTGTGCGGTTTTTCTGGGCACGCTCCTCAGATTCTAATAGCTGACAGCCTGTTGACATAATTCCTTGGAAGTGGGCAGAGCGCCAACATGCAAATTATCTTTAATTTATCTGGAAATATGTACTCAGAGTACTTTTATACTTTCCTTTAGTATCATAAGGAAAGTAAACACAAGTGAAACAAAAAAAAAATTCAAAGCAGTTGGAGCTTAAAAGTGTTGAAACAGTAACGTGATCCACCTCCACATCCAACATCAAACACTTCTTCAGCTGTTTGACAATGACACCTCCCTGAGTCACAGATGTTTTATCTAAAAACCTACAAAAACAAGGGTGTTTCAAGAAAACAATCGCTTTTCATATTTATGCTGAAATCGAGGGGGCTGGTTGTAATCCTCCTGCTTAAATGGATCTAAGGGGAGCATAAGCTTCCCAGATCCCAGATTCAGTAAACAACTGCCCCCCTGCAATCTATTCACCCCAAAAAAGTGCTATTTTTCTGCTTTATGTCATCAATCAAGTGTTTATGAGCTTGATAACGAATTAAAAGACAAATAATCCTCTTTCTTGTCCCAAATCAGCTGTTTACTGTTTACCAAGAGGTGGACAAATACAACAGAGGGGGGCAAAGGTCCGGTTTATTGAGTGGTGAGTGGAGACGCGCCCCAGTTTGTTTGAGTGACTCATGTTTGAGTGAGATGGGCTGTTTCCGGTTTCACTCTTAAAGGAAATGCAAGTCCACCCCCCTTCCTGCCATCAATAAAGAAACCCAAACACTCCTGTGTGCTCAGGTGACTCATCCCGTTGTCAGGTGTTTCCTCGTAAATTTGGTCATCAGGTCAAAACGATGAAGTCATCAAACCTTGGTAGCAACTTACAGTTTCTATAAATGAATAACAGTTTTGAAAGGGCTCTTGGAAACGAGGGGCAGGATGAGATAAGTGTGTCTACTTTTTTCGAGCTTTGTACTTCACTCCTTTTCAGGCATGTTGAAGTGCTTTATGCTATTTCATGAATATTGCTAATTTCTGTGTGTAATGTTTTTTATGTGAATTGCTAAAATGCCTGAAATAAAATGTAATAAACAACAAATAAAGAAAAGTTTAAATAAAATAGAGATTGAAGACAAATCCTTAGAAGCACACACGAGGATTTAGTGTGTCATAAAGAAACTCTGATTAACCTCCTTGTTTGGGGCTCGGTTTCCTTTCCTGGAAAAGCTCTTAAAAAGAACCTCATCAAACTGCCATCTAAAGAAGTTCAAGAACAGAAGAGGACCAAAGTTTTTTATCATGTTTAGGTCAACACATTTCTGCGGCTTTGGGACTCTAGAAAACCACAGTGACATTCATCCACACGTGAATACCTGGAACACTAGAAAACTTTCCAGGAATGCTCAACCAAATGAGTCAGAATGAGGATCGGAGGCAATTAAAGAAGCAGAGGATGGAAACTTGACTCAGTTATGGTCAAAGTTCACAATTTAACAATCAGGAAGAGACTTTTAGACCAAATTTTGGATCCATGAAAGAATTCAAAGAGTAAGATTTTACAGTTGAGCAAAAAAAATAGGTAGACTACCACCTCATTCAACTATTTTAAGAAAATATACAGTCGTAAATAAGATTTAGAATCACCAATAACGTCAAACCTGTTGAAAGTAAATGTTGAACATGTTCAAAGAGGAATTAGACCTATCTATAAATCTGGAGAGAAAAAAAATGGTTAAACACAAGTATAGGGCCAAATACGAATTCTCCCCTAACAGCTTCTCCCTACCCCTACAATTGTAGGGACGTTTGGAGGGGTAGGGATGTCCGAAATAGTATTTATAGTATTTGTGTCGTCTTCTTGGCTGTTCTGCGTCAAGCTGTGGAGAAGCCCTTTTCTTCATGTGGGTGTGCTCTGAAGCACAGAAGTTTAAATGTAAGTAACGTCTTTTTGTTTTAGCATGACCTTTTTAAAGTTATAAAACTGATGTTATGTATTTTCTGAGCGCTGGATGCTACACGCTAACGTAGCTGACCGGTGACTATTGATGACGTCATCAACTGGAAGTAACGATCAAATCTGAAGACTACTTTCTCGTATCTTTCTGTTTGGAGGGCTAAATGTAGGGGTAGGGAGAAGTCATAGGGGTAGGGGAACAATTCAGAATGCCAAAATGTGTCCACGACAAGGCCATGTCACACAGCCACTATGTAAATTTTTCACATTTTCCACGTATGAAATTTCAGTGTTTTTATAATACATGTGCAATATACATAATTCATAAGTAAGACAGTTAAAAATATATATTTTTTCAAAGCTAACAATTCTAAAGCGGCTAAACGTGAACGGCAGCCAAAATGTAGTTCTGGACAACGCTAACATCATTTCAACACATGCTAACTGACAAAATGGGTTATGCAAAACTATTAAGTTGAATCCTTGACAAAGATGTCAAGATAACAGAGAAAAAAATAAATCTGAAGAAGCCAAATATTTCTAAAAATGCTAATGTTTCAGTTAGCTTAAAAGCGGAAGGATTGTGGGAAAAAAAAGTGGGGAAAAAAGATATAGGAGTGAGAAAAGTGGCTTGAAATGCTTTATTTCAATATATATTTATTATATATTTATTATTATAAAATCTAAATGTAATGTTTTAAGCATGCTATCAATTTTATTGGCCCAAAACTTGTGGAATCAAACCAATAAAAAACACATAGACTAATTTCGGAATATTAAAAAAACATAAATTTATTAAAAATAAATGTCCACTAATTAGATTGATGTGAATTCATGTTATTCTTTTAATTTTTGTTATGTAAAATAAAGTGAGAAAAGACATTTTACGAACAATTGTTCCAACTTCTTCTGATTTGAAGCAGTGATTTGCTGACTTTTTTCGTGTAGAAGATGGTGCCAAATAGTTTCAATAGCTTTTGTTGAGCTGCTTTTTCTGCATGGTCACTGACAGGTGTTGGTGCAGAGCGGTTACACAGGTGTCTGGGGTCACATCATTTCGGCTCTCGCTCTCTGTTTCAGACAGATCCAGGAAAGCTGACCTCCCCTGATCCTTTGCGTCGCGTCTGCTGCCCTCCCTCCTGGTTTAAAGTCCCAGTTTCCTCAGCCCCGCCGGATTCCCTGCCTGGAAAAAGTACATGTCTGAAACCTTGGGTGTCCTGGATGTGTGTCGAGGAGTGAGATGAGTCGTCTAACCTGCTGTCCTGGAGCGCTGGGCCTTTAGCCTCTGAGCCCTGAGCCACAGCCCAGACTGTCTGCAAATTAGAGAAATTAGCCCAGCGGGCCAGTGAAAGAGTCTAATCTTCCTTCGACCTCAGCCCCCCCACACCACACTGAGCAGTAAATCTCCACTCTTGCAAAAGCAGTTGTGACATATGGCAACCAATTCAACTTTTTAGCAGACGAGTTTTAGAAAAGTGTGGCTGTCCGACAGGGTTTCCCACAGAGAAGTTAAAATAAAACATAACAAAAGAAACGATTTTGCCAATTTCTTTTCTGTTAACTACTGAGTATTAATTGATCAATAACTATCAAGAAAAATACGCAACTGATAATAAATTTTTCTCAATTACACCATTTTTAAAACCTCTATAGCTATATTTTTGAGTTTTAATTAGTAAATCTGAAATAGAATACATTTAAGGATTATATTTAATATGTTTATATATATTTATATGTAATTTGTCTATAATTTTTAAGATTTAAAATGAAATTTAACAAACTTGGCCACAGAACAACACGGAAAACTCAGTAAAATATACGGGCAATTCAGCAACAGGCTAATTAGGTTGGTTCTTCTTGTAAGTCTTACACTTTCTACACATTGAATTGAAATGGAATTACATCAGTATTGTTCAGCTTCTCTTTAACTATTGAAATAACAATGTTTACAGCACATTAACATTTTTATCATCACTTCAATGTTTTAGGCTATGGCTTAGCCTGCTGTTTGCATTTTCTTTAAGCTTATCTAGCATTTAGCATAAAATTTGAACCAGTATATGTCTACTCTAGCATTTACCTTTAGCCAAATTTACTGCTGCGTTTCCATTACACATATGTGCAAAACGTTATCGAAATTCTAGAAATGTTGAAAAAACACTATTTTTTAATTACACTTTCATTTAAATCACATTCATGCAAACAAACACAAACCAACTCACATAATAAATAATTGAAAACATGGTGACAGATGTTTACAGCGGACGCATTCAAATTTCTGCCACGGCGCTCATCATCATCTAGTCTTTTTCAGGTCATGGACACGCTAAACTTTTGGTGAGTTTGTGGCGCTGAGCGTGGTATCCGGTTGTTGGTCACGTGACTCATAATTTGAAAAGGTTTTGAAAAATATGATTTCGATATTTTTAATTGTTGGGTTTCCATCAGGCAGTTTTATGATCATAAATCCAATTTGCACAATTTTACAGTCAATAGAAACACAGCTAATGTTAGCATTGCTTCAGAATTTGACTTATGGTATAAATAAATAGTTTTTCTTGAAATTTTTCCCGATGATTTATTACTTTTTAAAACGATTTTTTACCCAGTTTAATGCGTAATTTAGCACTTTTTTAAAGGTTACATCGTACATATATCCTACAGATATTTGGACAAGTATTAGCAGTCTTTACATATTTTTTAATCTATTTCATTTGATGCTTTCAAGACTTTTTTAGTTTTTTCTATTTTTTTATTTCTTATTTTTAATCATTTAAAGACTTTTCAGCTAGTTCTACAGTTCAGTCAGCTTTTTTAGCTTCTTATTGCATCATTTAGATTCCTAAGTTTGCTACACATTTTCAGGTGTAGTTAGTATTTCTAATTTTATTATTTATTATCAAATATTATTCAGGTATTATTCAACTTTTTTTTGTGTGAAAAATCTTTTTGTAAACTTTCCAGAAAAACGTTCAGCTGTTTTCAACACAAAGTTTGTTTATTTTCTTTAGATCTCTATATCTATTTTGCATCTTTATCTTTCTTTTTTATTTTTTAATTTAAATGGCTTTTAATTTTAAGACTCTTTCAGCTACTTTTGTCAGAAAAGTGCTCTACAAATAAAATGTAATCTGATTTTTATCTTTTAATTTTTTTAAAGGATACAACTTTCATTTTCTGTGTGACTGACTTGATCTATCTGTGGGCTTTCTTTTTTTATTTGTTTTTTCTTCATTTAGTTTTGTGGGACAGCCCTCTTGTTGGGGCTCTGTATGAACACAGCGTAGTTTCGGGGACTTGCCTCACCCTTACCAAAAAAGTAGTATATTTAAGTGTACTACAGGTAATTAAGTGTACTACAAGTACATTTAGTCTATACTAAAATTGAGGCAATATATTAGAAGTTTATTTTTTACATGCTTTATATGTTGTCCCAATTTAGTCTTAAGAAGTATTCATTTAGTACGGTACAGGTACATGGTCTCACTATGCTTAGACTGCAATATTCTTGATAGCTTCAAGTGTCGTACTTATTAAATAAAAAATGCCACGTTTTCCTGTTTAATCCGAGCGGCTAAAGTTATTTAAGGTTTCCAGATCCGGAACCTTCAGCTGTTGAGAATTCTTGTCACTGAAAGGAAACAGCTGGATGGGTGTCCTCAGAAAGTGGGGTTTCCTCGTGAGCTGCCAGCTCCACATCAGCTTTCTGTTTTGTTTGTGCACAGGGGTGTCCCGGCTGGAGCGCACTCTACAGTGAGATGTAGGTCAAGATGATACAGTGGCAGCAGATTGCTCATTAGGGGAAAAAAACCAAGCAAAAGTCTATGAGTGTGTTTTTCAAGGCAACAGGCCGACCATCTGCTGCTCCTTTATTCATTCATTAAGACGTCTTCTTTGTGCTCGCGCATGTGTAAGCGCACGCCGGTCAAGTGTACGACGTCACCGTGTTGTTGTCCAAAGCCTGTGGTGATGTGTCAGAGGGCTTGGTCACGTGGCCGCAGCAGCTCCTGATTGGCCGTTGATCCGCGCTGAAAAAGCCTGGCACGGTCGTGGCTCAGGAGTTTGTGGTGAGGCTGGCAGAGGAGCAGAGCGGATACCTAAACAGCTTAGAGGAGCGAGGAGCGGACGGGTTGGAGATGACAAACCAAAGACATGACGCTCAAGAAACTCAATGAATGATTGGCAGTAAGTTGACTGGGGAATGACTTTGAATGACGGAGATGTTCTTCATGACCCAACTTCATGACTCTTGATTGACCCCTTTGTTTTCTGGATTCTAACATCTTTCTTCAAACAAACCCGCTGAACCCTTCATGTCCTGCTGCTCTTTACCAGATCTCAAAGCTTAAGCCAGAGAACCAAAGCGCGCCTAAACCAAAGCGTCCATCACCCTTAGTCTGGAACACATCTAGTCCCAACCATGAAGCTGGAGAGCACACCGGGAGACATGGGCAGCTGGAGGGAGATGGACTTTGCTCTCAACTGCACCTACATTGTCCCAGACCAAGTGTCGGACCCAAGTTTTAGCCTGCCCAAAGCCATGACCTCCATCCCCCGAAACCTCACCTTCAGCTACAACACAGACAACGAGGTAAGGCATCTCAGAAATCACCGCTTCAGGTGCTCTTCGGATCTCAACATGAACCTCGAGACTAGTAGTTGAGCCAAAAGGTGTCTTGTTTGTGGGATGATGGGAAGTATTTGTTGTCTTGTTCCCCGCACAGCTGCTCCATATATAGTGACTTTTCTCATCTTAGGCAGTAGAAGAGGTGTCACACTCTGCTTTCGTAGCGCCTAACACTTAGCTTGCGGTCGCCCTCTGCTTCCTCTTTCTGTCCTCCGACTTGAAACTTTCTGCCAGCGTTCCTCTTCTGCAGCTCCTCTCCTGCCCGCCGTTCCTCATCTGAAAGTCTACTGATAAAAACACCCTCAGTTGCCTTTGCACACCCACCCAAGTTTGAGAGCGTTTGCTTGGCACCAGTGGGGAGTTTTCAGGCAGTGTTGCACAACGGCGCTCCCTCTGCTGGGTGCCCCCACCACGCCGCTCCCGGAGCGTGCCGGAGCAACCGTGAGGGGTGAAAGCCACGTGGCAGATGGAGCGTCAGCCCAAACGAAGGGGGCAGCTGAGGAGGCGGGTGGCGATTGGGGTTAAAACCAGATGATGAACTTTCGTTGGGGGTGGGCGGCCGGCCGGGCCCTGGGGGCTACACACGGGTGAGCGTGGGTCTAATTACAAATGCGTGCAACACCCGCCCAAAGCGAGCGGTTGAGCCGCGGCAGCGACGGTCCACAGTAACTTGTTAGTCACGCAACACCAGCAAAGCACAATGTCCCTGTCAGGCCAGTTTATCGCAACATGGAGACACACACATATGCGCACACACGAGCGTGCATCCACGCACACTCATCAGGATTCAAATTTATGGTCTTTTTATGGAACGATCTCTAGTATGCATGTTTTTAGTTGCATGTTGGAGGTTCAGACTCATAGACAGAAAAACATCATAGTTTGTAGTGCATGTTCATGGACATGTCCATACAGACACCCCAACTTCGTCATTGGACGCTGAAGTTGTATGCCTACATGTTCCACACCACCACTAGGAACAATGACATACGGATTTTAGGATCAGGAACATATGTTTCCTCATTTTGAAGTTCAGTTTTACCTTATTTTATTGTGAAAAACCCTGTTTCCTGAACCTGTGTTGGATACCCGTTAGCAAAAAGTAGTATAATTGAAGATTATTTGAAGTATACTTGAGTATACTATCATCCATGTGCATGAGAAGTAAGAATTTAAAACTTTTTCAGACTAAATTGGAACATTTTAAGTTTGCAGCACATAGATAGCCCATATGAAGTAAATTTCAAGAACCCTGCTTCACTTTTAGTATACTTGTAGTACACTTAAAAAGCATTACTTTTTGCCAACAGAGTATTTTTACGTGCTAAGGCTATATATATCTCATTGAATTCGCTTTCTTCAAGTTGCAGAAATCACCTGAAGGAAAACTAGTGATTGATTGACCCGAGCAGCCGGTTTTTCTCTGTGCTTTCCATGCACATGAAAGCTGGGAAGCTAATGTGACTCAGCTCATTTAGTAACAACGCAGTTTAGCCTGTGAAGCGGCGCCACAGATCGAGGCTGCACCTTCTAATCCTAGAGTTTCAGCTACAGGTCACCGGTTTAGCTTGTTAGTGTCCAAGTGGGTCACTCCCGAGGTTTACTTCCTGTAAATGGGTCAGTGGGTTAAGAAAAGTAAAAGCTTTTTAATTCTTGTGTTTTTTTCTGTTCCAGGTGATAGGGGTGTTCAGCAAAGAGTACATCCCTCAGGGCACCCGCTTCGGACCCCTGCAAGGAGACATCTACACCAAAGACAACGTCCCCAAAGAGGCCAACAGGAAATACTTCTGGAGGGTGAGGTTCCACTTGTTTGGTGACAGTCCGTTACGCTTTGGCAGGTGTGAAAAAAATCCCCTGAACTTGGGTGCAGATTAAAATAATTGAAACAAAGAATAAAGGGTCAAAGTTCACTTGAAGTGGACTGCACCCGAGTACGGTTCAGTTCAGTGTGAATGCAAACAGACTCCACAGATCAAAGAGAAGAAAAACAAACAAAATAAGGAAATAAAAGAAGGGGGTAGGGTTGAAAAAGACAGCCTACCCTAAATACTAGAAGTGTGTATTGGCAGGAGTCTAGCGATACAATACATATCAAATTACATGTCTCATGATGCGATATGTATCACGATATATCTCAATAGTAGCAGCAAAATGGCACAGCGCTTTGGTTTGATACCCATCCCGCGTAAAAATTACATAATACATGTCTCATAACAAAAAAAACCGCGAGGCTGACTGAACATTTAACACAGGCTGGTTCTCGCAAAATCTTGTTTTGATGTAGAGCTGCTCAAAGAGGTTTAGTGTGCTGCCAACTAGTAGCTGTCGGGGTTTTAGATGGAAAACAAAAGTAAGATGCTAAAGGACGCTCATAAATAATGAATTAAATATCGTCTTGTCAGTATTTTAAATCGACACATGTATAACCAAATGTTGCAATATATCGTCAAGTCATTTTTTCTCTACACTCTTACTAAATACATCCGTTTGCCTAAAAAAAAGATATTTTAAATAAATGTTAACAAAATTCCTCCATATTTTCTAACAAACGTGCAAAAAGAAAAAGCAGTTTTCGCTCAGATTTTCTGCAACAAATGCTCAAACCAAAACAAACACAATTACCAAAAACTACATTTTAAAAGTTTCCTAAAATGAGAGCTACATCTGCAACATTTTAACAGTTTGACAGATATTCACATTCTTTTACGTAAGTTTTTCTCTTTTTTTTCTATACACTTAAGATCAGAGTAATGGTCGCTTCTTATGAAAAAACTTTTGGGAAAAATGTCATTTAGTTTTTTTTTTTTTTTAATCTTAATGCATTACAAAAAGTATTAAAACAAAATCAAAGAACTTTAGAGCTTTAAATTAAATAAAATAAAAATTTTTTTTCCCCATAATTCATCACACGAGGGGCATGAAGTTAAATATGCAGTGTAGTTTTACCAAAAAATGCTTTAAATCTATGTAGTACAGCAGTTATTTTTTACTTTTTTTTTTTTTTTTATGGGTTATTTGGTATTTGAAGAGAAAAATCTGAAGATTTAAAAAAGAAGTCTGCTGGGTAAAAACTGTGAAGTGACTTTCGGGACTATTTTTCGGTGTTCCTTCACTATCGTGCCTCGTTTCGGGGCGATACCCGCTTCCAATGAGCAGCTGGGTCAGAACTGAGAAAGTAAACCAAAAGAGGTGAAGGGTGACGAGGCGGGGGAGATTTTTTTTTTAGCTTTTTCTGCTCATCTGGGACTGACCCTACGGGGCCGTCCTGGTGTGGAAGCAGCCTGAAAGATTCCCACGGTCTTCAGACGGCGAGGATCCTGGTGAAAAACTTCCTCGCCGTCAGCTCGTGCTGCTCAGGGCTTTTGCTGTACATTTCAGAGGAAGTGGCAAACGCCACAGCGGGTCATCGCACATTTCCTGGCACTGGGGCGACAATGCCACGCACACGCTCAGGAAGATCATAAGGCAGGACTTGGAGCGTTTCCTTCTTGCTCAGTTGGTGTTACTCAGGAAATTCTCCCTCCTGCTGAGTCAAGTCCCTGCAGGAGTTTCTGTTGCCCGCTCTCTCCCTTCCGTTTCCTGTAAACCTGCTTCGATCGTCGCAGTGAAAGTCAGCCACTCCTGTCAGCGGGAAGGCGAGCCGCAGCAGGTCCTGAACATCCACTTTCACTTTTGCCGGCTCCCCCAGGCAGCCCGCAGGCCTCCTCCGCTTTCTCTTTGGAAGCAATCGTGCAGTCCTGCGTGCGCCCTGGCAGTGAGTCAGCAAGCCCCGCCTCAAATGAGAGAATCAAAAACAAAGGAGGAGGCGTGAGGGCAGAGCAGAACGGCGAAGAGCCCGGCACAGATAGCAGAGCATGATACAGGACAGCTCTCCGTACATGGCACAGGTGATGCCACTATTCCGGGCTTCATTTTGGATTTACCGGGAATTTCAGGATTTGACTACAACTTCAAGGCACCAAATAACCATTTACAAAAAAATCTTCCTCTTCTTCTGCAGATCTATAACGGCGGCCAGCTGCAGCACTTCATCGATGGCTACGACGTCCACAAGAGCAATTGGATGCGCTACGTGAACCCGGCACGCTCCCCGACGGAGCAGAACACGGTGGCGTGCCAGAACGGCCGGGACGTCTACTTCTACACCATCCGGCCGGTGGAGCCCAAACAGGAGCTGCTGGTGTGGTACAGCCGGGAGTTCAGTCAGCGGCTGTGCAGCCCTCAGGACCAACTGACCCACAGTGAGTCCCGGGAATCCTTTAAAGGGAGAACATCCGTCAAGGAAGTATCCTCCCCGGATTGATATTTGTTAGCTGAAAATCCAGAAAGTTCTGGACTGTAGATCAGACGTGAATCACGTTGTTTCAGCCGCTTTGTTTCCCTTGAAGAACAGCTGATCGGCAGTTATTTTTAGCGGCTGTGACTCACAGATTGAGATCTGCGTTCATGCCTGAACATGCGCCTTCCAGTCTGGGATGATAGGTGCTATCAGGGAAAACTACCCCCCACACACCCCTCCTCAAACAGTGCAGGTTGATTGGATGCCGATCGCACCGGTGAGGGTGGGAAAACGTGCTCTACAGCCAGCGTGACTGGATCGGGGGCCAAAGGTCGCTGGGTTTAACGTAAAGTCAGGGGAATAACAGCCGGTCAAAGGGCCTGCGTGACTCACGTCATTTCAGTTCTCGTTCAGGAAAGTTGCGCTCTTGTTGCCCAGGACGGTTTGATTGAAACGGACACAGCACATTGGTTGCCAGTCATCCATCTTTCTCTATCAGGTTTGGCAATCTCATCAGTGTGAGATCCAGGTCAGTCTCCACAGATTCAGTTTCTCCGTCTTCAAAAACGGAAATAATTCGAAAATTATTACTGCATTGGCAGATTTTCTTTAAAAATTGTATTTTCCGCACTAGAGGGCGCATCGTCAATAAATGGTCTGACTCCAACATTTAAGAGTCAGAGATAAGTTAGTCAGTCAGACTTTTTCAACTGCATTCACAGTAACTCTTGCACTAGTTTGTTAGACGCTAAACGTTAGCCACATTAGAAGCGTTAGCCAGTGTTGCATATTAATGATACCTGTAACTCCCAACATTGTTTGAAACAAATGGACACAGCTAAAACAAGCATAACTATGACCACACTAACCTTAGTGGCACTTAAAATAACACTCCAACCCCACCATACATTAGTCACGTTACAAGTGTTAGCCACGTTAGCATATTAACAATACCTATAATTCTCAACCTTGTTTGCAACACGTAAAAAAAAAAAAAAAACTGTTAGACACCGCTACACATTACCATAGTCACAATACCACCTAACCAAACATTTTGACGGAGCACCATGTTCCTCTCAAAATCACTTCAACATCAGTAAACTCTTGTTCTTTTGGGGAAAAAATAAGTGCATCTTATAGTGCGGAAAACACAAGAATTTTTGTTATAAGAAAAAAAAAATCTCATCATTAAGAGGTTTTTTTTTCAAACTAAGATTAAATAAAAAACGTTCTTAATTTGCTTTCTTGCAAAACAAATTTTCATTGAAACAAGAGTCTTCTTACTTTCTTAAGATTCAGTTTTTGCAGTGCAGATAACAGTTTTGGCTCCTTTGTTCTCTCATTAATAGAAATGAAGAAAAATTGACCAAAGAATACAGCTAAGACTGTATTTTAGGGGAAAAGTATGAAAATGTAGAGTTTTTAGAAGTTCCTGTGTGTGCTTAGGAGGTAAAAATCCACGGAGTGGCAGGACCAGCAGTCCTTCAGAGTTGCTCTCTCAAAAACAGAGAATGGAGAGGTGTGCGTTTGTTTTCTGCCTCCTGTCAGCAGACGGGAGCACACACACACACACACGCACACACACCAGTCAGAGTAAAGCTACAGTAATGCGTGAGCGCGCCGTGACATACCGACTCCCACGCGCAAATGGGCTCAAAAACACACAGAAACCTGTGATCGAAGTCAGAACTGAAACTACTACCGTTTACCAGAAGAAGGCGTGCCTCTTGTGGGCGGATGGTCTCATGAGTTACTGTCCTCTGTCCCCCGCAGAACCGTCCTCTGAGGAAGAGGAGGAAGAGGAGGAGTGTGCCAAGGGGGACCTACCCCTGGTGTGGACGACAGAGAAGGTGCAGAGGGCAGACGAGGAGAAGATAGACGTGGAGATGCTGGACAGAGACACTCCTCCAGACACCCCCGACGACCAAATCATGGACTTCAGCAAAAAGGTGGAAATGAAGGACGCAGAGACCTGGGGGGTCCCCCCCTCGCCCCAGCTGGCACACCGGGGCTTGGGTCAGACGTATCTGCCAGAACAGCTGCAAAGCGCCCCCGGGACCCTCCCCCTGCACCTCCACGGGCTCTACGGCCACAGGGAGGGCCTCGTCTCCTCTTACCCCCTTTACCACCAGTCCAGACCCCTCCAGCCCTCCTACCAGTTCCTGTCCCCGTACCACTATCCCCGCCTCCTCCTGCCCTCATGTTCTCCTCCCTTCCCCGGGATGCTTCCCTCAAGAGGGGCCCTCCAGTACGGCGGCTACCTGAGCGCCGACAGACTGCCGTACCCCCCTATGGTCCCCCCGACCCTGCTCCCCATGTCCATTCCCTACGCTCAGTCCACGCATGGGGGCCTGAAAGAACAGACGCCCAACGTCTCGCCGCCAAGGGGCTCCCCAGCCACACCCGAGATGTCCCCTCCCGCCAAACCCGGCAGCCATCTGCTGACCCCCGAGCCGTCGCCCTCTGGTTGCGACGAGGCCATGAACCTCAGCGTGGCCAAGAGCGGCACGGCGCCACGAAACGGCCCGGGCCACAAATCCCTACCCTACCCGCTAAAGAAGCAGAACGGGAAGATCAAGTATGAGTGCAACATCTGCTCCAAGACCTTCGGACAGCTCTCCAACCTCAAGGTAGCCCCTCCTCCTCCGGAGCTCCTCCTTCTGTGCCAAAAGCTCACCTAACAGGCTTTCTTTTTTCCCTGAAGGTCCACCTGCGCGTGCATAGCGGCGAGCGGCCGTTCCAGTGCGACCTGTGCAAAAAGAGCTTCACCCAGCTCGCACACCTACAGAAACACCACCTCGTCCACACGGGGGAAAAGCCGCACGAATGCCAGGTACGCCGCCGCTCTTCTCGTAAATCTTTTTGGCAGAAACACAAACATGACTCATGTTGGCCGTGTGCCGATGCTGATTCTCCAAACTGCTACCCTCCTGTCATGTGATTTCAATGTTTGATCATTGGGCGTATGAAACAACTCAACCAGATTTTGTTTCTTGTTTTGAGGTTGAAGTGAAAAAAAGACATCCTGTTTTTAAACATGTTTTTTTTTTTTTTTTTCAGGTGTGCCACAAACGCTTTAGCAGCACCAGCAACCTGAAGACGCACCTGCGGCTGCACTCTGGAGAGAAGCCTTACCAGTGCAAGCTGTGCAACACCAAGTTCACGCAGTACATCCACCTCAAGCTGCACCGCCGCCTCCACAGCAGCCGCGACCGGCCCTACCGCTGCCAGCTCTGCACCCAGGCCTTCTTCCACCGCTTCTCCCTTTGCATCCACCAGACCAGCTGCTGCCCGGCTGGCCCCGGCACCAACGCACGCACCGGCGAGGTGGTGGAGCGCTTCGACGCCAGCCAGGAGGCCGCCGCGCTGCCCGAAACCGCCTCGCCGTCTCAGCTGGGGGACGCCGTGGAGCGCTGGCTGGCGCGCACCCTGGAGGGCGAGGGGAAGGAGGACCAGAAGGACGCCGGCTTGCTGCTGAGAGCCCTGACGGCCGCCGTCAGCCCGCCACCGCTCTATCAGGAGCGGGCCAGCGTCGTCCACCTTCACAAGCGAGTGAAGACGGAGGGCCAGTGAAGAGCACCAAAGGAAAAGCGTTCCAAAGACTGGGCGAAGGCACCGCCCCAGAACTGACCCGCTGTGAAGTATTTAAAATCTGTTCACTCAGGTAGAGAATTGTTTGTCTTCTTGTGCTTTAACTTATTACCTTTTCAAAGGGATTATATTTATTTTGTTGAATCATAGTTTTCTGTTAGTTTTGATTTTTTTTATACCTTTTCCAGTGGAAAAAAAAAACTGGAATTAGACTCAGGAAGAATCTGTATCTGTGCGCCTGGATTTCTGTCGGGAAAAGAAAAGCAACAAAAAACAGAAAAATCTGGTGTCATCTTTTGCCAAAACGAACAACCAAAACCCCGAATGTGTCGTCGTTGAGTTCCACTTTACAGGGAAGGAAAAAGGATCGTTTTCCTCACCTGACATGACCAAAAAAAGACTCAGGTTCACTGTGAAAAACAGCAAAAGCACTCACGCTCTTCTTGAACTTTCTGAAAAGCTTTAACTCAAATGTCTGTCGCTCATCCAAATCGCAGCTGGACATCAGTACCTCAAAAAAAACTACAAAAAAAGCACAACCTTCTAGGTTTTACATGAAGTTGTCAAGTAGCATCAAGTCTTCCTTTTACCACAGATTTCCATTTGTAGCTTTTTTTTTTAGCTAATTTTTGTACAGAATGTTTGTTGATGTAGTTTATTTTTGCTAACAGGTTGTGACATGTCAAGAATTTATATGTGAGAGACTATTTTGATGATACTTTTATATTTCCATGATGTAGCACATTAAAGATATGGTTTCTACAAGTGTTGTTGTCTGTGATTTATCAAAGCTAGCTCACTGACTTTATTTTGACATTTTTTAGCCAGAGTTCACTTCCTTCTGATGGTCGTCTTGGTTTGAGAAGTGTGACAGCCCATCCAGACATTGGTTTGGACCATTGACTGAATATGAGACTGGACTAAGTGACCCCCACCCTACACACACACACTTCCTGTTATATATAAGGTTGTCCAATAAGCCAAAAAATCATAGACTTCTGTAGAGAAATAAACAGGGATTACTCAGTCAACCATTATTTATTTAACATGTTCTTGATAATCTTAATTTTTTTCCTTATTTTTTTCTGTAGTTCACTAGTTTTTCAAGATATAAACTGATCAATCAGATGCCTCAAAAAATGACGCGATCTCAAGTAGAACATTCAAAACGCTTGACAGATTCTCCCACCTCCAACAAGCTCACCTGATTGGTAAGAGTGGTTGCCATAGAAACGTTGACTCAAACCGATTTGGACTAATTCCTGGCTACTGAAAATTTCTGGTTCCAACATGGCGGCATCTGTGTCGTGAAAAAAATGGCAACTAAGTTGACGAAGTAAGTCCTTTCTATGAATGACATCACACTTCAATGTGAACGCAAATAGACATTCCATGGAACAAACGGAGCAATTGATGTAAACTGTGTGTATCATGAGTAGATATGAGAAAAATAGCCCAAATTTGGAGAAACTTCCATTACAAAAGTAGGAAAATGTCTTAACAATTCCCTTCATTGTCCAGTTTATAAGTTGCAGGTACTTGATAGTCAAAGGACGAGAAGGTGCTGGTTTTCCTACACATTCTCATTCCCAAGTTGTGATATATTGATGTACGGTTAAGGACCCTTCAAGGTCACTTTTTGACATTTTGGGTGTCCCCAACTCGTTGTTTTTTGACGTGTTGGCTGTACCCATTAATTCAAGGGTCCGTCGTTTTGTCAGACGGGGTACCGGATGTGGACCGAACCTTTGAACACGGCTGGTACCCTAACCCGATAACCTAACTCTAGCCTGGTCCAGAATTGGTACCAATCCGCACCTGGTACCGGGGTAAGGTTAGGGTTAGGGTTAATTTGCGGCCTGGAGGTTGGGGAGCCTTGATTTAATTGGAACAACCAGTACGTCAAAAAAACGCCAAATTGCGTACACTCAAAACGGAAACTTTTGATGCGGAGGGATCCTTAACCATGAGTCAATATGTGACGAGTTGAGAATGAGAATGTGTTGGGTTTTCTTGTTTGTGCCAAAGTGCTTTTTGGACCAAAGTTAATTTTTTCTAGGCATTGCAGTCCATTTCTGCTGTTGGTTCTAAACCGAGAGTGGAAACCAAACCATATCATGGAGCTACAGTTCCTAGTATTGCCCCAATCGTGGGACTCTACAGGACTGTCCCAGTGTGAAAAAACATGGTGACATCAAAGGTTTGCTTGAGAAGATAAGAGCAGGTCAATTGTGATCTCAGCTTCTAAAGGGAACTTTCAAAGTCTAGCTGCTGACATTCCTCCATAAGAAAACTAAAAAAGTTAGAAAACAAAAGAAACAATGAATTCTGTCTTTGTTGTGGCATTTTTTATTTGAAATTTGTCAGATTTAAGCTCCTCTTGATGGAGTTTTAGCTCATGGGATAGTTTTTTTTTCTTGAATCCATTCAATCAAACTGGTCAGAAACATCAGGACCTTCTGCAGAAGTCAGCATTCTCACACATATTTGGTTCAACTTTCTAGAATTTTCACAAAATTTCACAAAAATATCTGAATCTAAACAGACCGGTAAACTATTAGCTAGCTCATAGTTTTTACTGTATATTAGCCTGTTATAAGTTATGGTGTACCACAGGGATCTATTCTTAGCTCCATAGTTTTTCAATTTATGTAATTTTTCATTAATACTTTAAAACTAGAACTTTCGCTCCTGTGTTTACATTCTTTCAACTATGTAACTGTTCAACCGTTGCCATGTCAACTGATTCACGTTGATTGGTGGGATGTTCAATCAATTAATTAATCAATTTATTATTTGTACAGCACTTATAAAAGCGGGAGCAAAAATGTTTATATCTTACTTCCTCATCAACCAAATCGGGGAGGTACCTTAACACGACTAAAGTGCCGAACACAAAGTCAGATAAAATACAATAAAAAATACAATAACAATTAAAGCAATTAAACAAAACAAGCTAACGAGCTGGCTCAGATCTGCTGGGGTCCTGGGAACTGTTTAAAGCAATTGATCTTCAGATTTTTCGGGCTCGACATGGACGATAAAAATGTAAAAGTTCTGCAAGATAGTGGGATCCCAATTTTAAAAACAATTCTAAAAGACATAAGCAGACAGCGAAGGAGAAGTCGAATGGTCGAGGAGTTATGCTACATCCAAAAGCATCCGTTAATTAGGTGTTAAGAGTTAAGGAACATTACATTGTTTGATTTAAAGCCTCTACACAAACTAGACAACTAGAACTTATTTAAAAAGGTTTGAATAGTTTTTAATTGTTTTCTGTTAAATGAAGAACACGTTTTTATGCACGTGCGTGTGTTTATAGACTAGGCTATGTATTTGTTCTTCTAAGTTTGATTTTTTTTATTGTTTTTTAAAGCAGTTCAATCAAAAACGTTCCATCTTCCAGTTAGTACATCAACATGGAAGTGACACTAGCAGGTTTAAAAATCCTAAAAGTCTATAAAATATGAATAAAAAAAGCATCAGCTGGAGGATAAAACCCCTAAAGTTTTGATTTGGTGGCTAACTTGGCGTGGGCTTAAATCAAAAGTGGGTCTCCTGTTTCTCTCCTCCCAGAACCTCAATCGTCCATCAGCTGATCGAGGTTAAGCTGCGTTCGCCAACACAAAGCCACTAATTGACTTCCTAATTCCTCTGATGTTGTTTCCATTGTTCTGACTCTGCGTCAGAGTTGAAACTCCTTTGAAGCTCAAATACTTCAGGTTCTTCGTTCTTCTAGAAATGTTTCTGCTGCAACTTTTCCTCTTCAGAATCTTTTCTGCTTCTTTACGAGAACTTCTGCCTTTGACTCTCCTTTTGAGGCACTCATGTGCCACGCAGCAAAAGGACACAGTCATGGTGTCTGTCAGTGATGCGACCACAGCTTCCTGTTGATGGGCTCTTCCTTGCTGGTAACACGCTGCGTCCCGCTGTGTCCTGGAAAGCACAGGAAACAAAACCAGCACGTCCCGCGAGGGAACTCCAGACAAAGCCGTCACTTTCTTCCACAATAATATACGATGACACAGCGAAATCTCTGGTGAACGTCTGCTTCCTCTGTCAACAGAAGGAACTATTAAAACAACAGGATGTGGCTGATCGATCAGCATGGCTCCTGGATGACCTGGAAGAAGACACTGCAGTTTACTGTATTGGTATCTCACTGAACTCTCCTTGCAGATACAGAACCACCAAGTTAAGAAGAGGACTATAAAGAGGGCGGTAGAGTGGAGTAGTGGTTAGCTTCTGTTCAAAGAGAGAACTGGTTCAAATCCCAGCTCGGACTTTTCTGTCTGGAGGTTGCATACTCTCTAATGCATGTGTTTTTCTACAGGGACTCCGGTTTCCTCACACAGTCCAGACGAAAAAAAGGTTAATTGGTAAATTAGAAGGTGAGGATGTGAATGTGTGGATTGGTGATCCATCTAGTGTGTACCCTGCCTGGATGGATGGAAAGACTGATAAATGGATCACAGCAGTTATACAGAACCATCAGGTTAGGAACCACCACCAGCAGCAGTCATCCTCTCCATCCACTCAGAACCTCCAGAACCTCCACTGGTGTGCTGCTGTCACTGAATTCATCCACATCCCCACAAAAATCCTAGAACTGAGAATACTCAGATTTTCTCTGAAGATATGATCACCGGAAACGTTAGTCGGTGGATTTATGATGGAGAAATGCCGAAGTGATGAAACTACTGTAGATTTTCTTGTTACTTTCAGTCTCGTGCTTTTCAGTAACACACAAGCACACACGTTAAACTATGATATATGTGAGCTCGTCCTGTCATCGTGATTCTTGAAAAACACCATAATTCAAGAAATCCAGTAACACATTTCAGATTTCCTCTCAGTAGATTCCAGATGTTCTTGTGTCTTGGTGTGCTGCTGTCCGTCTCGGCCTTTCGCGTTGAGAACAGAAACTTAATGAGGCTCTTGAAGGTGACTCATTACAACCCTCCTGCATTTGTCATTTCTGGTTCACTTCATTGGTTTTTGGTAAAGTCAGCCTGTAGTAGAACCGCAGGTTGCAGCATTTTCAGTTTGGCTCCAGTGTTGCAGGGAAAAGTCGTAGTTGCATTTTGTTTTTTTCGTCTTACTTTGAGTGCTGCGGTTCTCCACAACAAATTCAGGTCTCACACAGATCTCCTGACCTCCTTTTAAAGTGAATTTCATCAGCGACAACACGCTCTCCTGGCCCAGACCATCATGCTTCCACCGCCGATGCTTCCACCCTCCCGTCAGACTGTTCAGACTTCTAAAAGTACGTCAGAAGCGCATTTGCTCCCTTTTTTATTTCCCTTGAAGGAACGATCATGAACCCGAACGAAAAAGAAACCCTCAGAGTGAGATTCTTACTCAATCGCGGTCGCAACGAGACCCACTTTCAGTCAAAGCAGCAACCATCAAAGTTTCTGAGAGCCGGCTTCGCTCTTTACTGTAACTATGTCGGAGTCTCTCAGGTTTTCTTGAGCAACCACATTCTTCCTGCTCCTCTATAGTATTTCCTCCTCTTTGTAGGGGACACCCCCACCAAAAAAACACCCACACGCGGCTGACCAGAACAAAACATTGCACGTTCATGCCTGAAGGTGATGGGAAACCCTCGTCTGTGGCAAATGACCAGATTCTGCTTTACCAAAGACACCTGCAGTCGAACACGAGAATATGTCAGTTCACCTGACAATATCAGTAATAAATTATTCTGTTATTTCATTATTTCATTATTTCACATCTTATTTATTGTGCAAAAATGAATTCATGGTTCAGATGTGCAGGAACCTGTGTGGTTTGTGTGGTTTCTGTCATTGTTTCCACAGTGGAAAGACGTGCGACGTAAATGTGCGAGAAGAGGTGTGACGCCGTGTAGACTTTCAAAATAAAAGTTCTTGGCAGAAATATGATCGAATGGAGAAGTGATGCAGAATGCTGAAGTGACATCTCCACGAACACATGAATGGTTACAGTTTCCAATCAGCACTAAAGTGAGTCAGCAGGCCTGCAGCCATGGCTCCCATTGGTTTGTAAAGGGACATTTCAGAATAAAAACAATGACATTTTACTCTCCTCAGCAGCACTTCCACTTCCCCTTTGAGACTGGTTCAAAGATAAGCCAGATTAGCAAGTAACCACTTGCAGGCTTAATAGGCAATAGTGTAAGTGTCCCTTCACTTCAATAGCAAATCAAAGTCAAGTCTCCAAACACCAGAAAAAATGTGTCACTTTTAAGAAAATAAGTTGTTAAGAGGCTTACAAAAGTTGCTAAAAACAGACATAAAATGTGTTTGTTAGTGTGCAATGATCCGTTCGTTTCTTTTTAGAGGCTTTGATGATGACATATTAGGCAAAAATGGACTCCCAGTTCAAATCGGGTCACATTCCCACTGGGATTGTCTGTACGCAGGGGGAGAGGAGACTTTGACACACCCATTTCAGTAAGTGCATCATAAGTCTGAGCATTTTCAAGCATCCGGTTTTCTGATCCAACATGATTTGAATCAAGAAATACTCAGAAACGCAGTTTTACTGTAAAATATTTTATATAGGTTCTAATCTATGAAAAAAATGGAACAAAAACATGTTAAAAACACAAAAAAGGCAATTTTCATTAGAGTGGGTCTTGAAGTCAGTGTGAAGATACAATAGGTCTTGTGGTGAGATTTGCACAGCCGACGCAGTGCGCTTTGCTCTGTGTGGTACACATTTTCCAGATTCCAAAAATCTAAACTGAACAGGAACTTTTCTTTGGTAGTTATCAGTGGGTGATGTCCAAAACCAACAATGAGAGGCTAATTGTTGCAGTTTGTGCTTCTGAAATTCATGATGTTTTTTACTTATCCGTATTGGGACAAGACAAAAAAGCTCTCCTTCTTTTATTTTTTATTTAAATGCCTTTATTCTACGGACCAAACGAGGATAGTTAGTCATCAAACTGGGCCTCAGAGACAAACAGAAGTTGCTGTCATCTTGCTGTAAATGGTGAACCTGACCATACTGTTAGTATTTCTGAATGACCCCATGAACTCCAACATGGCAATATGCCTACCGATCCCATTGTGGAGCTCTCCAAAATGAATAAACCCAAGCTACTTCATCAACATCATTCATCACTTCCATTAGGTAGCCCATTAAAAAATAGTTGGCAGTAACTCCAATCACACACAAATAGCCTGAAGTAAATTTACACGCATTGTATGAACACACCGATAGACATGTGAGTAAGAGAAAATTTGTATCTCGGCCAAATGGAGGTGAATTTCCTGTACAAATCATATTGTAGCATTACAATATACAATGTTGATAAAGGCTCCAACAGTGTGGAAGTGGAAAAACTGACCTAACACAATGAGTCAATTGACAAAACTGCCCACCTCTCTGTGGTAAAAACTAACAGTCCATATCAAATATGACTTCAAGCACCAGCGAAGACAATGAACTAACTAGTCAGAGGAAAGTCTTTGCAGGTGCAATGGCATCCAGCAGCTTGTGCAACATCAGAAAAACCAGCAACCTGATCCAGCAGGAAGTGTGCGAAGGCTGGTGTCAGTGGCGTGCAATGAAGTAAAGGTTAAGCTAATAATGTGGAAACAACACTCTTAGGAAATCAATTAGCATGATTACGGTTGCTTGTTGCAACAAACAAGCTCCCGCAAGCCAGCATTCAGCAAACCTGTTCAACCTGCTCCCTGTGCAAGAGTCTGTTTACTTCTGACAACAAACTGCACAAACTCTATTAAACTCAGCTGCTGTTGTGCAGTTATCTTTACTTAGCTATTCAAGTTATCTACGCTTAGCTATTCAAGTTATCTATGCTTAGCTGAACAAGCTAGCAACGCAAGATAGCATTACAAGTGAGCATTATAAGTTAGCTATACGAGTGTGATGTAAAACTTACAAGTAAGTTAGATATAAGTTAGTTATGCAAGTTAGCTACATAGGGTTCCCCTGCATACAGCGTTTCTTAAGTCACGGTTTCATGTATTCGCGGTCACAGTCTTCTGGTTTGTCTCAAAAACTCTGACAACTCCCTGCATGGAGAAACGGAATCAGCTAACTTAGAAGTGGACGAAAAAAATTCTGATGCTGAAAAAGATCATTGCTGAAAATAATCATCATCTGGATCAGGTGTGTATTATTTGATGTAGGAAAGAAGCGCTACTGACACCCCCCATCTGCGTCATAAAGTACACTGTCCGGCTACAGTCTTTTGTTTTTAATTTAAAAAACAAACTCTTTATGTGAGGCAATACTCCAATGTTCTTTAAAAAAATTTTTTTACAAAGCATGATCAGAAGTGTTTTTGATGAGTATGGATCAGTAATGGGCGTTCGGGCTGGGTGTACTCGCGGATTCGGCGTGTTTGTGGACGTCCTCGGTCCCTAACCCCTGCAAATAAGGCGAGGGGATTACTGTATGTAAGTTATATGAATTAGATATGCAAGCGTGCTTTTAATGCTAGCTAAATGAGTTTGTTATGCAAGTTAGCTGTGTAAATATGCAATGAAAATTAGCTATCTAAGTTACTTATACAAGTATTTTACTTAGCTTAGCTTTATGTTTATTCTACAAGTTAGCTATACACGTTAGTTATACAATTGCAAGATGTTCTACTGTTGTACTGAAGTGTGCCACATACCTTAGCTCTACACATTAGTTATACAAGACAGTTATATAAGTTAGTTTTACAAGTTAGCAAAAGGCCTGTAAGTTAGCTATACAAGTATGGTACATACTTAAGTTAGCTATAAAAGCAGCCTACCAGCTAACTTACCTCTACAAGTTAGTTATACAAGTTAGTTACACAAGTTAGCCGTACAAGTTAGCTATACAAGTTAGCTATACAAGTGTGCAACATAACTATGCTGTACAATGTAGTTATAATTGTTAGCTAATAAATTAGAGCTAAAGTTAGCATTTGGCCTACAAGTTAGCAATCCAATGAAAGTTAGCTAAACAAGTTAACTATAAAATTGTATAAGTTACCTACCTACACAAGTGTGCTATATAACTCAGATGTTAGTTGTAAAAGATGGCTAGTTTGCATTCAAACTAACTTTTTTGTAAATAATGATTAACTTCAGGCAAACGATCCATCAAGGCCCTAGGTACTACTTCAACATGCTTTCACCCATTTTTAAAAATATGTATTGTTCCGGGATCCTGAGAATAGATTCTAGAAGATATTCTATGTTGTCCAGATTTTCTTTATGTCAGAACTTTCACTGATAAGATTTGGTTGCCAGAATTCATGCTTGCCTTTTCAAAAATCTTTGTGTTTAATTTGTTATTTATTGTATTTAACATGATGTTTCATTCTCTTTTATTTATGCATTATGCAGAATTTGCTTTTATATTTTTACTTTTTAATATTACATTTTAATGTAAAATTTTTGAACTAAAAATTGATTAAAACGTTGTATTGAATTTCCTGTGCTGTGGGTCTTTGAATAGCTCAGTGAGCTCCAAGGCCTTGTATTGTTTATAATACTTTTACACAAAATGTAGCCACTGCTGTTAATGTGAAATTGAAATGTTTTCACTGCTTTTGTCATTTTCAATTCTTCAACAGCTCACATTGCATGTGGTGCGCCTCAGGGCACAGAACTAGATCCATTCATTTCCATTTTCTCTGATTTTCTACAGTACAAGATACACTTTCACTTTAATGCGATAAAGAAAGCCTTACCTTTAAATGGTGTTAACATTTTTTTAAATAAATAACTACGCACAATGTAAAATTGTACTTTAAATGGATTATATTTCCTGTTTTTGGTAACATCTCAACTAATGGGTTGAGGCAAATTAAGCAGAAACAATTAGTAAAAATAACAAAAAAATAATTATACAAAGAAAAAAAAACACATTGTTTTGATAGTTCCTGTATTTTGCAGTTTCCTTTAAACTTTGGGTTACAATGATCATGTTGGCACTAATGCCCCCTTTTTTTACAACAGATTTGTTTTGTCTTCCATGAGTCCCAGTCTAATTGCTAGGAGCCCTCTCGCCTCAATGTTTATCCACACAGAAACTAAGCAGACAAATAACTTCATGATTTATTTTATACATGTTTGACTCATCTAAGAAAATCCAGGAGATATTTTTTTTTTTTTTTAAAAACTAGTGGAACTTACAGGAGAACTTTGGTCATGCTCATGTGCAAATTGTCACAGTTGACCTAGTCTGTTTCTTCTACTTTTATCCTCCAGGCTCAGTTTGCATTTTAAAAGATGTATGTGACAAAGATTTTTATTTGGGCTTTTTTTTTGGTTCAAAGAATTTTTAAAAAATCTTGTCAGTTGAGATCATAAAAAGCGCCAGATCCAATCCAGTTGGTGTCATTTTATATGCTAGATTATCTATTAACTTGTATTTACATGGTTTACATTACTCGTAGGCCTTGTTTTTGACTTTTTAACGCTCTGGAATTTTGCTGATGCGGGTCACTTGATCCACTCTCAAACAGTCAGAGAAATGCCTTTGATGGTTTGGCTTCAGTTGCTGGATCCAACTTCTGCAGGAAACCGGATCTTTTGTTTTACAGAGGGAACTTCTTTTATTCTAACTGGAACTGACTGGACAGAAGCAGGAGTGATGTCTACTGTCGGTGATATCCGGAAGACATGCCAACAGAACGGTGCATGTGAGAATTATGCAGAGCTGTTGGGAAGTTTTGAGTCACTTTCAAGAACACCACAGATATGACATTGGCATTCAAAGTCGGTTATGTGACAAGTGGCCAAACTGGAAAGATTGGAGGATCAGGACTTTGTCTTCACTGGAAGCGATTCATGAGTTCTGCAGAAGTGAAGCCTTGGGGCAGAAAGTAAAAAAAAAAAAAACCTGGGGGAGCAATAAAAGTCCTCAAAGAATTTCTGCGTTGGAGCTTTTGAACTGAAGAGGAGAAGAGCACAACATTCTGGATGACATTTTTTTTTTAAAACAAACTACAAGTCAAACTGACTCTGAGATGCAAAGATCTGCAGAGGAGGAAAGGAAGCAAACAACAATGCATAAAGTACAGTGTGTCGAAACATGCAGTAATCTAAATATTAGCTTTTGTTTATTGCAAGTTGAAAAGAAAAAGGTGTGCAAATTCATGCACACACTTGAAAATCTCTATTGGATAAACAGAGTGCAATAAAGTTAAAACATGACTATCAAGTAGAATAAAAAACAGCAAAAAAGGGTTTTATAGTAAAAAAAAAAAAAAAGGTCAGTCTTGTCATCTAAAGCACATTAGATCCGACACCCCCAGTTTATTTACTCTGGGATACCCACTGACTGTATATTCCAAACAGGAAGTACCTGCTGGTTCCAAGAAGCCAGAAATACACAACAATTAGTCATTCATTATATATGTCAAAAGAACCATTATTAGCCAATCAAACGCCTCAATGAAACTTTGTGGTCTCACGTTAAATGTTTAAATCTTTTGATTGACACATTCTGTGTAGCTTGCTTTCATGTAGTAGCCCTGTGGACAACCAGCACAGCTTATTGCTGATCGGTGAGAGTGGTTGCCATAGAAATATTTACTCAAAATATGACGATTGAACTGACTTAATTTCGTTGGAACTGGAAGTAAACCAGTTTCTATGGGTGGGGTCACATGTGCTCAGTCCAGTCAATGGGGACACCTCAAAGGAGGGGAGCTTTAAGCTCAGCAGAGAACATGCGTCAAAGTTAAGGCCCGGGGGCCGGATCCGGCCCGGTAGATGATTATATCCGGCCCGGCAGACCATTTTATACTTTTGTTATTAACAGCCCGATGTTATCTTGTGATGGTAACATATTGGAACACATTCTCATTCCCAAGTCGTCACATATTGATGTTTGGTGAAGGACCCAATTTTTTGACATCCAACTAAATCAAGGTTCCCCAATCGCCCAGCTGTATACCCGTTCTGGTCCGGTACTGGGACGTGGACCTCACCTGTAACCTAACCCTAACCTTAACCCGGTACCGGAGAGTCAGTTCCGGACACAGATCTGTACTGGTTCCGAACACAGTACCAAATGCAGACCAGGCTAGGGTTAGGGTACCGGTATGGACCGCGTCCTGAGGTTCGGTTCGCGTTAAAAAGTTACATTTTTAAAGTTTAAAAAAAATGGTTTTAGTGTGTTCCATAAATATTTATCCAGTTCGACCTGGAACTTAAGGTGTAGTTTGGATTTTGGCCCCCTGTGCGATTGAGTTTGACCCATCTGGTCTAGAGTTGCTAAGCAACCCCTTACCAATACACTCTCACCACCATGTTTGACTATTTTTTCTGAACCACTGTTTCAGAAAAAAGCAGGTACAAGTTCCAGTTTGTCCAGTCACTTCACAGAATATTTGTTTTGGAGATAATCCTGTTTTTCATATGATGATCTTTGTTTTCTATTAGCTTTGTAGTTTCTATCTAAGTACACACCACCCTCAGAAACATGAGTTCAAGACACTTCCAATAAAAAGTCTGTATAAATGCACGTAAACACACGTCTCCGGCTTCCACGTTAAAAACTTGCTTTTACCCACGAAGGTCTTTATGACCATGAAGCCATTTAAAGTGCATTGCCAGTTAACATAGGTTACGCTCTAACCAATCAGATTTGGCAGTGACACGGTGAGACACACCAGACTGTCATGATCCATATCCGCTGTTCCAAGGATGCTAGAAATGCACTGAACTGTCTGCTTTGCTCCCAAATCACAAGATTTGTGTCGTCGACATTTTGCACCAAGCCTCTTCCAACTGTAGGTGGCAGACATGTGCTAGTTAACAGTAGAAAAAGAAGAAGAAGAAGCCCCTCCCTGCTTGATGGGTGGCCGTGGTGCAGCGGTAGGGCGGTCAACTCCTGACCGGAAGATTGCGGGTTCCATTCCTGCCTTGCCCGCCCATGTGTCAGTCCTTGGTGCAAGACGCCCCAGCGAACATTTCAATGTGTCCCCCATATTTTTTACCTTGGTGCTGAATTGGTTGGCCCCATCTGTGTTTGCCCACACTAGCTTGAGTGGGTGCTCAGTAGTCTGGGTCGCTGGGCAGCAGAGCTCGCTAACTCGCTATGCTGTCCGCTGGGCAGCTTGTTAGCTCGCTACGCTGTCCACCAGGTGGCTGGTTAGTGTAGGGACCCAGAGCACTGAGTCCCCACCTAAGCCAATGTAGGCAAACACAGGTGGGGCCACAATGGAAACTGCGGACAAACCCCCCTGAGGCCCACCAATTCACACTGACACGTGGGCGGGCAAGGCAGGAATTGGGTCTGTGATTGTAGAGCGCTTTGGGCCTTCGAGGAAGGTAGAAAAGCCTGTTATAAGTGTACGTCATTTACCATTTATCACGTGTGATTTCATATTACTGCGTCAAATGCCTGGTGTGTAGTAGATTTTCTTGAACTCTCATGGATATATTTTTGTCCAAGAGTCTCTTTCAGTACTTGAGTGGCCTGTACTTCCCTCCAAGTTTTTCTCCTTTTTTGACCTCATGGACGAGTCCTCGTTGGGTTTTCTCCATGCAGTAATGATGGATATCCGTCTCTATGGAGATTCAAACCTACAGGAATGTTTTTGTGACTCTTTTAAACATGACAGAGACTTTGATTTTCATCTGTTCTTTGACTTTCTGTCTGAGATCAAGTTTTTCTCTTTTTAGTATTCTTCATTTATGTCTGTAATCTTCATGCAGCACTGATAAATGACTCAGTGTCACCTAGTGAGCACATCTGAGGCTGGATGCTCTTCGTCTTAAGAGCTGATAAGAATTTGGTTCTTATTTCCTGGTATACATCACCACCCCCCCCCCCTCCACCTGTCAGGGCCGTAAAACTGTCACTACAGTCATCGTAAAGCAGTCATGATAAAACTGTGACTAAGAGCCAAAGAAATAGTGGCTCCAGCTGACTGAGCAGCTCAAACAGAAGCCTTTACTTATCACATGCTTGTCATAAAAAATAGACACGAGTTTCTGTTTCAGTTTGACAGAAAGATGACAGGAAGATTACAAGTCGTTTGTCTGCTTTTGTTTTTTCCACTTCACTATTGACGATTGTTAGTTCAAAAGGGACGTTTTATCTCGTGTGTGGGGACACATGTTGCGTTCGTCTGTGTTGTGGTTGCCGTTGGGGGCAGAGTTTGTGGACGTGGGGCGCCGAGCGAGACGACAAGACGGCTGGAGAAATCTGAACAGTTCAAAGGTTCATCTGTAGAGATTACACATGGAGGCTGACATGGCCGTCAGCAGGTTGACATCACAACATCGATTAAAGCTCACTTCCCAGAAGAAGGAACTTGCAGCCCGGAAGTTTCACCTCGTTCTGAGGAAATGTGTTGATTATTTAAATATAACACACTGAAATAATGCCGTAGTTTTAGACACGTGTGAAAACTCTGTTGCTAACACTAATGTCAGCAAAACATTGTCAATATACAATTTTAATAAAAATCAGCCTCTGTTAAAATAATAGATCAATCACAATAAAGATTTGTATTATTTTAGATTGTTTTAAATCCATAAAAATGTGATTATTTAAATATTAACTTACTGGAGTAATTTGCTAACTTAAATATTGCACCAAATGCTAAATGTATTTATTTGAATAAAAATAGGAGATTTCAAATAAAGTTAAACAAACTAAGTCTTAACAATCAATTCTAAAAGCTTCATATGAAACTGAAATAATGCTAAATTTCATACATCACTGGTTAGGCAACTTGCATAGTGAAATGCATTTTAATTTAATTTATTTACTGTAAAATAAAAGATGAGCATGCCAAATTATGTGCTAAGATGGTTAAACAAATTTTAAGACAACAGAAAATGTGGTAATCTGTGAATAAAGTCTTCAAAAAGTGCTAATTTATAAGCTAAGTGCTGAAAAATAATAAGTAGTATAAGCTAACTACATTTAAGCTAAATAATGTGCAATATTTAGAAAATAATAAACTAAATGTTAAATGATTTTCATCAGGAGAAAATGTAAGGCAGTGATGATGGAGCTGAAATTTACCAGCAATTATAAGTTTAAAATAGCTGAAATTGCTAAAATATGCGCAACTCCATGGTAAGCGTAAATTGTGTTAATAAAAGGTTTAAATTAGTGAAAAAAATACTGATCAGCTAAAAATAATCTCTTTTATCCAACAAAATTGGTAAAAAAAAAGAATTGTTGCAAATGGAGTAAGAGTTTTTAAAAATTCAAATCATGACAGATGCTAACAATGTAGTAAAAAAGCTAATGGGCTAATGCTAATTTTTAGGGAGCAAATTTATTTAGCAAAATATCAAATAAAAAGGAAAATTGGCTGAAATTTTTTTTTTTAAAAAGTTTGTTTAAGTTTAAAAATACTTGTAGAAATGAAAACTTAACTTCTGACAGAGGTTAAATATAGGATATACTTACTGTATATCCTATTTTTTTAGATGGAAAAAGAAGCTAAATGTTACGCAGGGGATTAGCTTACGTTTATGCAATAAATAAAAGATGCAAGCAGCAGAATTTGAATGAGAAACAAGCCAGTAAGTTTATTTATGTAAAGCACAAATCAAACTTCAAGGCAAAAAAGTTTGAGAGAGACAGTATTACAGAGCAAGAGATGCTAATGCTAACATTGCTAACTTGTTGCTAACTAGCAAAAATAAAGTTTCTGAGATTTAAAGATTAACCATGCCAAAGATTTCAGATAAAAAATGCTACACTGGGAAGTGTAAGAAAACAAGATAACAGATGAAGTGATAAATATTTCCAGACTCTTTTTTAGCTATGTTTTTGGTTATGTTAGCTTTAAAATGAGCCTTTTGACATAAAGTTAAAGATCAAATTAATGGTGGGGTTTTAATATCATGTGAAAATACAACAAAAAAGTAAAAATCAAGAGTTAAACTAATTCTAAAATGTGTAAAAAAAAACATTATGAGGTTTCAAAAACAAAATTATCAAACAATTTGAGGCTTCTGGTTTAATATTTTTTTAAGACGTAAAATTATTTTTGAAAATTCAGAATGTAAAACAGTTATTAAAATTTGATAGGCGCATGTGTCATCAAGAGGTTGTTTTTTTCTAAGTGTAATAGACTTCAATGTTCAGGTTTCATGTTTGAGGCAGCTGCGCCACATACTGTCCAAAATAGGAACTACAAGAAAGTAAAGCATGATTTTACTAATGACTTCTGACACTTTTACAGGAATCCTCCAAAAAAAAAAAAAAGTGTTTTTCTGACATATAATGAAACTCTGCAAAGAGAACATGCCAAGACTGGAAAACCTGATGATATTTTCTGCATCTACAAGCCATAAATTCCTGAGTTTTTACTTTTCCACTCTCTTCAGGCTGCCTTCAAAGAGCTCTAGGAAACATGATACATAAAAAATGTAAATATCATTTTTAAAAGTATACATTTTAAGAATAATTATGGCGTATATATTTGTAACTTGCATGTTTTGAGACCTTAATCAAGAGTTACTGGACAAAAAAAGTGTTTAAATGAATAAAGTTTGAATGTCTACTTAATCAAATCAAATAAATAAACAGTATATTTAGCAATAAAGATGAAGCACTAAAAACATGAATGACCACAACAACTTTATTAAAATTATACTTTTTAATGGTAGTAGACCAAATGAAAAAAAGATGAAAAAGTAAACTCAAATCATATTTAATGATTGAAAGAGAACAGAGAAAGCTTTTATGATAAATCAAAAGATGATCAGAGTGGGTCTTTTATAACAAATCTGTCATCAACCGATGCCAAATATTAGTCTAAAAATGAGTTGTATAAAACTATAATCGACATCCATCACGTTTTTAAGTTAGGCATCTCATAAGAGGATTTTATTTTGATTTTTAACACTTTCATGCTGTATTTTGCAACTTTTTAACAAACCATTGAATCTAAGTCTCCACTTACTTCACTATTTTACTTTGAAGGGACAAAACACTGAAGATTATTTTTTACATAATTCAAAATAAAGTCAGGCATGAAGGGGTTCATGTCATTATGTTTTGTATTGTTGCATGTTGGCATAACCTGTGCAAAATACTTTTTTTTAACGTTTTACCTTCTTCTGGTGTGTTGTTCAGGTTCTGCTCCTTCTTTCACTCCTGAAAGCATTTTGTGGACAAATGGCGCCGCCAGGAGGATCAGGAGGCTCCTGCACCACAGCTGCAGTCCCCACTCTGGCCGCATGAGGTCGCTGGAGAACACAGAAGTCTAGATGTTACCGTGGAAGCAGTCTCCCTCTGCAGAGGCTGGACATCAGATTCAAGACATAATAATACATTCTTCCATAAAATTACTCATTTCTGTGCACAAATGAGTCTTTTGTGTGCACAATTTTTTTTTGTTTGTGTACTGATTAGTATTTGATATCCACAAATTCGTTTTTTTGTAAAACACATTAAAATTTTGTGTGCACTAATTAGTATATTGTGTACACATTTGAGCTTTTTGTGTGCACAAATAGGTATTCTGTGTGCACAAATAAATACTTTGTGCGCAGAAATGAGTATTTGGTGTGCACTAATTAGTATTTTGTGTGCACAAAAAAGTATTTTATGTGTACTAATTTGCTTTTTGTGTGTGCACAAATGGGTAGTATGTGTGAACAAATAAGTACTTTGTGTACACAAAATGGTATTTTGTGTGTACATATTAGTATTTTGTGTGCACAAAAAAGTATTTTAAGTGTACTAATTAGTTTTTTTTGCATGCACAAATAAGTTGGGTGAAGACATTAGTATTTTAGGTGCACAAATTAGTATCTTGTGTGTACAAATAAGTATTTTGTAAACACAAAATGGTATTTTGTGAGCACACATTAGTATTTTGTGTACACAAATAAATACTTTGTATGCAGAAATAAGTATTTGGTGTGCACTAACTGGTATTATGTGTGCACAAAATGATATTCTGTCTGCACAAGTAAGTATTTTGCGTGCAGGTATTAGTATTTTGCGTGCATATGCAAGTATTTTATGTGTACATTTTAGCTGGGAGAAAAGTCTGATCCAGTTATTCTTATATACAGTCTTTGGGGGAAACATCACCTGTGGTTCTACAGAGGGCGGTTTCTTCGAGAGGGCGTGGCTTCATGAGGGCGTGTCGCCACACCTGAGCACCGCGCGCTGCCCACTAAAGAGAGGCGGCGCGCGCGCACCCTGATCAGGTTTCTCCGCGTGGGGCGGGTGGGCGCGAGCGAGCAGCAGCAGACTGCGGGAGGAGGCCGGGACCCCGACGAGCACCGACATGGCGAAGAAGAGCTCCGGCAGAAGCTCTCTGAAGGCGCTGTTCTCCAGGAGCGACGGCGGCCGCGGCGCGCCTGCGCGCACGGCGGATGGAGAGCAGAAGAAGCCGAAGCTGCTGAAGCTCAGGATCAAAGCGAAGAACTCCCAGAGGGCAGCAGACGAGGGCCGGCACGCGGACAGGTAAGCTCGCGCCCGCAGGTGCTCCTGATGCGTGCGCGATGACGTCATGCAAAGATGCTGCTGATCTCTGAGGGCTGAAAATAGCGTTTGTTTAAAAATAATATACACACATTTCTTAAAACACAAAATAAATGGATGTGTACTAACAAAAAATATGTTTTAGTCATTAATAAATGGTTGTTACTTCTAAATCTGTTAATATTTATTCACATTAGTATTCACAGACATACATAAACAGAACTTTTTGCAGCTATTTAACATGTAATACAAAAATATGATTTTTTTTTTCTTATTGATTGATCTTAAAGACTCATTCTGATCAAAATTGTGTTTTTGACATTTTCTTGTGGCATTTTTCTCATAATGGAGGACATTTATTTAAAAAAATAAGCTTATAATAGTATTTGACTATTTCTCAGTTCAAATCACTGATACTCAGGAGCAGATGAAAAAAATGCCGTTTGAAAAAGATAGTATTTGTGACGTAGAAATTAGGTTTGGGCGGGCCATAAGCTCAAAACTGTTCTCATATTCCTTGCTATTTTTGTTACACCGTTAATATTAGGTTGGGGGTGTGAGGGGCTGTAAGCTAGTGGGAGAGCATGTAAACAGCGAGCTCTCGGCAATGGGGAGGAGGAAAGTCCAGCCCACAATTAAGATGTCCTAGAAAACGAGTTTTCTAGGACATCTTAAATTTTTTTTTCCTCCCAAATTCTGGATTAAAAAACTGGATAATCTTAATAAAAAGTCTAGGGCTGGATATCGGTTATAATTTCCAGAAACGTTTCGAGTCGATTCACAACAGCCTGAATCGATTCGATTCGATTTTTTCCCCCGATTCTTTCGATTCTTGAATTCTAAGTTTACAGATTTATACATATTTGTTTAGAAATACTTTAAAAATCTACTATTTAACTTGAATATATTTATAATAATCTGATACAGTTCACATATTGTAAAATGTATTAGTAAAATATTGAGATTGTTAATAGCATACAGAGTTAAATGTTCTCTAAAGGAGAAGTTCTAAAGAAAAGATTGTTCACAAAGTTTGGCCACTAGGTGGCAATCGCGCTATAGAAGTACACTTTATTCAAGAAGAAGACGGCAGTATGAGGGAAAAAAACAAAGTTTTAGACCACAAATCGTGACTTTAAAAATATTTTCTTTAAAGAGTTTGGAAAATTAATGCCTGTAAATAGATAAAGATGTTCATTTAGTCAGTAATGTATTTTTTGGTCAACCGAACGTTAGCATTAGCGGCCTATGGGCAATTCTGTGGAACGTTGGCATCAAGCTAGCGGAGTTCAGCTGTATGTGCTAAATCGATTTATATCTTTTTGAATTGATTATTGATCTATTGAGCTTAAATCGATTCAAATTGATTAATCGATTTTATTTTTTTTTATTTATTTATTTTTTTTTCTCCCTCTTCCAAGCCCCAAAAAAAGACCGCTGGAAGAATTTCTTAATAGTTGAGTGTGTTTTTAAAGAAGAAAAATAATTATATAGTGGATACAAGGATGTAAGAGTGTTTTGAAATTAGTCAAAGAGAGTTACTATAGACCAGAGGTTTTCGATACATCGATCACGGTAAACCGGTCAATTGTAAAGGAAGTTGTTTTATTTGTTGCTAGCCCATAATCCTCCTCACCATGAAATATCAATTAACATGCACAACCAATCAAACATCCTCTGTTGCATCCCCGAGCGCCACACTCCGCTAGCAGATGCGAAAACGGAACATACGTCTCTGTTGTCAGCACGCCATGCGACGATGACATGACAACTATGAACACACCGGTCCAATTCAACAGGCTGTTGAAGATGAAATGACACAGAAACTCTTTATCCTGCAGAAATGTCACATATTCATCTAAACTTATCAGTTTCATTCAAAATAATTGACTGATTTACTTCAGATTCACGATAAATCTTTATGTACATAAATATGAGGATTTCAAATGATGATCCCATTAACCCTTGTGCTCTCTTATGGGGTCCAGATGACCCCACTTTTAATGTAAACGTACCTAGAATAGCTCAAGGGGAAAACATATGTCATTGAGTGTGTGCATAAATCTATGGAAAAGTGAGGACTTCTACTATAGACAACACATTGTGTTGGAAGATTAGGATGAATGCGTCGCATAAATGGTAGGATATCGGTTTGTACCGCCCGCCAGGTCACTGCTGCAGCCTTGAGGCCAAAGACTTTGGCGTCACAATGAAAGGTGGAGCTCAAAGTGGCTTCAGTTACCAAATACCACAGGGGAAAAGGCACCAGTACGGTAGTTTTACCCAAATGAACAACTCTAGACTCATAATATTCATTGGTCTTTGAAATAAAAGTCTAAGAAAATGTAGGAAAAACATGGTCTGTGAAAGAGTTGATATACTGTGAAAGTTTTAGCCTCCAATACTTCAGTTTCTGCTTATACAGTCATAACTCTGATTAAAATTTGTACTTTTTGTCATTTGTTGAATTCATACCATTGACTGTAAATGAGAACTGGACCGAGCCCATGGAAGCGGTTCACTTCTGGCTCCAACAAAATTCAGTCACCATTTTTTTAGCAATCTTGCAGACAGTTGTCGTCAGTAAGTAGCGATTAGTCCTAAATGGTCTGAGTCAACATTTCTATGGCAACCGCTCTGTCGCATACTTTGATCCAAATTAGTCAGTTTATAACTCGAACAGTATGTTGCATAACAACAACGGTTATTCTGAAGTCTGTGGGATTTTGGCTTCTTGGAACCAGCGGGTACTTTCCGGTTTGGAATTAGAGGAGGGAGGGGTCACTCAGTCCAGTTCTGAGATGCAGTCAATGATCTTCCTGCCCTGCCTTGCCACCTTTCCTAGATCTAGCATGGGCGTCCTTTTAAGATATTCAACATTTATCTATGGAAATGTACAAATAATCGTTTGAAAGTCTTTTGAATAACCTTTAAGTCCCTTTTAAGTTTGTTTCTTGAGAAAGTGGCGGTGCAAAACATGGTTGTACCTGGGTGAAGGTCAAGATAAGGTAAAGGCGATGTGATAGCAGTTTAGTGCTCCTTCTCTTTATGTAAAGAAGCATATGGCCAACTGAGATTGGCCTCTTTGTGTTGGAGCAAAGTCTGTGCCGTCTGTTGTGATCACAAGTTTTTACAGCCCATTGTGAACTTTCCTGGTCATAAAACGCAGGTGTTGAAGACGAGCAGCCACACCCCCTTGGAGGCGCCATGGAGTTCAGCTGAGGTTCAAAAGTAAAAGTTTTGATGCAATAAACCAGCAGGTCAGCGCAACTGTGTGACAGTGTTTGCACAGGTTGAACTAAAAGTTGAGCAAGGACTGCCTCAGCTCTAAGAACAAACACAGGACGCACAAGCCTTTCCCTCTGAGGTCTAAATCCAGGATTAAGACTAAACCTGTTTGTGTTTTAAACTGTGTACAGAAACTGAAGGTTTTTAGGTCCAAGAAAGGAAAAACGTCCAGGTCGGCTATGAAAGTTGATGTCAGTCACTTTTGAGGAGTTTGAACCATCTTAGGCTCTTTGTGGGAGGGGGTCTGGGGTGACGCCCTGAGTTTGTGCCTTTTGTTCAGCTAAGGGGTTCATCGATTGATTAATGGACGAGAAAACCTGCCTCGCCGCATGCCTGACAGTCTGTGCGTTCAATGGACAAAGGTGCTGCTGTGGATACAGTTTGGTAACAGCGTTGGAGCTGAACTCATTGTTGAGGAATGTTTCGCCAGAAGCCCTTAAGGCTCTAGAAATGCTGGAACTGTTCAAGGGGCCAAAAAGTATTTCTTAGTCACAGATTTCTGCATGTTATCCCTCTCAACGTATTTCCAGCAGATTCTGACACTTCTCTCTTTAAGAATCTGCTGGAATTCCGTTGATCGTGTTAAAATGTTACAATATGTTTAAGATTTTTTGTTTAAGTGACGCCTCAGGTGTTAAAGGGTTAAAAAGACGTAATAGGTCCTTAATGTTCATCATAGATGGACGTCTGTGAAAAACAGAATGCAATGGAAAAAACCCACAATGTATGATGTATTATTTCACCACGGGGAGCACCCCAAAGATCAGTACTGGGCCCTTCTGTGTAAGATTTTTTTTTTCTTTTCACAACAAACAATTGGTCTTTCTTTGTAGCCAACTTACTTTTCTTGAATTTTCACTATTTTTTGCCAAAAAAGCTTCTACGAAGACAAAGAAAATGGTCGGTTTAGGATCTATATACTGTATTTTCTTTGGCTAAGGCTTTAACACTGGCGCTTTAGCTGCAGTGCTGATGCTCTTTAAATTACCGTAAATATTCCACCATACGAGCAGTAAACATATTTCCAACAGATTCTAAAAGCAGCTTCGCACTGATATGCAGAACTTTACTTTAATAAAGTGTTTATGCAATAAACTCAATTCCAGGGGACTCTGAGGGTTGCGAAAAGTATCTATGCAACGATACGCAACACTTTTCTTAGCTTCGGAATTCCATGAAATTACATTAATTATATAAGAAGTCAAGAGTTGTGGTAAATATAAGTGTTATTTCCTGTTGCCAGTTTTAAAGGGTTAAATTATTGTTTTGCTTTTTTTCTAGTTTTTGTTTCATCCTATGCTTTTTTCAAACCTTATATAGTACTAACCTACCAAATGTAGCATTGGTTAGCATCGTAAATTAATTTTCATTCTTAATTTTTTGGGCAAAGCTAGCATTTAGCATCAGGAGTGTAATATAGTAGAATTATTTTGTTTCATCTTTTTAATTGTGTTTTCTTTTTGTTATTTACCATTTAGTTACAGATTCATAATTTAGATTTAGAAATCTTTATTTTTTTTCTCAACTTTCTTTAGCTAATTTGGCATTGTTGAAAAATAAAGTTATTTTTTAGCATTGCTAGAAGCTAAGCTGTATGTGTAATCTTTTGTTTAGGTAATTTAGCATTTAATTTAGCCTCTTAGCATTTCATTTAGCATTGCTAAGAATATTTTTGGTACTTTTAGTGGGTCTCTACATTCCTTTGCTAATGTTTCGCTTAGAGTGAAACACCGTTAGCATATTAAAATTAAACAAATTCTGTTTTAGCATTTATATATATATATATATTATCTTGATGTTCTGAGGGGTCAGAATATTATTTTTCCCTTTCTACTTCTCATCATTTGTTTAAACTTTCTAGTTTTTTTTTTTTTATTAAAAAATTCACCCCTCCCTCCATCTGCTATAGTACAAGTTTTTTTTTCTCAGAAAATTCAGCCAGTCATGTCAAACCATTGATTGTATATTCACTGGACATATCGACGCCTCCCCTGATCTGCCATAGTGCAATTCTTCCAAAAGAGTTATCAAGTCATGTCACACACGACTAGCTTAAAACAAAAGATGGTAAAATACATAAGATACTAAAAAAAATGAAATCTAAACAAATGACCAAACCTCAGTTGAGATTACATATAAAAAAAAAGGAAACTAAAAAACAAACTATTGCACTTTGGAGCATTTCAGCGAATCCAAAATGGCTCCTCTTGGTCTGCAAATGTGTCAGATGAGTTTGAATTTTTCTATCAGATATCACCAGTTCTGAGAGGACAGTGTACTCTGCAGCCGGGACATCTGCTCTCTGCAGATGGAAAGTGTCTTGGTGTTTGCATACAGATTACCCAGAGTGCACACTGATGTTTGAGTACATTTTCATTATTTTGAATACAGCAGCAAAAGGTGAAAAAAAAAAAAAAAGTTACAGGTTTGAAAGTTTAGATGTGCACATTTCCGCGCTCCAAATAGTTCCTTTAGGAGTTTGAAACAACTTGAACTAGAGTTTTATTCTGAATCTTCCATTTGTTCAGTAACTAACTGCCTCAAACAGACTGAAGCCGTGGATCTCCAAAAACGGAAACCAGGACAAGTTGCCAGATTTTGTCGCAAGTCACTTTTGGGAAAATAGGTCGTTAAATTTATCGAGAAAGTTGCAGAGTTGGAAACACTTCTTTAGACGCAGGAACCTTTGTTTTTCTAAAGCATTAAAACGTTGTTATATTATAAAAAACAATTACAATTTACACCCAATGCAATTTAAACCTTCAGATATCACTGACAACACCTGAATAATACACCCTTTAATTGTTGAGTGACAGCTCATTCTGATGTGGAGAAAAGTGGCCTTGCGTCGATATGCAACACTTTACAGTGGCGAAGTCCTTATGAAATCAATGTAAGTGAGCCGATTCTGTCGCGGAGAAAAGCTGTTTTACGCTAATATGCTACACTTAGTAATGTGTTGCATATCGGTGCAAAGCTGATACGGAAAGCTACTTATCTCCATGTCAGAATCAGCTGGAATTACGTTAATTGCATAAACGATTGAAGAGTTACGATAGTCGAAAGAATGTCAACACTGGAACTTGTGAAAGGGTTACTATCAGAGTAAGATGTGACATTAATCCAGATGTTTAGTGACGTTGGCATCAAATGGGTTCATCTCTAAAGCTTGCGTTTAACAAGGGAATGTTGAGTTCCACTGAGCGGTCCGGTACCGTCTGGTCCGGTATTTTGAGGGTTTTCATTGTAAAATGGACCCATTAAACTGTACTGACCCGTATCTCTTGGGGGGGGGGGCATCAGTTGTAGGTCCACTGATTGTCAGAAAGGGATGACATGAGCAAGCGCCAATTCACCGCTTTTTTAAGCTAACGTTTCCAACGTTTTTAAGATTTTGGGTTTTCCTGTCTACTCATTTGGTCATGAGTCTATATTGAAAATGCAAACACAGCAAGTTCTGGTCTGTGGTGGAACTGCAAACGTTCCTAACCATCCTTTGGAGATGGTGTGATACAGAACGAGCTCGCGGCACACCAGAATTAACTGGGCTGTACTGTACCACTCCTTACCGCACCGTACTGGACTGCTCAGTGAAAGTAAGGCTTTTGAACTCGTTATAAAAGATCTTCAAGAGGAAACGTGGTCTTCACTGGACTGCATCCAGAGAAGGTGGACTCCTGAAAGTTCACTCCGCATTGACATGTAAACACACATCACATGGATCAGAGAGGTGACTCATCCTCTTATCTCCTCCACTGACAACAGTGCCCTCCACCCACACCTGTGTTTGTTCTGCCTCAGAGCTGGATGGGATGCGTGAGGTTCGTGTTTTCTCCGCCCTTGACATCATGGAACATCCCCAGGTTGATGATGAGACATTGAGTAGTCTTTCCTGAGTTAAAAAAAAAAAAAGCAAACAATTTTTTTCTGGTAGATAAATGAGGAAAATGTTTTTTTTCACTCAATGGTGCAAAGACCCTACCTCTAGATGTTGGCATTCTGGACCAAATTCCACCTACATCATGTTTATGGGTGGATGAACATCTAAAAATAAATCTTTTTATTAAAATTTCTCATTAGAATAAGAGAAATTCTGAGTTCCCAGTTGTCATTGAAAAAGAAAAACTATAACAGTGTCTGAAGAACAGAAACTCCACGGCTGCGTCTTTTCTGTCTCTGATCCCACTTCTGACAACAAGACTTGTTTTAATACAGCATATGACTTTAGTTCAAGGTTTTTGAAGGCCTAATAAAATGGTCTTAAACCTACTGGATCAACATCTTGCAGCTCTCTCCAACTACTTCATCACCCCATTCCCTGTAGGATCTGGTTTAGATCTTAAATCCAGCGGTACAGTTTTGAGTCAGATTCCAGCTCAGATGAGCTGGATGTACACGGATCTATTAGTCTCCAAGTGAATTCCCCAGAATGGAGCGGAGAGCTTGTGGCTTTTTCAAATTGCATTATTTTGTCTGACCATGATTCATAACAATTAGAATAATGAATGATTTATTTATTTTTAAATCTACGGCTACAAAAGAAGTAAAAAGGAGTTTCTGACCTAATCAGCCAAACTGAAGCACGTTTTTGAGCCGATTGTTTAATAGTACAGCTGTCTAAAGTCTTGGCTGGATGCACCTGTACATAGTGGGTCAGATAACAGAACTGATGCTGTAAATTGTGACATAAACACCAGATTTGGCTCAATGAATCTGTAAGGGATGCTTGTCAATTTTGGCAGATTGACCATTTGAAAATCGAAGATGGCAATTCATGTGAACAACACTAATGGGATCCTTACGTAGTCGTAGGGATATGGGGTTGAAAACATGACAAATCCATACGACATGCCTCCGTCCCACCTACTTCACCCTTGCTGACCTTTGTGTTGTAAAGTGTTCATTTTGACCTGTTGCCCGCAGCACGCCCGTAGAAAACTATGACCATGAACATTTTCATTCTACAGGTTTACTCAATGGTTTAGGACCTTGATATTTCCTGTGGGCCATTTATATGTCCTGGACAGCCCACATATACCCATAAGGGTAGTTCTGACTTATGCCTGTTATGCCTGTCACTGAGACTTTTTTTTTTTTCTATGTCTTCATCAGTGCTTCAGAGTCCAAGAGTCCTGCTGAACCCGTGGAGGTCGACCACATCACCACTCTGAAGAAGTCTTCCACTATTTACGGGACCACGCCCAGATCAAAAGTCAGTGGGGCTGAAGACAAGCTGCTGAAGATGAAAGTTTTCCACTTTGGGTGGAAAAAACAAAACAAACATCAAAGAAAACAGATGAAAGCCGGGGGGGGGGGTTATGCGAAAGTTTCACCAGATCAAACCTATCACCTGGTAGAAGCAATGGTCCTTCTGAAGTTTTATGGAACAGAAAGGGATTCTAGATATTGTTTTGTATGAGATGTGACTAAAAAAATGTCCAAAATGACATAGAAATGAGGCTGAAAGGCCATTCCTGACGTCTCTTTGACTCATGAACTTCTGTCATGATGTTTATGAAGCATTCTGGACCATTTTGTTCTAGTTTCTCTAAAAGTTTATGAGAATAGAAAACATTTGAGCTCTTCTCTATTTTCCTAAAGGAAGTTGAAAGGATCTTTCATAAAAAAATTGACACATCTCATTATCTGAAGATGTTCCTTTCCCTGAAAGTAAAACTTTCTTCAGAAGTTTACCACAAGTTGATAGTTACTGCTTCCACTAGAGGGCACTATTACTCCATGTTGTTGATTGAGCAGGATCAGGTTTATAAGTGTAGATCCAGATGAACGGCTGTTTGGGAAGACGCAGGAAGAGGAGATGGCTTCGACCACAATAAGCTGCTCTTTCACCAGAACCTCCTGTACACGGAGAGCACGAAAACAGTCCAAGCACTTGTTCAGGTGTTCTTGCTCTACTGACTTGCTAACCACCTGGATCAGGATTGCTCACTTGATCACAATGTGGACTCACAAGATCCTATAGTGAGTGCGGACGGCTGCAAAACAAGCAGATCTTGAAGACCAGGTTGGATTCTTGTGTGAAATCGCCGTTCGTCCATAAAGGTTTGACTAAAAGCCATTGACGATCAGGTATTAAATGTTGTCCATCGCTGACTTCTCTAAAGCTATTAGATCTGCAATTATTTCAGAAACCTTCTGGAGAAGGGTCATGATTGATGAGCAGACTGTTGGGTTCTCTGCAGTTCAGATTTGCCCCTTAAATAGTTTCAAAATAGCTGATTGTTATTCCTGAAGGCTGATTAAAATCGTGTTCCTCAGGTTTGGTGTTTCCTCAGGGTGTAGCAGCTTTGAATGCCAGGAATGACGTTTGATTACAAGCTTCTGTGCCAGGAGGCCAACAATTAAAACAAAGGGCAATTATTTTCTCTGGAAAATGTTTGAGATGCCAGCCGCCAATCATCATCCTCTTTGGTTTTACAAATAAAAAAAAGGCGCTGACACGTACTTGTGTATCTTTTGCTTCTAGGCCAAAGAGTTCAGCTACTCTGAGTCGGATCTACGGAAGCCCAAAAGGTTTGCTACCTTCTCTTTTGGCTTGAAAAAGAGGAAGAAGAAGAACGAGGAGACGCTCTCGAAAAGCACATTTGTTCTGGACGAACAAGAGGTGATGACTTCCTATTGCCTTGTACTCATGGTTCATCACCTGTATGTTTTCTACACAGATCAGTGATCTCCATAGAGGGCATGTATGAAAGTAAAACTCAAAGAAACAAGTTCCAAACAATAAAAACAGACTGTAGATTATTGGGGGAAAATTATCTTATGGGATCAAGCACCTCAATTTCTTCATTCTAATCGTCCGTAAGTATGTTTTCAAATGTTGCTCAGGATTACCATCACAATGACAGGTGGACCTCCAACTTGGTCCTATGCAGATGTGGTTGAGATACTAGAGGTCTTTGCATGTCTGGAAATGAAGAATATGTTGACAGATTTTTGTGTTTGTAGGAAATACTAACCTATCAGAGATGCATACCCCACTAGAGTCAGTATGTCACATAAAATACAGATTGGAATATTATACTTAAGACTTTCTCCTATGGATCTCATCTTCTAAAAGTTAGTTATATACTGGTCAACGTTCTTGTATTAACAGACTAAAGGATAAAACTGTGGTCATGGACATTTTGGAAAAAAGAAGTCTCAAGATGGTGTCATCTGCAAAGAACATCGTCAGTAAACAGTCTGCGTCTCCTTTCCCGAGCACTTTTCCTCCTCATATATTCCAACTTTTGAGGTCTACTGATTAAATAGTCGTAAATAAATTGTAGTGACATCATGAGGGGTGGAGTCAAGTACTTTCTCTGTATAGCTTGAAGATTGACCTGCATTCAATAGCAGTTTAACTTTTAAGCTACGTACACGGCACCCATGGGACGCGTGTTCAAGAAAATCCTTCTTTGGCCCCCTGTGTTCACACTGGACCGTCGCTACCCAATACTAGCGCTTCTCTGCCATCTATAGTTGGAAGATGTTTAGTGCAACATTTCATGAGTTTTGCTCCGGCCTTTTCTTTGTCAGCTCTATTCCGATATATGGAAAGACTTGGTTTCGTAGGATTCCATCTGGGCACAACGCAATTAATAATTTTTGTCCATGTTCAATTTTCAAACTGTTGGCACTTCCGTGAACTAAAAGGGATGCCATCAGTACATTACTACCAAAGTCCCTGATTGGTTGAAGTTTGACCTGGTTCAACTTTCAACATGTGTTCAGTGGCTGTGCGTTTTGTACGAAGTGCCTAAAAAACGGTCTTAAAAAATGAACATGAGTTTTGAACACAATGGCCTGAAACGTGCATTTACGTGCATTTTCATCAGGGGTGGGCAAAGTTTTGGACTTGTGGGGCATGAAAGGCTCTTAAGCCTCGTTTCCACTGAGCAGTAAGGAGTTGCGCAGTACAGTCTAGTTCAAACTCGTTTTGGTTCAGGGGCCACATTCAACCCATCTGATCTCAAATGGGCCTAACCAGTAACATCAGCTTTGTTTTTTTTTTGTTTTTTTCTCAGTAGGAAAAAAATGCCTCAACAATCCTATTAGCCTAATCACTTATTACATTGTTTATTATAATTATTTCTTGATCTCTTGTCATACTGGTTTTGTGTTTCATTTGGTGCTCCTAGTGGCAGAATTGCGCATTGCAGCCATTTCTTTTAAATAACCATAACTTGCCACAGGAATGGGCTAAAAACTTGCTTTTTTTCCCTCAACATCCTTATAATTTTTTATCTTCATTTCTAAGCCAGATCAAACCATCTGGTGGTCTGGATCCGGCCAACCGGATGTTTGACAAGTAAGTTATCATGCATAGCGAAAAAAGAATAGTGCTAACAACAGTCTTTTTTTTCTAAGAATAGAAAAGTACTATTGTTTTTAGTATATTTGGCTGGTCTCAAGAAACGGATCCTAGTGGTTAGCATAATGTCAAAATAACTTTACTAGCAAAATCATCATTAAAGAATAATTGTGAACATTTTGAGAAAATTAATGTTAGAAATTATACTTATATTAGTCAAAATGAGCTTGATATTAGTAAAAATATACTAATTTTAAGATATTTGTGGTTCTGATTAGGATAGATATTTCTACTTCTTTTGAAAAGTCCTGAAAGGGTAAATTTTCTTGTTCTGTTGGCAGATATTTCTTATTTTAAGCAATATTTACCTGATTTTTGTACATTTTCGTCTTGTTTTTTAAAGCAGACTACAATGGAAACGCTCAAAATATCGGATCGTACTGGACCGTTCAGTGGAAACGAGGCAACATTTTTGACAGAAGGGCCGGATCAGAAGCAGATATGTGGGTTTCTGGCAGATGTTTTGGTAATCTGCCTCATTAGAGAAAGAAGTAACCTCAAATCTGGATGAAAACACGTTTTATTTTTTATTAACTGTATAACTTTGATTAAATATATATACAAGTAAAACTTAACGAAATGCTGCGTTCATGCAGTGTTGGAATTATTGGAAAAATGACTATCAGAGTTGGAAAAATGACAAATCTTCCAACGCCACATGAATGCAGAATGACTTCCTGCACATAAACAAAGGTTAATGTATT
>NC_050522.1:20071583-20096594 GCF_002922805.2 Oryzias melastigma | reverse complement strand
AAGCAGGAAAAGCGCTATATAAATAAAGTTGAATTTGAATTTAAAACAAGAAAATAAGGATTATCATAATTTATTTCTACTTGGTGGGCCAGATTAAATAGTTTAACGGGCTGCATATGGCCCCCGCGCTGTAGTTTGCCCACCCCTGGTTTACACTGACTTTTCATTGAAAGTGGTTGCTTGAACATGCTGTCGAATGCTTTATAGGTGGACGTTAGTTTGTGTTTTATTGTAGTAAAAACAGTTTATTTTTTGTCTTCTAAGAACATTGTGGCGAGTTCCTGAAAGGAGAATCAGATGGAGCTTCTAATTGTTCCTCAGAGGTTGAACCTGCATCTTCTCCTCACAGAGTCTCCTGGACCTCGCTCGGAGAAATCTGGACCAGAGCGCCTCGAACCGGCAGTTCAGCTCCTCTCAACCAGAGCTGGACTCCAGCTTCGACATTCCATCTCCTCCTCCTCTGACCAAAAACCTCTCCGCGTCGTACTTTGCTCTCCCCGACCGCCCGTCCTCCTTGCTCCACAGCCGACCGCAGTCGGAGGAGCTCCTCACCGACTGTTTCATTGAAGAAACGGTGAGGGTGCCCATCGCCTCCATCCCCGAGCTGCAGCTGGAGACTTCCAGCTCTGAGGAAACGGAGACCTGCTTGGCTGTTTGTCCCACTACAAGTTCATCCGGCGCCTCTCTGAGCCAGAATCCTGTGAAGCGCCACTCTGCGACAACTTCTGTTGGTCGGGTTTCCACGGCAACCGCAGAGCCCATCTCTGGTACTTCTGATCGGCCGAAGGCTTCCGGCAGAGAAGGCTCGCTTTCCCCAATCTCTGAAAGTGTTGAGCAGAATTCCTATTTGTTCAGCCCAGAGAAAGTTTATGAGTCTCTGTACGAGTCACTTTTTCCTAAAAAGTTGATGGTCACCCCTCCAGCGTCGACATGTGACCCTGCCTTAACCCGGGTTCCCACTGCCTCACATGTAGAACCTGTGTTGCACGACCCCGTACCCCTCAGGAGCCAGGACTCCCTCAGAAATGTGACTTCTACTGAGGGAAACACAGATATCAGCGCGAGCACCTTGTATTCAGATCCCAAGCTCCACGTTCGCCGCAGAGCCACGGCGGTCTCTGCGGGTCGGGACTCCGCTGCTCCTGTTTCAGACTGCGTCACATCCCAGAGGACGGGGGCTCGGGTTGCAGTTTCCGTCACACGGGCAGAAAAGCGCTCCCCTGCTCCGGAGGCTCCGAGGAGGTTTCCAGGCTTGTTGGCGCCGATGGACGCAAGCGACAGACCTCTGAGTCCGGCGTACCTGAGCGTGGGGTCGGACGAGGGGAGCACTGCGGACGTTTACTACAGCGCTCAGGAGGACAACGTAGAGGAGAGCGGCGATGAAATGTTCACGGTGAGCGAGAGGCAGGACAGTTTTCTGGTTGGAGGCGTGGAAGACGTGGAGACCAACTCCAGCAGGATTGTTGGGATGAAGCAGGAAGGTCAGAGGTCACAGAGTCATCTGATGAGTGAAGGAGAGTTTCTTTTAGAACATAAAGAAGAAACCGCAGCACAAGGAGGAGGAGGAGGGGGGGAGATAGTGGCACCACCTGTTCTGCAGGTGAACATGATGGAATGTGAGAGTGTCCCGCCCTCCGCTGAGCTCACGGGGGAGGGGTCTGTCTCTGAAACGGGAGACGTCTGTGCCGGAGAAGCGGCGAGCCTGCAGGGCCCGTTTGTGACTTTTAGACAAAGGAGCAGTCCTGAAGATGCACGGACCGGTTCCGTGGGCGAGGAGGAGGCTGACATCCCGTCCGCGCCGGCACACGACGAGCTGCCAGCTGTGTTGACAGCAGAAGACAACCACGCAGGCTTAGAAGCACGTGCGCTGTCAGACACGCCCGCGGAGACCGCTGCGGGCAGCAGCGCCCCTGCTCTGCATCCAAAGTGGGCGGAAACACCGGATTGCCGCGCCGCCCTGCAACAACATGTGCCAGTAGAGGTGCTGGCTTCACACCGGGGCGCCGGAGAGGCTGCAGAACCGAATGCAGAGGAGGTCCGAGATCAGCTGGATGACAGGTTAGTCACTGATGTTCTGAGGGAATGTAGAGGAGCGTCCTGACGGAGGACTGTAGTCCTGCGGTTCCGCAGAGCTGCCAGCTTTAACCACGACTTCCAGCTTCAGGATTGTGTTTCCGTTTTCAGTGTTTAGCTCAAAGCTTTTTGGAAACCACAACAAACACAAAACGGTTTCATCTTAGGGTGTCGTGTTTGGGGTTTTCCAAGCATGGGTGTGATGTCACAAACCCCTGGAGATGGTCAAATCCCAAGATTCAATGTGAAAAGTAGCCGATGTTTAGAAAAATACATTTATATTGTTAGTCTAGAAAAATATGACTGAAGACTGTTAACATTCTGTTGGCAGTGACGACTTCATCCTAGTCTGATTGATTTAAGTCTTTGAACAAATTATTTACAGATCACCTTCTTACATATGATTCAATCTCATTACATACGTTTTTAAGCTAAACATTTTAAGCTAATTTAGCGTTTACAATAAGCACTCATTAGCATCAATGCTAAAGTGTTACCTTTAGCTTTATAATTTAAATATTTGATTCTTATGATTTATTTAGATGAAACATACTTTTTTACCTAAATTAGCAGCAAACATCATACATTTTCTGCACTTATTTAAGCTAATTCATTGAACATTTTAAACTCATTTTCATTTCTAAAGGACAGTTTAGCCTCGTTTAAGTTAGCTTAACTGTTGCTGTTTTGCACTTTTCTTCAAATATGTTATCTTTGTAGCATTCTTTTGACAGCCTAGCTTGTTGTCTTTTCTATTTATAATTTATTTGTAGCCTACATGTTTCAACATGCTGGGCTTCACCTCTACATTCTGGCTCTTTCTTTAGCTAGTTTAGCATTTAACAACATTCTAGTTTGTCTAAGCTAGGCTACTTTGACTTGTAATTGATAATTTTTGGCATTTTATTGTCCAAAATCTTTTTATAGTGTAATTTAATGACTTCCACAATGTGTTCTGCAGTTATTTTACCTTTTAAAAACTTAATTTGGTGCCAGGAAAGAATTTAGCTTGCAGCTTTTTTATTGTATATGAATTGGTTGTACTGTGAAAATGCTTGAGTTTTATTACAGTTAGAAGCCCTTTTTACACAGAACTGCAACAATATTAACCACATGTAGATGAACTTGTCTGCGGCGATGAGGTCATGTTTGACAAATTACTGCTCCTTTTTAATTCCTGAGAAGATGTGATGGAACAGCTGTGGGAAAATTCTGGATTTTGAGTTTCAAGCATTCCTGCGGGCTTCACGATCTGCCTCTACCAGTCCTGCTTTCAGTTGTTCTCTGCAGAAGTGCAACTGACGCTGGATGTGACCCAAATGTTCAGATTCACTGAGAGTAAAGCTCCAGGCAGAAGTGAAAAAGTCTGAGGAATGTGCAGCTTGTGATCACACCTTTGTCTCTGCGTTGACACACCTGAAGCAAACCAGAAAAGGTGTAAAAACATGAATTTGCTGCTGCTGTAATGTGCTAAAATGGACTCAAAATTTGACCTTAAAGTGTTTAAATGTAACTTTTTGAAAGGATTCCAAACACTATTAAATGCAGTTCGCAGCTTTAGTTGTCAGCATCTGAAAAAACTTGCTGTCAAACAGCATTTGATGTTTGCTTCCTGGAGCCATAAGTATTTGTGTGTTACCGTGTCAAATCTGGCTTCTTCAGATGAAAACAACATGGTTTATGGTCACGGTTTATCTCCTAAATGTTGATCGATTTGATCTGAGTTAAATCCAATTCTGGGTTTATTTTTTTCTTTTTTGCTGCTGCTTCCATAATCTCCACTAGAGCGCAGCAGAGAGGTGTGTCAGAGTTTGCATTTGTGGATTGCGTAAACCTGCTGTGACCTCCTGAACTCAAGAGCTTCAGATGCTGATGAAAGATGAAGAAAGCCTCTCAAACAACCACACCTGCCTCCACATTGTCTCAGCTGAGGACGCTTAGGCCGGCTTTCATCACTGAGGATGTTGGCGTTACGCTTTGAAGCATCTGATCACAGCTTAGGTCGAGGACCTCCGCTCTAACCGAATTCTGCTAAATGTCTTTCTTGTTCGTGGAAAGCCAAACTGGAATCTGAAACCCATTTTTTAAAATGATTGTAAGTCCTAAGTTGGAGCTCTGAGGAACTCCTTCACAGTGATGAGATGCAGGTTTTTTTTTGTTTAAACAAGCTCAACCTCAAAGTATAAAAGCTGATGAGATAATTAGAAACGAAAAGACATCACTGGTTAAAACAAAGTGATGGGAAAGAACTACTTTTTGACTAATAATAATTGTCTGCATGCAAATAATTCTGTTTGTAGTGTTTGGAACAAGTCGTGGAGGGTCTAAAGTGTTTTGTTCAGTTTTTTTTCTCACTGTGAAGAAATATTACCAGGTTTTTTAATGATCTCTGGAACTGCAATCTGACAATCAAGAAAACTAAAAGATTAAATCCAGACAGAGAGAACCGGTAAACATGGTTGGTTTCTTTTATTTCTGCCTCTTCAGACAGTAAATTTTGAAGGTGATGCTTCAACAGATGGAAATATTACTGGGCTGAGTTCTTAAGAAATTGGTGTTTTATTTAGAAATGAGATGAAACGATTAAGGTTTTCTTTTACAGGGAAATTAAGCTCCTAAATAAATAAATTGAACTGAAAATTGTGTAAAACAAAAAAATACTAACTCAGTGATTCTAACAAGTTATTTAAAGAACTAATAAACATTTGAAAACTAAAAAGTATAAAATAATAGAATTAAACTTAAAGAATACTCTAAATGACTTCATAAAAAAGATATGAAATGCAAAATTAATTATTAAAAATACAGATTTTACAATAAAAAAATTAACAATGCAGACCAGTGTTTCAAAATAAGAGTAGACATTTTATATCCAAACCTTGTCAAGTAAATTCATCGTGTGAGTTTAAAGTAGCTAAAAAATTCTAAAAAGGCTAAATACTAAATAATCTTTAAGATTTTAAAATAAAAAACAACTGAAATAAAAAATGAAACAATTAATACTTAAGTAAATTGGCTGCTCGATACTTTCAATAGCAAGAAAAAAAGGAAGATCCCACTTTAGCTTTTGAAAAATATACAAAATATTAGTAAATGATGGTGTGGGAGGTCAAAAAACAAACAAAAAAAAATCAGAAAAAATAAAATTCTGTCCCCAAAAATATCCAAGAATGCCCAAACTGCCCTTTTACCAATGTTGAAGATGTTATAAAATAGCTTAAAGTAGCTAAATGTTGTAAAATTGTAAACAAATGTAAAGTTAGCTGAAACAATTCTATTCTAAGTTCTGAGAGAGCTGTTCTGAAAAATGGAAGAGTTAAAAAAAAAAATGAAACTGGGATGAGCTGAAAAAAAACCCTGAAAAATGTTCCTCCTTATTTCTGCAAACTCAGATGTCAAAGAGCTTTTTTTTCCATTTTTGCTAAGGAGTGACTGGCATTAACAGGAAGGATGGCATGCAGAAGACTCAAGTCAGGCTTTGACTCCGCCCACTGAGCGGCACACAGGAATGAAAGCGGTGAATGTTTCTGCTGCCTCACCTTTGCGGTCGGATTAGACAGATGTTCAGGTTTCGGCTCCGAGCTTTCCTTCCCTCTTTGACCCACTTTTTTTTCTTGTCGTCGAGCCAGATAACCTGCTGTTGCCGACTCCATGTTGTCTGCAAGTTTCTTTTCTCTTGCATCTTCAAAATCTCTATAGCAACCATTTTCAATGCACCTGTGATGTTAGGTTGAGGTTTGAGGGGTTGTAAGCTAGAGGGAGAGAGTGTTGACAGAGAGCTCTCAGCAATGGGAAGACGAGTTCTATGCTTTCCTTTTTATTTCCCATATCATAATCGGATGGACATAAATCGCAATATTATCGTCACTGCGATATCGGCCTGTGTAATACACGTATGGAAAAAGATGGCGAAAAAATCAGAAAATTGTCGACCTTGGATGTTTACACATGCTAAGGCAATTTTTTTGGCAGCTTGAAGTTTTTAACAAACTAAATTGAGCTCTTTGCACATTTGACCAATCGGATTGCCTCCTTCATGTCGTTGACCAATCAAATGGAGCCCTTTTATGTTAGAGTCCCGCCTCCTTTTGTAATAGTCGGTTATTTAGTTTATCATTTAAGTTTTGTTGACATTTATTTAAAGAAAACTGTGGCAGTGACATAGAAATTATGTATGTTGTTTTTTTTTATATACGTTGTGATCGTAATAATGATCGCTGATTTCATGATTTTGGGTTTTTTTTCCCTCAAACGATGCAGCCCAAATTCAGAATGTGCTTCAATTCCCTGAAGGAACATAGCTGGAAAAAAAAAATTAAGAGGCAAATTTTTTTTCTTTTTTTTTTTTTGGTTAAAATCTGGGGAGAGCCAATTGGTATCTCGTAAGCACCAGATACTATCCAGTGAGCGCCACCAGATAGTAACCAGAAATAAACATTTTTGTATTTCTTTTATTTCAGAAAATCTTTTTTTTTTTTATTTATTTTTTTTTTTAACCTTAACGTCTTATTAGGTGCTTTGTAAAAAGGTTATCTGAACTCTTAAACACAAGATGTTCTGATGCTTTTTCTGCTGCAGAACATGAATTTTCATGACTAGAAGGAACCCCATACCATCACGCTCCCATCACCGTGTTTAATCTTTTCTACGTTCAGAATGTTCCTCTTTTGTTTTGTCACTTTGCATATATAAAAGTAGGTTTGAACAGTTATTTCCCCTTAAGGAATACAATCATTTTCTAGACGCTGTTAGATATTTTTTTCCGAGACGGAATGTCCGTGAGTTGAGGAGCTGTCACCTGCTGGCTCCGCCCTCATTTCTGTCACCTTTCCTCAGGTTTCTCCTGGAAAGCCTCCTGACATCGGAGTCCGAATCCGCAGCCATGATGAGCAGAGGCGTCAGCAGCCTCTACAGCCCGCAGAGCCCCCGGAGCTCGCCCCCGCCAGCAGAGGACGCCCCCAACCACGACTTCTACAAAGTGTCCCTGATGGAGGAAGTGGATTCTGGGCCGGAGTTTAGGTGGAAGAACAGATTTTATGGCGTGACTCCGTATAAACCCAGCAGCACAGAGGAGGATTTAACTCCCTCCCCCTCTGCAACTGTTGCTATTGGCAACAGGGACTCGGAGGAGTGGAGGAGGAGCTCTGAGTGGGAGGAGCCTGCTGCTCCTGCAGGTAAAGGAGACGAGCGGAGGGAGGGGGAGGCAGAGAGCCAGCAGCCGCACAGGAATTCGGAGCAGCCGGAGCTCACCTGCAGCAGCCTAGGAGACTCTCCCCACAGCGGCGTCTTCAGAGCCACCCTGGTGGAGCTGGTCCTCGACCCCCCGGCCGCCCCCGAGTCCCCCGACACCGAGTCTCACATCCAGCAGGACATGGACATCCTGGTGGACACTCTGAGGAGCATGGAGCCCTCTCTGAAGAGGGGAAGCCCAGCCCCACGTCCGCAGGCACTTCCACCCCAGCACATGTCCTCACTGCCCCCCATCGAGGAGGACGCCACCCCTGATGCTACCCCAAAAAAGCCTGAGGGAAACCTGAACATCCCCAAGGACCTGGGGTTGGGGAACAGCAGCGCCCGGGACACTCGGTCCCCGCTGGAGCTGATGAAGAGTCAGGTACCCTCCTGCAGAAGTTTGGTCTGCAGAAACGCTTCAATCTACTCAGTATGTTTGGGATGTTTTAGTTTTTTTTCTAACTTCCAATGACGCCTCTTTCTCAGGATCTTCACCCCCCAGATGTGAACGGAAATGGACCGTCCACGTTGACCGCCAGGTCGTCCCGCCTCAACCACAGCGTTCTCTTCAGCGGCCTCATGACTACAGAGACCGACAACACGAAAGCCCACCTCCCTTCCAACCGCCGAAGCTCTCTGCCGGAGACCCGCCTCCTTTCAGCCAATCACATGGGCCTGGGATCAAAGGAGCAGAGCGAAGGCCAGGCGAACCCCCCCGGGTCCCGGTTGGAGCGCCTCTCCCTCCTCGTCAACTCTCCTTCCCTGACGAATGGCGGTTACGACTTGAACGCCCACCGAATGAGCCTCCCCATGAACATCAGCTCCCCTCCCCACAACGGGAGCCCCACCCACCTGCTGAGCCCCACCCACATGTTTAGCCCCACCCACATGTTTAGCCCCACCCACCTGCTGAGCCCCACCAGCTCCCTGGACTTCCACAGGCCCCTTGGCATCTCGGACCCTTCGATTTCCATGGTGGCGCAGAGTCCGGGGGTCCCGAGTGGTGTCCAGACCCCATTGTTCGGCAGCGTTCACGCCATGACTCCGTTCCAGCAACCTGAACCCGAGCAGAACTTGCTGGCCAAGTACCGCGCCTTCCCCGACGCTTACGTAAGTTCTCCCTCTCAAGATGGTTCCCTCTTCAGGTCACGTCGTAGCTGCAGGTCAGCTTCCCCTCTTTTTGGGTGAGCTGCCAGTTTTCGGGTCAATAACCCCCTCTTCGGGTGTAAATACACCTTCATCTAGTGAGCTGCCCCCTCTATGGGTCACCAGGTGTAACTACAAGTCAAGCTAATTATTTTCCACATAATCCTGATCTTGTTTAGACTCGTTTAGAGCAGCTGGTGCAGACACAACAAGTTTAATGTCTTTTTTGTACCTCAGTAATTTAATATCTCAGGTAAGGTGCCCCCTCTTCGGGTGTAAATACGCCTTCATCTAGTGAGCTGCCCCCTCTATGGGTCACCAGGTGTAACTACAAGTCAGCTGACCCTTCTTCAAGTCAGTTCAGGGATTCTTGTTTTGTCACTGAAACAAAACTGAATCTGATCCCCCAAACCTGAAACCCTGATGGGATTTAGCTGAGAACCATTCTATATTTAGATCAGAAAACTGTGTTTGTGTGTGTTGTTGTGGGTGTGTGCGTCTGAGAAAAAAAACGTCAAATCAGCTAATTATTTTCCACATAATCCTGATCTTGTTTAGACTCGTTTAGAGCAGCTGGTGCAGACACAACTTCAAGTTTAATGTCTTTTTTTTAACCTCAGTTATTTAATATCTATTAATATGGCATTTATGTTTTATTGATACGTTTCTGCCTCCAGACTTTTACTTTGGCAGATTTAAATTTCTAGTTGAATTTTTTTCAAAACAATTTTTCATAGTTCTCTTCACGTTTGGTAAATGTTGATTTAACTTAACATGTTTAGCCTTTTTAATGTAGTTTTAGGGGTAACTTTAGTCATAAACCCTAAATTTAAGCTGTATTACAATCTTACTTAGTGCTTTTATTTTAATTCTCTCTAGAATTGGAGCTGTCCTGCACGGCATTAGATCATTTTTAAAGTAATTTTTTGCCTTTAAATATAATAAACATTCTTAAATAGCTAATTTAGCATTCATTTCAATCATTTTTAGCATTTGTTTAGCTTTTTTTTTTTTAATTGCAACTCTATTTATTTCACAGTTACAGTTTGTTCTCATGTGTCACATTTTTCTCCTGGACCTGAATGCATCTCGGTCAGGAATTCCTACCAATTGAAGAATGGAAGAAATGTTTCAGTCATACCTGGGGGAGGTGGGGGAGTCGAACAATAGAAGTTGATCAAGAGTGCTGACAGAGCGGGATCGCAGTCAGGTCGGACCTGCAGTCATGCGTGAAGACAGACTCATGCCTTCATTACACCGTGTCACCCCCAGGCGCTCCAACACCTCACCCTGAAATAAATACTTGAGGGGGGCGTGTCCACACGAGGAGGAAGTTCCTCTGTTTCTCTATTGCGGATGTGGAGGCGCCTTGTTGTGATTTACAACTTAAAAGTCAAAGGAGGATTCAGAGAATGCACTTGTAATTTCATGTTTTCTCATTGAACCGGCCCGTATCATCAACCCTCTACCACCATGCTTAACAGTTGGTTAATGAGATTCAAGGCTGTGTTTTTATTGTGCGTTACTGAGAAGGTTAGGAGTTAGCTTAGTCACAGTATTGTAAATGTTAGCGATCTCAGTCTGTTTTTTTTGTTTTTTTTACCTGTTGCGAACAAGGTCGCGTGCTACATGAATTCATATGCTAATAGAGGTAACGCTTCTAACATGGGAAACCTGTAGCGTGTTACAAACGAGTTCTGGAGTTAGCTGTGATTTACCATTGTCAGTTTTCAGAATGGAGTTTTTTTTTTTTTTAGTAATTCACGCTTTTATGAATATAACAGTTTTTTTCTGCATTTAAAACCATGTTTATCGACCAAAGACGAGACTGAACGACATTGAAAGCAGACTGTGAAAACGCAAAAGCTTGTGTGATTGACAGAGAAATTACAATGTCATCTGCATAAAAAAAACATGATGTATTTGTCAAGTTTTGATATTAAGTTGTTGATATAAATGGAGAACAAAAAGTGTCCAAGAGCCGAACCCTGTGGGACACCGTTCTGGATAGAGAATTATTTTATTTATTTTTTTTTATTTCTTGTCATTTTTTAAGCTAATTTAGCCTTAGCATGTGGCTACTTTGCCGTAACGCCGTGGACACTTGCTGCTTCTCTCTGGCTCATTTCTTTTTCATGCAGCTGTAACTGTTTTTTCTTTTGTCGCTCTAAAGGTTAGTTGCGCTCAGGAAGCTGTCCTCTTTGTAATCTCGTTGCTGCAGGCGTCTGGTAGCGCCCGCCCTCCAGCTGATTTGCATAAAAGAGTTTGGCACGTCTGACATTTGTTTTCACATCGCATAGGCATGTTCTCGCTGTGATGTGAGAAAGTGGCAAACCAGACCTGCTGGATGGTCGTTTTTCTTTCCTGAACAAAAATCAAATGTGCAAGAAAAACAAAGAAAACGACCAGAGCGAAGAGTGAAACTAGAATGAGCACGCTTTTCCAGGGCAGTGAAACTGGAGCTGCGGCTGCAGGCTGCCTGTAGATGGAAACGTGATCTGGACTGTGGTTTTGTCCTGCAGAGCCCACACAAGACAAAGACACCTGAGACACACATTCATGAAGGAAAACTCTTCAAGCAGCGTGTTGTCTGTCAGTGAAAAGTGTCACTCGAAGGAAGTTTACAGCAGTTTGAGACGACAGAGATGCTCCATTTCTCCTTCACCTGATCGAACAGCCGCATCTGACAGTGTTGGAGAAACGACGTCTAGATCTACCATTCTTTTTATCACTTATTGTTTTTTGTTAACTCATAAGGTTTTCCAACAAAGTTAAATCAGAAGAAATTCCTGTTTGTCATAATTCCTGAGGATTTCCTGAGTTTAGCTCCGACATCCTCCCATCATATCTGAACTTTCTCACTCTGGACTCGTTCTATCTAAACGGACAGATTTAGAAGATAAAATCCTCAGATTTCTGACGTTTATTTGTGTTTGCAGCTCACCAAAGAGAAGGAGCACGGAAAGCTCAACCCCCGTCCTGGAAAGGTGAGTCTCCGTGCAGGTCGGCCCGCACATCTTCATCCTCACTTGCATCTCCCTCTTAAACATCTGATTCATTTTTCTCTGCTTGTTCTTTTTGATTTACGTTTTTTTTTTGGGAAATAAGCAGCAAATTATTTCAATGTCACCATTTACTTTTCCTATCTTGAACTACATTTAATTGTATTTAAACTGACCAATCACATTCCCGGTGAGAAGTGAATTGAATGCTCCCGAATGACAAATCAAACGCACCCCATTACCCACGCATTGGACCTGTTGACAGACGACACATTTTTGTTCCCAAGTCATCTCACACACAGACGCCTGGTTCAGGATCCCTCCGCGTCACACCCCGAACCCCTGGGTGTCCCCAACTCATCATCCGACGCACCGGCTGTCCACAAGCCTCAGGACGCGGCACCGGTCGCTGTACCTGAGGGTTGCGGAACCGGGTTAGGGTAGCGGTGCGCTCCGCATCCTGGCACCGGACCTGTTCCTGCTCGTGCCCCGGAGGTTGGGGACCCGTGGGGACCCAAAACATCCAAAAATGACGCAGAGGGGCCCAAACATGAACGAGGATCACCCCTGCTTTTTGGTCCGACAAGTAATGCAGACGCCATTTTGTATTTTAAAGTAATCCAAGAAAATGTTATAATGTTTACAATCAACTCTAAATAAAAAAACAAAATGATGCTAAAAATGCCAAATTGTATACCTGAAAAAAACTATTAAATATTTTTAGCTCCAAATTTGGTAACAATTTTAGAGCAGCAAATTGACTGATGCAAAGGTGTCCCCTCCCTCCTGCCCATCCAACCCATCAAAACTCATGTATTGCGTCTTTGAGTGTCTTGTGTCTCTGTGTTTTGATGCATATTTTTTTGTTGTATCTGAACATTGTACACAGTGTTGAGATATGACCTTTTTTTTGCCACCCATGCCCGGCCCACCCTCTTGAGGCCTTCTACTCCCTCGCTAACAAGGGGCTCTAATTCAGTTGGCTGCATCCACAGTGAACCTTGAACTGTCTGTGTACCTCTCTGTCTGTATTGTTCTGGGTTATACTGAAAAACAAGAATTTCCCCCTGTGGGATTAATAAAGCAATCTTGAATTTTAAGCTTAATGTTGCTAAGTAAATATTATAGCATACATGCTATCAAATTAGCAGTAATGCTAGTACTAAAAGGATGTGTAAAATAGCTGTTTTTAATATCAGAATTATAAAAAAAATGCTTGATGTTGCCTTATGCTGCTAATGCTAAAAGCTTACATGCTAATCTAAACTTAAAATAAGAATTTAAATACTTAAAAAAAAAACAATATAAATGTTTTGGATTTCAGAATTAAAAAAAAAAAAAAAATCTAAAGCTTAATGTTGATGAGTGCTGCTAATGTGATAGTTTACATGTTAGTCATGCTAAACAAAGTTAAATCCCATCAGTTGTCAGTTTGTTCTCCGCATTTGACCCGTCCCCCTGGGGGAGCGGTGAGCTGCAGACTCGGGTCAGGAACCATTTGGTGGTTTAACCCCCAATCCGCTCAAAGAGAAACGGAAGAATACGTCTTCTGCTAAAGTGTAAAAAGCTGAAGAATAGGTTCAGGTTCTGTTCTTTTGTTACTGCCTGCGTTTGATAAAGTTGACTCCAGGTCAGATTATGGTGAAGCTTCAATGTTCCTGCCAGAGTTCATATCTGCATTCATGAAATCTTAAAAAAAAATGGGATAAATCTGTCCTTCAGGCTATAATTTTCACTGCAGAACCTCCTTAGATAGCCTAGCATTGTTAACCGGACGCATTGATAATGAATCTTCGTCCCTGATTAGTTTATTTTACTTCAATGCCTGTTCTTTTATCAAACTTCTGAAACCATCTTCTCCCTTCCGATGTGGAAAAGGTCAAACTCTTTTCCTGTATGTGATTATCTTTAAAATGTCAGGCCTGCTTGGTCTTGCAGCTGAACATCATGTACCTGCGCAGCAGTTTGAAGGGAGAAGCCTCCCTGGCTGCAGGGCCTCAATGCTCTTTCCATGTCTGCGCTCAGGCGGCTCCGCTCGTGCCAAGAAGCCTGCAGCTCTTAATCCTGCAGCTTTGAGCCGCTCTGACACTGCAGATGCTTGAGTAGAAGATGCAGCTATTAAACAGCTTTAAACTCCCACTCTGATGATTTTTTTAAGCTATTTTAAAAGCGTTCTCATTGGTGTTTTATTGATAATACCGTTTTTAGACAAAATGATAAAAAACATTGTAGCCGTACAGTTTAGATCCAGATACGGCTCGGACCAGGAAAGCAAAGATCTACATCACAAATACAATATTTTTCAAACTAGATTTTTTTGTCTGCTCCTGATTCACAATGATTTCAATAAAGAAATGCTCAGAATCACAAACCTTAAGCTTTTTGTCCTCCTCCTACTAGATGTTCATCTATGACCGGCCGGGGATGTGCGGCGAGCGGTGGGAGGTTCGCGGTGATGTCTTGGATGCTACGTCCTGGGAGCTGCAGGAAACCATCTCCATCAGGGTGGTCCGGGGCGGGTGAGCATCCTCGATCCAGTTTGGGTTCTGTGCAGGAGCCAACCTGAGCTGTAACCCGACACCTCTCACGTGATGTGTGGCCCGCCCACAACCTAGAAAACATGTCGGCGGTGCATTTCCTCTTAAACCATCTCAGTGGACGAGGAGTGGACTGTCCACCACAAAACAAGGAGATGGAAAGTTACAAAGACAAAAACTAAAAGGGGGGGTTTAGCAAATGACTGTATATGAAAAACTGGACCGAGTGTGACGTCACCCTGAAAAAACGTTATAGTTCCGTCCAGCTCCAGCCAAATGAAGTCAGTTCAGTCTCCATTTTTCCGGACGGCGCCATGTTGGAACCAGAAATTGTCAGTCAGCAGTGATTGGTCCAAATCGGTCTAAGTCGTCATTTCTATGGCAACCCATGAGAATCTATCAATCAATTCAAACGTTCAGCTTTACTTTTATTGAAGCGTGTGATTGGTAAGTTTATAGCTTGAATAATTAGCAATAAAAAATTGTATTGATTAAAGAGTTAGCAGTAAGCTGGTATTTTTGGAACGCAAGAGGGGGAAGGGTCCAACCAGAGCCAAATCTTCAGCTCTCCACCCCCCGGGGAAGGTTTCAAGCACGTAAAAGAAACTAGTAGAACTTGAGCTTTAAAAAAGCTTTGAAAAAATTTAAGGGAATGTGTCAATTCCTTTAACTCAAGTCCAACTAACCTGCCATTGTACCTTTTATTGGCAAGACACACCTGATCCAGGTAAATCTCAGCAAGTAGAGCCGGGTTTCTAGAAAACCAGCATTCTTAAGACCTATTGTAGTATTTGAGCTAACATCTAAACACACAGTCGCAGTGCTCTAGGTAAATGGATTAATGTGAAAGGTCCTAAGAAATTATCTGATGCTGAGTTTATTGTGAGATGCTAAATTATACTCTCACACTCCCTGACTAACATTAGCGATGCACTAAAAACTGAATATCTGAGCCATCCAGCCAAACAGTTTTGAGTCAAATGTGCGTCCATGGATCTATGGATCTCACTACATGTGGCTCTTTTATCTCTCCATGGTGTCTCTCTGGCTGAAGAAAAATAAAATAATAGTAATTTTCATAGTTTAGCTTCTATTTTAGCAACATGCTAACATTTTTTGTCCACTGGAGGTTTTAGGCTAATTTGGAGTTTAGCTAACATTTTAGAAAAAGTCCTGATGTTTTCAGCTAATTTATCTTCTTTCATTTTTTGGGGGTAATTTAGCTTCTAATTTAGCAACATGCTAACGTTTTTGACTAATTTAGTTTACTGAGGAATTTGAGGCAATTGTGGAGTTCAGCTAGTAATTAAACAACAAGTTAGCTTTATTTTCAAAAAAAATAGAGTTTAGCTTCTATTTTAGCAACATGCTAATGTTTTTTGCTAGTTTTTTGCCCACTGGAGCTTTTAGGCTAATTTGGAGTTTAGCTAACGTTTTAGAAAAAATCCTGATGTTTTTAGCTCATTTATCGACTGAAGTTTTTTTTGGAATAATTTAGCTTCTATTTTAGCAACATGCTAACATTTTTGACTAATTTAGTTTAGTCTGAGGCAATTTTGGAGTTCAGCTAGTAATTAAACAACAAGCTAGCTTTTTTTGGCTAATTTAGCCTCTAATGAGTTTTTATGCCAATTTGGATTTTAGTTAATATTTTAGCAATATATGCTAACATTTTTGGCTAATTTGTTATCTACTGGAGTTTTATTGCTAGTTTAGATTTTAGCTTTTCTTTTAGCAACATGCTAACATTTTTGGTTGATTTAATTTACTGAGGAATTTTTTGCTAATTTGGAGTTCAGCTAATAACTGAGTAACAAGCTAGATTTGGCCTCTACTAAATTTGGCCTCTACTAAAGGTAAAAGGTAGAGATTGGGCTCCTTCTAGGTTTTGATCAGTAGAAAACGAGACCAAATGGCTCTTTTACTGTTTAAGGTCGCCGACTCCTGTTCTAAGTGGATGTATCAGAATGGGGCGGAGCATGGAGTTTGTGAAATCATTAATGCAAAGTTTTTCAAAGTGCATCCTTTTGTCTGATTCACGGTTTGAGTGAAGACATACTTAAAAATGTAACTTTAAGCTTCATTTTCTTAAGATATTTCCTTTATTGTAAGAAAAAGGCACAAGAACATCTAAGAAAACACAATTTTATTGGAGTAGGTCTTTTAAAAAGGAAAATTCCCACAAAACCAGAAGTCCTTCTGACAGATTTGAGTCAAACTTAACCAACCTGACCAACACGTCCTCCTTCATATGGTCAGGTAGAGTTATGGTGGGGGGTTCCTGGATGATGTCATCTTCTCTTATGGAAGATTGCTAAATCTTGAAAGAATTGGAAGAATTCCAACACTAATTAAAAATAGCTTGGTGATTTTTTTATTTTTTTATATTTTTAAATCTTTTGTCACTTTCATTTAGGTGGAACACAAACACAACGATACCACACCCTTGTTTCCGTTGAAGCGTGAGCTCACAAAAAAAAATCTTTCTCTGGAAGAGTCTGTAAAGGAGTTCCTGAGAGTTGCAGTCAGGCCAAAACAGGGCGGAACGCACCCGGAAACATGGAGGCGCAGAAGCTCCAAAACAACTGCCAAAATGCAAAACCTCCCATCTTAAAAAAATCCATGTTTCAGGAAACAAGAAAAGTGTTTATTATTAAAAAAAATTCAGGATTTTCCTGTAGATTCACTTAAAAATGTATTTAATGTCAAATCTCAAAAGGGGCAGAAAGGATGTTCTTCCTATCGATGAGCTCCATAAGCTGAGAGCTTCCTCCAGTCGGTGATCCGAGTTCTTCTCCTTTCAGGTGGGTTCTGTACGAGAAACCCAACTTCAAAGGGGAAAAGATTGCCCTGGATGAGGGGGACATCGAGCTCACCTGCCCCTTCAACCCCCCAGAGGAGAACGGGGTGAAGGAGGTCAAAGAGAACGGCGGAGAAACGCAGGACGACCCGATGGAGAGCATGCCGGCGCGGCGGTTCGTCATCGGATCCATGCGCAGAGCGGTTCGGGTGAGACGACGGTGTTTAAACTCTTCTTCAAAAAATGTGAAAGGATCACAGATTGTGAAAAATTCAAATGTTTTTTTTAAATAAAAAAATAAGAAACAACATAAATAAGGAAAAGAAACATTTGGTTTTCTTTTTTCTAATAATTATTGTGGTTTCATCTAAAGGGATGGGCGGGACTTTCCTTTAATTATGAAGGAGTAGGCGGGATTTAAACCAGCAGAAATGGGTGTGGTTTATGTACACTGAAGAACTCTTGGAGTACTAGACCCTCAAAGCAATAAATGTGTAAAAAAAAAAAAAGAAAAAAGGTTTAATGGATTATTCAAAAAATAGGGTTTAATCCACAAGATCTTTCAACAATAGTCTTAAGGATCTGCAACCATGTTTTCTGCCCTATTCCAAAATGTGCTATGTTGTGGTTTTGTTTCATCAAAAAAGAAAAAAGTAGGAACATGACCAGGATTACTCATTCAGAAAAAAAAAGATCTAAAATACGTGTCTTTTTTCCTAAAAGGTATTATTTTATCTACAACACAGGCGTCAAACTCCAGGTCTCCAGGGTCCGTGTCCTACATGTTTTTTAACTGATCTGTCTTTGTAGCAGTTTACTGGTAAAACACACCTGATCCAGATGATCAGCACCAGATAAAACCAGCTTCTTGAAACACCAGCAGGAGGCCTGGAGACTCCCCTTCTCCTTAGCCCTCCCTCTTGATTAGAAGTGGCAGTTGAAGTCAAAGTCGTGTCCAAAATTATTATTTTTTAAGTTTCACTCTCCAAACCGAGGGGTCTAAAGGCCGCTATCACTAGAGTAAACCGCGTCGCTGAGAAGCTCTTTTCTTCCCTTTGGTGCGCTCTGAACCGGAGATGTTTATATTTAAATGTGAGTAATGACTTTATGTTGTAGTGTGACCTGTTTAAAGTTATAAAACCGCTATTGTTATGGACATTCAAACGCTGGAAGCTCCGCGCTAATGCTAGCGGACCGGTGATGTCGATGACGTCATTGAACAAAGTCACAGCCGAAATATTAGAAAGATTTACCACATTTAACATTGGAGTTCTTGGGACTCCATAGGGGAGGAGTTTTATTTTGGAAAACATGGAGCAAACGTCTGCTCTATAGGTGCACCGACCAGGTTATAAGGTGCACCGTCAATGAATGGTCCATAGCCAGACTTGCAGCGGACTGTAAGGCGCATTAACGACGAGTCAGAGGGAAGTCCTTCAGTCAGTCAGACTTTATTAACTGAGTATACAGTAACTCTAGAACTAGTTTGTAACACGCTACACCTTACCCAAGTCAGAAGCGTTAGTAAATTTACAATACCTGTAACTCCCAACCTGAAACGCAACAAAAATATAGCTAAAACAAATACTACTGTGCTACTGTGACAACTCTTACTCTCAAACTTGTTAGCTACACGTAAAAAAAAGTCTGACATTGCTACCTATTAGCCGCGTTAGCATATTTTAAAAAAAAAACATTTTGACAGTTTTATGTACTTCTCCAAATAGCTTCAACATTTGAAAGCTCAAACAAAATTGAGCTAAATTTTATGCTCTTTGGATCATTAGGCACACGTCTTTTTGTTTTTTCAAATTAAGGCTTTGAAGTGCTCCTCAAAGCAGAGAACTGTGGTAGTTTATCCAGGAGGCTGTTCCACGGCGCTCCTCCAGATCTACCACCCTGCATGTTTTCTAGCTCTCAGAATTGTTTGCTGCTGATCATTTAGATCAGGACGTTTAGCCAATCAGAACATGACAATACCTGAGTCGGCTGATCAGCAGCAATGAGGGAGGGGGAGGTGGAGGGGTAAGCAAAGAGCAGCAGGTTGAGCTTGTCGATAATGATGGGATGTGTTTGTTCACCTCAGGACTACAGCGTTCCTGAAATCAGCCTGTTTCCAGAGGAGAACGGTGAGGGGAAGAAGGTGGTCTTCAGGGACACGTCGGAGGACGCCAGGATTTTCGGGTTTCCCATCAAGGCCACCTCCATCATCGTCAACGCCGGGCTGTGAGTGACCCCACAGCGGTCTGTGTGTTCAGATGATCAGAGAGTGACCCCCCCGTCTCCTCTGCTCCTCAGCTGGCTCGTGTTCGCCGAACCTTTTTTCCAGGGCAACCCGCGGATCCTGGAAGTGGGCGGGTATCCCAACCCAGCAGCCTGGGGGGTAGAAAAGCCTTATGTAGGTTCGGTGCATCCATTGAAAGTGGTAAGAGGCTAAACACAAATGGAAAGATGTTTTTATAGGGGAAAGGGCTGACGAATGCATCTCCTTGTTCTCAACAACAGGGGGAGCCGAGAGTGGAAAACCCGACGGAACCACAGGTGAGAACGACAGAACGTCTCTGCGGCAGCAGAAACTCTCGGGGGTTCTGATTGATCTTTCGGTGTGCAGATGATCATCTACGATAAACCGTACTTCAGCGGAAAGTCGCGCGTCGTCACCGCCAACATGAGAGACTTCCTTACCAGAACCGACAGTCAGCAGAACGTCTTCATGGGCAGCGTGGGGTCGCTCAAGGTCCAAGGAGGAATGTGAGTGTTCAGCTGAAGTCCTGCGTGGATTTGGGCGCAGCAGCGTTAGCTCGTCTGTGTGTGCTGCTGCAGCTGGGTGGGCTTCCAGAAGGAGGGCTTCCGCGGACACCAGTACCTGCTGGAGGAGGGCGAGTACCAGGACTGGAGAGTGTGGGGCGGCTGTGACTCGGAGCTGCGCTCTGCCAGGATCATCCGGGCTGTAAGTTACCATAGAAACGCTGCACACACTGTAAACCGAAGGTGTCCAAAGTCAGTCCTCGAGGGCCAGTGTCCCACATGTTGTCCAACCAACCTATATTAGAAATCAGTTCTGGAGTTTTATAACAAATCCACAACTTCATGTTATTGAACCTGAAGAGAATCATCCAAAACTGATTCCAGGTCTTTTATAGCTCAACTTTTCTATTAGAGCATATATCAGTGTGATATTTCACAAGAAAAAAATTGTAGTGTTTATATTTTTTTAATTCAAAGTGTTTCCATAAATTATCTGATTGAAGTGAATCTAGACCAATCAGGTTTGAGCACCTTGTCTGTGATTGGCTGGTTTTGTGGCTCATTTCTGACGCTCAGTTCAGAGTTGAAACCATTGACTGTAAATGAGAACTGGACTAAGATAGCGTGATATCAACAATAGAAACTGACTTTCTTTTGGTTTAAATAAGTCAATTTAGTTGCCATTTTTTTGCGATATGGACGCTGCCATGTTTGAACCAAACATCAGTGAAACTGTCAAACATTTTGAACGGTTGACGTGAAACCTCTTTTATTGAGGTGTCTGATTGGTCAGTTTATAACTTTCACTCATGAAAAAAATAATATAAAGAATGAGGATTAGCAAGAACATATTGAAATAGAAGTTTTTTTTTGTCTTTGTGGAGCCAGCAGGTTCTTCTTATTTGGAAGGCCAAATCCAGTTCTCATATACCGTCAATAGCTGAGAACCCAAAGACAAGAGTGATGTTTCCACCGTGGAAAACATGAAATACGCCTTCAGCTCCGTGAGAATGACTCTTTATGGGGTTTTCTTCTTTTCAATGTTTGGATGGTCAACTTGGAAACACAGTTCAGATAAAGTTAATCTGGACAGGATCAGATGTACCGGTTAGTCATGAATTACAGAGTATGAGGCGATCCACTCTGTACATGAAGTTTATGCCGCAGGACAACCATTTTATCAACATTCAAAGGCATGGTGGTGACACTATCATCATAAGTAACTACAGGTATTTTACCTCCTTCCTCAGGACCTCGCAGACCCCATGGTGGTGTTGCACGAGCAGTCTGAAGAGGAGGAAGAGGAGGGCATGCTTGAAAACACCCTTGAAGCGGTGGAGGCCATCCCCGATGTGGAGCTGCTTGGCTTCAAAACCTCAACGCGCTCCATCCACGTTCTCAGCGGGGCGTGAGTTCTCCTTTTGACGCCTCGTACAGATGTGTTGGATTCCTGCGAGTCCTCACTAAATGTCCTTCCGTCCTCTCAGGTGGATAGCTTACTCCCACGTGGACTTCTCCGGGAACCAGTACATCCTGGAGAAAGGTTTCTACAGCAGCTGCGCGGACTGGGGAGCTGAGGACTCGCGGATCTGCTCGATCCAGCCCATCCTGCTGGTACGGACCAGGCAGAACCACAGAATAGCTGAATATGTTTGCAGATGATTTATCATCATTTTGTTTTTTTAGGCCCCATCAGGCAAAATGACGAAGATGGAGGTGAGAGAAGAGTCTTTTATTCCAAGATGTCCAGAAAAAGGCAGAATTTTTTTTGGGAATAGTTTAAGAGAAAAACCATCTAAGGAGATAAAAAGACACTCTTCTACACCAGTCTAGATTGCTTTTCTCTTTTGTCAGATCATTCTCTACTCTGAGCCAGACTTCAAGGGCGAGTGTCGCACCTTTGACCACAGCTATGAAGCTCTGGCTAAGAACTTCCTGACCAAGTCATGTCGAGTGTCAGGAGCGAGGTAAGCAGCAAAGTCAAGACGATCTCATTCACACATATTGAGGTATGGTTAAGGACCCCTCCTCGTAACTTTTAGAAGTTTTGGGTGTCCACAACTTGTTGTTTCTTGACATGGTGGCTGTTCCCATTAAATCGGAGGCGTTTTGTCTGGACGCGGCCCGTACCCTAATGCTGCATTCATGCTAGATGCGGCCGGCGCGTCAAATTTACTGTTTTACTCTGCTGGAGCAACTGGTAAAGATGTTCTAGAATTCATTTGTTGTCACATTCTGGAGAACCTGGATGATGTTGAGTGAGTAGCTTGGTCTATATGTTGTGGAGAGCTCTGCAGAGAAGCCAGTGAGAACGTCACCATGTCTGCATTCACCAGATGTTTCAGAGATGCCTCACCTTCATACACACGTCCGTAGTTCTACTCCACACGCGCTTGCATAGACTTCTCATTAAAACTGGCTCCTTGAACAGTGCAGCGAGAGCTGCGCCTGGATTAAGGTCATTTTAAACGTTACTTCCGTCTGTCTGTGGCCCAGTTTGCGCATTAACCCTAGAGGGGGAAAATTAGCCTGGAGGATGTTATTATGGAGCCCATGGAGCTAGAGCACTGCGGCTGCGGCTCTCTGTTTGCCAGGCGGCAAACCCCGGGTGGTCCAACATAGCGAGGTCCACTGCCCAGGGACCGGCAGACTCGGCAACGGCGTATAGTAGATCAACTGGACCCCGGGCAGCGAAGCCAGTGCTGTTCACTGGGCGGCTGGCTAGTGTAGAGGGCTGATTGATCCAGCTCAATGGGCTCTGTGATTGGCTGGCGAGTATCCCGCCTTCACCCAACAGTAACTGGAGACCTTCCCATCTACGCCAACCCAGCATCTTAGAATTACTTACTAACTTAACATAGAAACTTGATCCCACCGCTGCCCGGACTGTGTCTGTTGTGAATCCACCTTAACTCAGTATCGGTCCGCGTCCAGTACCAGTCAGTGTCGGGTACAGCTTTTGGCACCACGTCTAGTACTGGTCTATGTTGGGTATGGCATTACCGCGTCTAGTACCAGTATACTTCCAGTACAGTCCGTGTCCGGTACTGGTTTGTGGCCCAGAGGTTGGCGAGCCCTGATTTAATTGGAAATGCCAGCTTGTCAAAAAAATGATAATTGGGGACACCCAAAACGTCAATTTTTGAAGTGGAGGGGCCTTGACCAAATGTCAGTATGTGAAGACTTGGGGATGAGAATGTGCGGGCAGAGTTGGAGGTGGACCGATCAGGCGTGTCTTCATGCTGGAAGGTTTGAGCTCTGAAGATGATGAAGGTCATGAATGTTCTTGCATTCCAGCTGGGGGCTCTACGAGGAACCAGACTTCTCCGGGGATTTGTATGTTGTATCTGAAGGAGACTATCCCAACCTACCTAGCATGGGCTGCCCCCCTAACTTCCACCTCCGCTCCATCAAGATGGTGCCCCTGGTAAGGGATCCGTTGGTTGTTTTGATGGTGCGGTCTGACCTCCAGCTGAACGTTCTCGTCTCTGCGTTCAGGCGTTCTCCGTACCCTCCATATCTCTGTTCGGCCTCGAGTGTCACGAGGGCCGCGAGATTACCCTGGACTCTGAGATCTTCAGTCTGGTCCAGGAGGGCTTCAACAACCACATCCTCTCAGTCAGGGTCAACAGCGGCTGGTCAGTATGACAGTCCAAAGCGTCTGTAGATGGAAGCCGACCCTCCTAACCGTCTGATGTTTTTGCAGTTGGGTCATATGTGAACACACTGGCTACAGAGGGCGCCAGTTCCTGTTGGACCAGATCGAAATCACCAACTGGCCAAAGTTCAGCTCCCTGCACACCATCGGCTCCATGTACCCCATCAGACAGGTCGGTCGACTGGTTCACTTGTTTAGACACAAGTCACTCCCTACCCTTTTTTTTCACTAATTCTCTGGATGGCCTTCTAGTGTCTGAAGTTGAGGTTATCTTCTACTTTTCTAGATTAGTCCAGACTGTTCCAGGTTAAATTAATAATTCAACAAAAGAGATGAAAACATGAACAGTACAACGTCAGTGTCGCTAGTCGTCAGACGACTTTGCACCTTATCTCTTATATATTATAAGTCATCCTAAATGGGACCAACAAGACCTTAGATTGCCTGGTGGGGGTCCAAATGACTGCAGATGCCGTGTAGATCTTGTGACTCTCTCGCTCCGTCCTTCTCTCATCAGACTGTCTGCTGTTAACCGCTCCAAAAAGATTTAACTTAAGGAAGCAAAAAGAGTCGGATCATCCAAAAACATTGGAAGCTCCCACAACCGACCATTTTCATGAATTGGTGTGTTTAGATCAATTAGTCTTTTGACACCAGAGATGTTACATGTGACGCCTGCATAACACACTGACTTTTCGTAACTCTTCAACCGTGGAAATTGCGTTAATTGCTTAAACAGTTGAATAGTTACGGTAGTCGAAAGGACTTGCTGCTAGCAATGAGGTCAAAGGTTCTAATCGGCAAGAACAGAAAAACAGAAAAAGAAAAAACAGAATTGGAGATTTGATTATATCTTAACTGTCAGCAGCCGTGGTGGAGGGTTTTCCTCATCAAGCTACTTTCTGTATAGTTCAGTAGAAATGGGTCATCTTTAGTTTGAAAGGATGCAGAAGTTCTCAGAAACAAAATGTTTCATGAAATAATACTCATGTATTACCTCCTTCAGAAGCGGCACTTCTTCAGAGTGAAGAACGTGGAGAGCGGTCACTTTCTCTCCCTCCAGGACGGCGCAAATGAAATGAAATCTGGTCGTGTGGTGGCGGCGCCAGAGGCGGAGCCTCAGAGCGACATCTGGTTTTACCAGGATGGGCTGATCAAGAACAAAGTGAGGACGCCGGAGGCAACAGAGAAACATTCACAGTCCGTAAAGTTCAAACATTGAGTCTTACAAAACCCCCAATGGGTCCACTTGTGTTTTGCAGTTGGCGCCCGCCATGAGCCTACAGGTCATGGGTAATGTGGAACCAGCAGCTAAGGTGGTTCTGTGGAGCGAAACTCGACAACCGATCCAAACATGGGCCGCCAAGATGAAAGGCCTCATCAGCAGCCTCACATTCCCTGGCATGGTGCTGGATGTTAAAGGTACGGCTTCAGAGTCGAGAATCATCAGACATAGAACAGCTAAATGTTTCATCTTTGTCCTTTAAAAGAAAAAGTATTTATTTCTAAAGCACCACTCGCAGGTTAACACGACAAAGTAATTTATAACATAAAAAAACATGGACATTGTTATTTTCAAATACTCGAACTCTAAATTTACTTTATATTTTTGTATTGAGGTGTAAAAAATGATGACATTATAGACCACAAGAATGTCAAATCTTCATGTTTTGTTTTTTAGCTTTCTTAGCATTTCCTTTAGCATTTTGCTAACTTTTTTTCAAGCATGGTTAATAGTTATCAATTCATTCTATCGACGTTATTCTCTCAAATTAGCTAAGAAATGAGACAAGGTGACAATTTTATTAAATTAGT
>NC_050522.1:20042071-20071502 GCF_002922805.2 Oryzias melastigma | reverse complement strand
TTCTATGAAATAATTAATTGGCATTCATCTTTTTGTATTTGCCACTTTTAGCCATAATTTGTGTAATTTCATTCCATATGTTAGTTAAACTTTTGCTAACTTTTCGGGTTTTTAAATGTCACCTAGCATTTTAGTTAGCTTTTCTTTAACATTTAGCATTTCACTTAGCAATTGCTTGCAATATTATGCTAGGTTTGTTTAGCTAATGTAGCATTGTGTTTAGCAAGTTTGTTACTGATAAACTGAACTGGGATAACTCCGTAGGATTTGATGCACATTTAACAAGTAGTCTAAAATAATATTTAGCTGTTTTTGTTAATTGAATTGAGTTTTGCTCCACTTACCTCATCTTCTAGTTTAGCTAGCTCCTTTAGCATGGTTTATGATTCACATTCCACATCAGATGAGGAGTGTAACAGATAAATTAGCCTGTAGCCCATGTTCTGTTGGTATCTAAAAGGGTAATACAACAGGAACATTGGAAGCTGAATCCACTCTCAGCACAGGTTTGAAAAAAAAAAAAAAAGTGAAAAAGAAAAACGTTTGGGATCTGTGATTGACAGTTACAGTGATGTTAGCTCATGGTCCAGACTGAAGGGGACCCCTTTCTGAGGGATAAAATGATGCTAGCATCATAAGCTAATAAAGGTTAACATATTAAGCAAACAATCCCAGTGAAATGTTCATTTACCAGTATGGAGTTCACTGGATTCAATGCCAATTACACTAAACCTCTGTTGCCTAACTTCCAAGCCAGAGAAGGCAACCTACATGCTAAAGCTAACGACTAACCGTTTCAGAATCATAGATGGGCGGGGCTTTTATACTGGAGTTGCAGAGCATGATGACGTGAAACTTCTAAAGCCAGTTGACCAATCGCAAAATTCAACTGTAATACCTCATTTCATCCGGTAGGGGGCAGCATACAGACGGTTTTAGACTACAAACTCAGGAATTAAACAAGTTTATTTTAAATTGTCAAAAATGACCAACAAACAGCACTTTTAAAGCCCCATTTATAGAGGTCAACGGCCAAAACAAAGTTGATTGAAGGTTTAAGCTGTGCTAAATACTAAAATAGTTAACCGTTTAAAACCCGAGTGTTAGCTTCAGCGTTTACGTTCTTTAAATTACAGCAACTTTTCAGGTATTTTCATGATTAATGTCAAAAAGCACCTTTGTGCCGATATGCAACAGTAATTACACAGTACATAAAGTGCTTATACAATTAATGTAAACCAACTGATCATGACGCAGAGAAAAGTAGTTGTAGTTTTACTAATTTCTTTGCTATGCTAATGTTAGCTTCAGGTTTTGAGCGACTCTAAGCTGGAGGGAAAGTGTTAAACAGAGAATGATGGGATATCATTGCAGCCAACTCCTGTTGCTCTACAGAAGCCGTTTTAAAAACGACAGCTTTTTAAAATATTAGCTAAAAACTGCACAATCATAGTTAAAAGACCAATTGGAACAATTGTAAAATTGCTTAAAAAAATATAGTTGGAGTAAGATTTCAGAAATGTTTAATCAATTCAGGGTTTTTATCTTCGCACAGGAAGTGAAATTGACTTCAGTCGGGACTGTTCTGCTTCTACATTAAAAAGTATTCTTGGCATTGAATGGCTCTATCAAACTGTTCTCTCAGGCGGCAAGAGCTACGATCACGATCACGCGGTGATGATGCCAGAGAACGACGAGAGGCCAAGTCAGCAGTGGGAGATCGAGCTGCTGTAGCCTTCCTCCACAGGATCTGTTTCCTCTAAATGCCGCGAGGCTTCATGAACTCTGAAGCAGCACCGATGCAGGAAACTCAAGAGAACCTTTTCTAGATCTGCGCTCGCCGTTTTCACTCGTATGAACATCCAGGATGCAGCACGTGGACTTATTGTCAAATATGGAAGTATTGAAACCAGAATCTGCGTCTGAGTTCTCCTCAGCTCAGAGCAGCCGGGTCTTCAGTTCTGATCCTGAAGGAATGAAGCCAAACTAATAGTTGACTGTTGACGGGAGGCCAGGTCTCATAGTATCACGCTGCACTTTGTTTTAGTCCAAATGCTACACTGATCTTAAGAAAAGCTTCATGTTTATATTTGCTGATATTCTGTTACAGATTGTATAGAGAATGAGGCTTTTTAAATATACAATAAAAATAAAGTTTATACCCTCAAAAGACTGTTGATTCTTAATTACTTTGCTATTGTTCAGTTTTTCTCTTCTTGAACGTCTGTTTAACACTTTAAAACCATTCGTATCGCATGTGATACACACATTTCTAGCATGATCCAAACTTTCCTTAAACAGATTTTTTTAAAATTGTATAACTCGTATCATTTTTATGCCTTGTAGTTCACCAGCAGTCCACTAGGGGCAGTAGGTCTTTTCCAGGTAGTTTCAAAATGGCTGCCTTCATGAAATTTCAAAATAAATTTTGGCCGGAAAAGTTTCATGCTGAGAATAACATTTTTTTTTTCTTAATGGCTGCTTGCTGCATTGAAAAAGTGTAATATATATAATACATTTTAATTGCAAAAAATAAAATATGTAATTTTCTGTCAACTCTTTGATGTAATGGGCTTTATAGGGTTATTTTATTTTGCACTTATGCTAATTAAAAATCTATTAATTATGGCAAGTTAACCTTAACTCTGAAATTTTTATCACATATTTGTGTTCAGTCCCCACATCATCATACCATCACCTCCGTGCATTTCTGTTTTTGACAGAACTACTTTAGGCTCATCTGTGTCTCACGTGATCTAACTGCTGCAGGTCTGACTTTCTACAAGCGATTTCAAACAATTGCTGGACGTACAGGGGAAACATGGAGGTAAAAGAACGTGCATTAATCCCTTTGTGTAATTTGCAACGTATTGTTAAATCTCTATTTAGTATCAGTGTAACAGAAAAAAATATTAGGATTATTTTTGTAGAGAATTGTAAATAAATGGGTTTTTAAAAAGGGGACATTTAAAGTTAAATATAGTAAATATGTCAGATTTTAGCCATAGACTAATTTCCAGCAGTTCCCTGGCAGGATGATGTTTTTGAAGAAATAAAACTGTTTTGAGAAGAATAAACATAAGAATATAAAACAGACAAAATACTAATAGAAATACAGCAAGAAACCAAATATTCACATTCTGATTTCTGGTCACATGTGAATACACTTGAGATTTCAGAAGTCAGAGTTTTTTTAAATAGTTTTTTTTTTTACAGGAATCTTACATGAAGGGTTAAATCATTGGGTTGCAGTACTGCTGTTCACCACCAGATGGTGGTGTTGGACTGTAGACGCTGCAGCCTCACCAGGCGCCACTGATCTTTTTTTCTCTTCTTTCAAATGCAAGTCTTGTGATGTTTGAATAGAGACCAAGAAAAAAGTGAAAGATTGGACCCAGAAGCTTCAGCAGGAAAAGAAAGAAGCCGAACAATCAGCAGAAATTATAATTATTGAAGAAAAGTCAAAAGCAACAGAAACTGAATCACTGCAGCAGCTGATCAAAGGTGTACAGTAGCTGAAGACCCCAGAATACTTTTACCATTTAGAAAAAAATACACTTTATTTAGATTTATGAGAAAATTTAGTCTTTCCTTTATAAAAATCAGTAAAATATACAAGTTCCTTTCAAAATAAAATACCCCCGCCGTTCCATTAGTTCCTCCTGCTGAAGCAGATTTACTTGAAATAATGAAATCAAACATGACATCTTCTATCATTATGGCAACAACTAGATATTATTGAATAGCCAGTCTTAGAATTTATGCTTATAAGTAACTTAAATTTTTTTTCTGAGCCAAAGAACCACATGGAGACTTGGGTTGCAGCTCAATGCGTTCTTGCTTTTCAGCCGCTCCCTTTAGGGGTCACTACATCCTCCTCCATCTATCCTCTGCATCTTCTTCACTCACATCAATCCTACCAGGTCTCTTCCTGGAAGCTCCAACCTCTTAACGTATCCAAACCATCTCATCCTCAAACATGAGCTGTTCCTCTGATGGATTCAATCCTGATCCATCCTAGTAGCTCCCAAATAGAAGCTCAACATCTTCATCTCTGGATCCTCCCATCCCAGCACCGGCACCACAGCGTCTCTCACTACAGAGCTCCACAGCAAAAGGTTCATGATTCCGAAAACTGTCACGTAGGAGAAAACGGAACACTTCATAAACCATCAGAGAGAGCGTTTTACATTTAAAAAACTTTAGAAAAATACAGAATTTACAAATGAAGACAATTTAAATAGAAAATCCAAAACTACAAAAAAAGTTGATTAAAAAAAAAATAAAGTCAATGAAATGTTACAATCTAAAAAAAGTTTAAAAAAAATTGAAAAAAGCTGAAAGTGGATTTTGTGATTTTTTTATGAGACTTTTACTTTGAAGGATCTTTCAAAGAAACTTTCCTGCAGAGATTCCTTCATTAAAAAACATGAAGATTTTAAAGATTTAAAGCTTTTGTTCCTTTTACGTCAATAGAACTATTTTACTATTTATGATTAAAAGGATTTTAAAAAAATCTGAATTTGGGGAAAAAAATCTTTATAAGGATTAATTTAAAAAAACTAAATGTTTGGTTAGGGGAGTAAAATTCTGGTCTGCTTTATCTGAGAAGTTTCAAATGATTTTTTTCTGTTGGTCCATCTCCTTTATTTGATCAGATTTGCAGAAATAGATAAAGACAAAAATCCTGGAGGTCATCTGTGTTTAGTTTGACCTCAGATGAACTCTAAATGTGGTGACTTGAAGACGTTTGTGGGTTTCTGGAGGCCTAAAGCTCCGCTGGATCGTTCTAGTTCAATCTGAGCTCAGAGGAAGTTGGGATTGGTGTCAGGAAAAGGTGGGAGCGCCGAGAGCGGCGGCGGGCAGACTGGCAGGCGAGGAGCGAGCGCCACGGGATGAAGCTGTGAAAGACACAGGCAGAGATAAGCCGGACCTTCTGGGATCAGGCGGTGGCAGCGCTCCTCCCCGGGAGACCCCAGAGGACCTGGAAAGCCTTCAGCTGCTTCATCTCCCTCCTCCTCTCCGTCCTCTCAGGTCCTCCTCCTTGTTTACTCCGGTTCCTGCATAATGCAGGGATTAACTCCTCAAAGCCGCTCTGAGCCGCGGCGCGCGTCTGTGACCACAACAACTTCTCCGAGGAGGAACGTTCTCCTTCACAGCGATTTGGAGGAGAACTGCTGCTTTAATCTCAACAGAAAAGGGGGGTGGGGGTGGCTCCCTTCCACCCCCTCTGTGCTCCAGAAGTTTCTGCTGTTCCTCAAAGATCCTCCTGCTCTGCTCTCATGAGGATTTCCACAAACTTAGACAGTTTGGTGAACTAAACTGCTTTTGTTTTCCATCTTTTTATGTTTGTCCCACCAATCGCTCTCAGGTTTCTGTCTTTAGGCGATACAAATGTAGGCCGAGGCGCCGCTGAACCCCCAACCGAACCTCATGAAAACAGATGTTTGTCCGTCTCCACCAAAACTTCAGCTCCAGTGTGAGGATCAGCAGGAAGTCCAGACCTCATGTACAGCTACGTTCAGCTTACATTCTTCTGCTTCACCAGATTTAGAATCAATCATCCGTCCGTCTATTTTCTGAACCTTTCGGGGTCATGAGGCTGCTGGAGCCTAACCCAGGCACTTGTGGGTTAAGGGAGGATACACCCTGGACATGTCACCAGTCTGCAACTGGGTCTCAATCACATCCATTCACATTTTTGGGCAATTAGAGGAACAAATGAACCTCTGAATCATGTTTTTGGATGGTGGGAGGGAGTCCATGGAGAAAACCAGCACATGCACGGGGAGAACATGCAAACTCCGCACAGAAAGGTCCCAGTTGACGATTCTGCTTCAGGTCCCCCGGCCGGGATTTGAACCGGGCTGTGAGGCAAGTGCCCTAACCACTCCACCACCGTGCAGCCCTAAAATAAATCAGATGAGGTGCTGCAAAACTCTCATTATAATGTTAACAAAGATAGTTAAAACATTTGTTAAGATTATAAGCAGTTTGTTAATTTTTTCTTTGTAGACAATGTTCTCACTTTAGATAATAATTAATCTTACTAAGTATGATAATCAACCGTATTTGGCTTATTGTGCTTATAAATGTCTTATTAACATCCTATAAACACATTAATAATGTTTGTTAATGTGTTAATAAAGCTTATTAAGGAATCTTATTATAAAGGTTTTTTGCTGAAAATGGCAACGCTGTTGACTTTAATTGTTGCAGGGATTTACTGAAAATGCAAAAACTGTTTGCAAGATGTTAATTTTGCAAAAAGACTGGAAATTTCATTAAAGAACTATGAAAGAGCGCTAAAGTTGATCTAAATTTATGAAATTTTGGAGTAAAACTGCTTTAAAATGCCTAATTTTGAAAAAATATTTAGTGTGTTGCTTAAATATGAGCTAAACTCCAAATTAGCCCAGAAAACCTTAGCAGATCCTAAATTAGCAAAACAGAAAAGCTAGCATCTTGCTTAAATATTAGCTAAACTCCAAATTAGCCTAAAATTCCTCAGTAAACTAAACTAGTCAAAGATGTTAAGTCTGTTGCTAAAATTGAAGCTAAACTCTAAATTAGCCTATAAAAGCCTCAGTAGACAATAAATTAGCCAAAATCGTTAGCATGTTGCTAAAATATTAGCTAAACTCCAAAATAGCCTAAATGCTTATAAGTAAGCCCAACTTATCATCGGAAGAGGTTGTTCTTTTCAGATGCTGGTGTGATGGTAACTTCAATGGAGCTTTCTGAGGCTCCAACCTGCCAGGAACATTGACTGTATATGAGAACTGGACTGAATGAGTGCGATGTCACGTATTAAAAAAAATGGGACTAAATTAAGTCAATTCAGTCACTATTTTTTTTTGTGAAACGGAGCCAGATGACGTCAGTACGCACAATGAAGCAGATTGGTATGAGTCGTCGTTTTTATGGCGACCAATCCGGCCAATCAGGAGCGAGCTTGTTGGAAGTGCACATTAGGAACATGGGAACATCTACTTTTAATGAGGCATCTGATCGGTCAGTTTAAAGCTTGAATAACTCAAACTAAAAAAAAATGTATTGAAAAAAAAAGATTAACAAGAAGATGTTAAATTGATCGTTCAGCTTATAACTTGAATAAATTGTAATAAAGAAAAAAAAAAATAGGATTTGAAAGATTGCAAGAAAAAGGTAAACAAGAATGATCATTCTGACAGACTGATAACAGCTGTTTATTTCTCTATAGAAGTCTAAAGGGTTTTGGAGCCAACAGGAACTTCTGTAAGGAGGCGGAGTCACCCAGTCCAGTTCTCATATACAACCAATGAGCCCCCCCACCACCACCATACAGATGTTTCCAGCAGGTGAGGGGGGGGGGGCGCACCTGTCTGCACTGACAGCTGCCCCCCCCATCATGAGGCCAGTTTGCATGCAGATGAGTGGCGTGGGCGTCCAAGCTGGCTCGCCGGCGGGGTCAGCGCCCGTGTTAGTGGGGCGTCCATGCACAATGAGCTCCTTTTATTTATCTCATAACGCCGCGGCGCCGATCCATAGCCTCTATATTACGGTCTTATTGGACTGGAGGATTGGAGCGGAAGACTTAATGAGTTTTATCTCCGAGCGACGAGCCGCGCACCTCCCACGCAGCCAAACATCACCTCCTCCAGCTGCAGCCGGGCGCCACTTCACTCCTGCAGGAGGCGTCCACTTCAGCACAGACATGAGTCCAGGTTCTAGAGGAGGTTCTGACACCGAGGAGGAGAGACGAGTCAGATCAGACACACAATCCTGAATCTAGGGAGGGAGGAAAGGTTCGGGTTTACATGAACTTCCTTCACAGATTTGGTCTTTTAGTTTACCTGGAGCAAGTAAATATATTCAAATATATTCAAATATACACTCTGATGTTTTCTCTGTTGATGGTGGTATGAAACAACACTTCAAAATCGAAATTATTTACAACAGGAACCAAAAATAAAAATCAGCAAAAATGTATCAGATGTTTCGGGATCGTCGCTCCGTCCTGATCTGGTTTTCTCCTCGTGGACGTCACCGGTTCCTCCTCTGACGGGGTTTTGGTCTCTCTGTCCTCCTCAGATTCCTGTTCTTTACGGATGTTCCTGCAGGATCCGTCTTCGTTTTCGTTCCAGTCCTATAAGATCAGAACCGGGTCACAACAACCCAGTCTGATTTGCTGGACAAGATGCTAAAAAAAACTTTATTCAGTCAGAACAATTTTATTTCTGCAAGAATTTTGATTTAAAACTTGCATTTTTTTCTTTTTTAGTAACCAAATATGTTTTTTTTTTCTTTTGCAGAAATAATAAAAAAAAAATGTTGCAGTTCCTCAAACCGCCACTGAGAGCTGGTTTCAAAAGGGAGGAATTTCCCATCAACTCTTACACTAAAAAGTTAAATTTTTACGCTGATATTTAAACAGTGAAGTGATAAAAATCTAATTCATTTCTGCAAATCGTTGATAAAATTCACTTTCTTTTGCCCCGCCCACTCAACCATTTTCAGAAGGATGTAGAAGTGGGCGGAGCAAACTTCCGTCCACGAGCCCGGCTGGATTTTCCTCATCCTAAAGAGAACACTGACCTCTAGTGGTCACATGCTGCCACAGCAGCAGAAGAAATTGACTTTTTGGTGATTTTCATTTGTATTTTTGACAAAAATGTTTCCATATTTTATTTAAGAGGCTCCACATTTTTAAAAAATAGTTATTGATCTTCCATAGATTAATAATCCTTCCTCTTGAAATCTTCTAGAAATCATCTTATTTTTCCAGAACAGCAGATTTGTTAATAATTCAGTCGCAGACAGCTTTCCTCGGATTGAAGATTTTTTACTAACACGTTTCAGTATTGCAACTGGAATCCTTTTTCTTTCTAACAGGTAAAAATCATCAAAACTAACAAAACAAAGAGAGAAGCTCATAATTCAGCTTCCGATCCCAAACTGGGCCTGAACTGAAACCGATGAAAGCTTTACACGGCCGGCAGATGGAACCACTGTTCTCCCAACTAATTAGAAAAATAGATTTTCATATGTACAATATTAAACATGAGTCACCATGACGACAGCAGTTCATGACAGAGGGATCTGACGTGCTGATGCTCCGCCCACAAACACGCGAACCGCACCGTAAACTCATAAATAAGAAACACCGAACCGAACAGAAACTAAGCAGCCTGTCAACAGAAATAAATAAGAATTCATATTTACAAAGCAGGTTGTTTTCCAAAGGGGCGGGGCCTCACTTCTATACAAAGCTGAAGACGGGGCCCACAAGAGGAGGGAGAATTCAAAGAAAAAACCCAGAGAGAATCTGAGGCGGAGCAGAACCGGCTCCTGAAAACGGAACACTTGTCCACCGGGTCGCCCTGAAGCTGCTGCGAAATCCGTCGTCATGAGCGGCTCGGAGCGTTTCCTGTCCGTCACGTGGTCGCCGATCCAGAATCGGACATAAGACGCCGTCTCTGGAGGTCAAAGTGCACGTAAATCGCAAAAGGTCACGTGATCAGCGCTCCTCGGCTCTCAGCGCGTCGCTGAAAAAAGGAAGAATGAGGGAATGAAGACGAGAAGGAAGGAGTGGTGCCGTCAGCTGGAAGAGCTCGCTTCTCTTCTCCTCATCCACCTGCACAGGTGTGCAGCAGCAGCGTGAAGCCATGTGGGGGCCCTCCCCTCCCCCCCAGTCAGACCTGCACGCCGCGCCCGTGCATCTGGATGACCTGAGCTCGCAGCGTCTGGATGGCGGCCAGGATGAGCTTCTGATGGTCCAGAGAGGTGATGCCGAGGCTCAACACATCTCTGCAGACAGAGGAGGAGGAGGAGGAAGATCAGCACCACAGCTCTCTTGGTCGCAGGGGAGGGGGTGCAAACCTTTGCACTGATAAACGCAAAGAAACTAAAAAAAAACATAAAAAATTCTGGAACTGCTAGATTAACTTAAAAAAGGCTACATTAATTAATTAGCTTCAAAATATCAATAGAAAGGCTAAAATGTCATACAAAATGCTAGAAATGCTAAATTAGCTTTAAAATACGGGTAGAAAGGCTGAAAAAAACATTTAAAAAGTCATATAAAATGCCAAAAATGTTTAAATAGTTTGAAAATAACTATAGAAAAGCTGAACATAAGCATTATGTTATATAAAACTGAAGGCTGAAAAAACATTTAAAAAGTAATATAAAATGCTAAATTAGATTGAAAAAAATAGAAAAGCTGAAAAACAACGATTTAAAAAGTTATTTAAAATGCTAAATTAACTTAAAATTAACGATAGAAAAGCTGAAAAAAGCATTAAAAAGGTATATAAAATTGCCAGAAATGCTAAATTAGCTATAATATAACTGTAGAAAGCCCGAATAAAACATTAAAAAAGTTATATAAAATGCTAAAAATGCTTAGTTGATGTAAAAATATCTGTAAAACGGTTGGTAAAGAAGATGCAAAAGAACCAATTAAATCCTCAAAAGCTAAATTCCCTGTAAACACCCGGTAGAAGTAGAGGTTTAAGAAAATATTGATTCAGTGAAATATCGCGATACTTCATTTGGCGATACTTGTATCGATTTCAAATGCTGCCAAGACGATATTTAATTAGTTATGTCTGAACAAACATAGTTCAGCATCTTACTTTTGGCTTTCACTAAAATGTTCAACCACTAGTTGGCAGCACAGACGACACTTTCAGCAGCTCTACACCAAAACAATAACAAGGTGCTGTGAGAAGAATCTGGTTTTAAACGTTGAGTCATTGTTAGACTGTTTACAAAAATATACTTTGTTGTGAAAATCAAATAATGTCGAGAGTTGATCAAATATTACTTAATTTATTGAAAGAAGAGCACCGTTTATTTGTTTGGACAGGCAACTATATAAGATTTAGTACTTGATGATCATTGAATAAAATTTATTTTTCAGTTTTATTCATGTAGAAGGTGTTTTAGCATTCTGACAAAAAGTTTTCAAAGTCATACTCTAAAAATAGTCTCTTGTATTGTCTTGGGATATCAGGATATATATCATATCGTGAGATGTATCGTGATATGTATCGTATCGCCAGACTCTTACCAACACACCCCCTTAGTAATAAAGATAAAAAAGAGTTTACTAATATTCCTAATCAGCTTACAAAAAATAAGTTAAAAAAATCTAATAAAAGTTTGAATCCTAAAATAACAAATTTTATTTTGCCGAGTCATTGTAGGGAGACATAAGGAAAGGTGGGGACTCACTGCACGGTCATTCGAGCCACAGACTCCAGGTAGCAGTACCCCGCCGCCGTGAAGTTGTCCTTGTACCGGCCCATGTCCACGGCGTCCAGCCACTCCCCCACCGAGCTGAAGGCCGGGAAGGTGGGGAGGGGCCGCTCGGCCAGCGTGATGGAGGAGCCCAGAGTCCTGCGGGAACACCGCCTTCGTCAGGGGACAGGCCGGCACGCGGCGGACGGCGCCACGCCTGTCGCGTGAGCGTACCTGCGAGCCAGCGTGGAGGAGCCCACGCCGTCCGGCGAGCGGATGCTCTTGCTGAGGGCGGAGTGGATCTGGCTGAAGCTGGGTCGCTCCGCCCTCTCCTTCTGCCAGCAGTCCAGCATGAGCTGATGGAGATGCGGAGGACAGTTGAGCGGAGCGGGCAGCCGGAAGCCGTCCTCTATGGCCTTGATCACCTGCAGACATGGACAGGGGTTCTGTCCTTTGGTGGGTCTGAATCAGAGTTTTACTGCTGCTTTCAAAGGTCAAAGGTCGTTTCCAAACCTGGTTTGGTGGAAAACTGGTTTAAAAGAACACACTAAAGTTGCTTCATAGCTAAAAACAGGACTTTGTTGCTCTGTTTGGACACATTTTTGGACATTTTTCTGCAGATTAACATTTTTCTTTTGTTTCTTTTAGTTTTTGTTTAAGATTTTTTGTGTAGAAATCAGTTTCTCCACAATCTTGCAACATTTTCTATGATTGTTACAGCACAAAAAAATCAGACGTAATAAAACAATAAAGTTGCAATTTTTTAAAATAATTTACAATAAAAGGTTGGTAGCTTATAAAAACATCTAAAGCTCTCATTATTTTTCTTGTTTGTTAAAATGTCATTTTGTGTCTGAGAAATCCAGTTTATTTATAAGATTCTGTATTAACCCATAAGTTATTTTCAAATGATTGTTTGTGAAAGATACTGCAAAACTTTGATAAAAGAAGCATGATTTGGACATTTTACACAAAAATGACCAACATTATATGCAAGTTAAAATTTAACTAGAGAACAAAAACGTTGAGATGAAACATTTAGCTTTTCTAGTTTAAATAAGAGATGGATGTATTTAAAAAAAGTATACATTTTATGAAATTAATATTAAATACATTTATAGAGGGCTTTAAATTAGAAACCAGTTAGATTTCTACTAGTCAAACTTTTCTCTGGAAAATAATGTATATATTGGAAGTAAAACAGTTATTTTCTTTATTTATATAGTCTCAGTTGATGGTTATTCTCTTGTAAAAACTAATAATAACTGAAAACGTCTTATGTCAGATTTTATAACGTTCTAAAAATCACAAAAAAGGGCCAGTAAAGTGGAGCCAAAATCACTAAAATGACATCCATCAGCTAAATTCTTATTTTTTAAACTGCCTCACAGGCACCCCCCCCGGCTCTTTAAGCTTCTATCTAAGTAAAGAGCATTCATGAAATCCTTCTCGGCGTTTGACATTTTCCATTTAATCAGTGGCGGTACTGAAAGGCCGCGCGGGATCGCAGGCGGACAGGCCGACCAACAATCCTGTTACCATATCATGTTTCAATTTAAAGTGGAATCATTTCCAGCCGCTCAACAAGGGCGACCTCTGACCTCGCCACTCAGAAAGTTTGGCAATCCAAGAGGGAGGAAACGCTCCCCGCTTCACTGTGAAAAGGACAAACGGAGGAACTCACGTCCTGGTTGCCCATGTCCCAGTACGGCCTCTCTCCGTAGGACATAACCTCCCACATGACGATGCCGAAGCTCCAGACGTCCGAGGCTGAGGAGAAGCGATGGTACTGAATGGCCTCTGGAGCGGTCCACAGCACCACACTCTTCCCTCCGTGCTGTTGAGGGGCGGAGTTCAAGAAAAATTACATTTAAAATGTTCCAACTCTTATGTGTGGTGGAAAAAATAAAATAAAATGCAGCTGTGAAACATTGTAAAGTTCAAATTACCTTTTTTTGCAGCCACATAATAAAAAGGTGTATGCAAAACATTTTTTCTATCCATTAAATTATTATAACATGTAACATAAATACTCATTTTAAACCACAAAATAATTAAAACATAAAAACAAAATTATAAACACAATAAGCAAACATGACACCTAATTTAAAGCTACAAAATAATGAAAAAGTCCAAGCAAAATACTTATTGTATAGCCATGAAATAATTCTAAGCAGAAAATGAAATGGTTCAGCTATGAAACACAGTGTTATCGCACATATTCGTTTTTCTTTATTCGCGGTTTTAGATATTTGCAGATTTTTTTTTTCAGTCATGTGACAGAAAAACCTCAACTTTATAGGCAGGAAATAAATACAGCAATAAAACAAAGTACTTGATTTGAAACCACAAAATAATTGCAATCTAAGAATGAATTAATCAGAATTATTATTATGACGATTAATTGGTAATTATTAATAATTAATTTAACTTGATAATAATTGTTTTACAATAATTGTAAAATGTACGAGTGAATTACTGAATTCTTAACCACAAACTAATTAAGATGTGAAGGCAAACTGTGTTCCCCTACATTTTCCTGTCTCTTTATTCGCGGTTTCACGTCTGATTTTTTTTTCAGCTAAGTAAAAAAATCCTCCACTCTCCCCTCCGTGAGAGGAATGCCCCTCCTCTCTCCACAGCCCTGCATGGAGAAATGGCATCTGCTGAAAAGAAATCCTGATATGCTGAAGAAGATTATCGCGGAGGATAATCATCATCCGGAGTTGATGAAGAAGGAATTCTTCTTTGATAAATCTTTTACAAAGCATGATCAGAAGAGTTTTTGATGAGTTTGGGGGGGTTCTTGGTATCCGCGGATTCTCCGCGAATGCTCCCAAACCCCCATGAATAAGGGAGGAATACTGTACTGTACTTTATTGACATAAAATAATACAAACGTCCAAATAATAAATGCAATTAAAATGTTTGAACAAAATACTTAATTTAAAAAAACAAAATGATTATATGTAAATTAAACTTAATTTGCATTCATGAAACATAAACATTCAAGCAAAGAACTTTATTTGTAACCACAAACTAATTAAGATGTGGAAGTGAACGACTTACTTAAAGGCACAAAATAATTTAATTGTGTAAACTAAATACTTAATATGTTGAAACAAAATAATTAAAAGCTAGAAGCAAAACCGGTGGTTATTGTATTAAAACAAATCTGTGATTCTGAGACACCAAAACAGGATATATTGAGAGTATGGTAGTATAACTGGCTCATTTTTTGTCTTTAACCATGTATTTCTTTAACTGGTATTATCATCATTGATGGTATTTCATGGTTACAAATTAGTATTTCATTGTACAATTAAAGTATTTCATAGCTACAATCTATTGTTAGTTTTTGTACAACCACATTTTCTATTAAACAATTGATCCCCAACTTATTTTTTTTTTTAGTATTAGGTTAATTTAAGACAATTACTCCCAAAGAAACAACTCCAAACACACCATTGATTATCTTGTTAATGTTTTTCTGTTGTAACCTAAAAAATTCCAAACTTCCTTTAAAGTTTAAACTCTAGAGGCTTTTATTTTGTAGATAAAAAATAAAAAAGATCCCCTTTTTGCAATAACATTTATAGAGAGATTTACTGAAACTGTTCTTAATATTTGTTGCTGGAAAATTTCTCTAAATAGAAAAACTTGAAAGTAAATTCTCCTTTTAGATCTCAACTGTTGCTATTTGTTTTTTAGTACTAAGATTACAACAGAAATCTTCCATATTTCATTTATATTGGCCTTAATTACACAACTGAAATTATTGGAATCATCTGGATTGAACTGGATTACAACGATCCTAATGAATAAAGGTTCACCTGAGGTTTCCTTCTGTTTTTGTTTAGCTTTAGGACGACCATAACTGTTACCTTCATGAATCATTTTTCAAAACAATATCTAGAGATTTTTGCAGCTTTCTTCATGGAGCTTTTCCTCACCAGTGTGGAGTAGATGGCCTCTATCTTGTCCTCTTGAAGAGGCCTGAAGCCCGACACTTTGCAGCTCAGGTTGGAGTTCACCAGAACCTGGAAGAGGAGGCAAACGGATGAGCTCAAAGTTGGAGGACGAGATGAACAGATGACAGAGATGCTTCAAGAATAGATTCAGCTAAATTTAGATTAAAGCTCAGAAAAAACATTTGGGGGATTTTATGTCAATACACTGATCTCAATTGGATTTCACATAACATTTAGACAATGTCTGGGTTGAGAAAGGAGTTTAAGTGTGAATGCTAAAAAGGTACTTTTTTAGAGTCATTCAGCTTCTTTTTGTGTTTTTAAGAGATTTAAAAAAATAATCAAACTGAGCCTTTAGGCAACATGTTTCAAATTAAATCATTCAATGAATTAAAAGTTCAGTATTCTATTTGGAGACAAAAGGTAAGAAAAGGTGGAGCAAGGAAAGATGTAGCACAAAGTGGAAGTTGGGGTGCACCAAGGATCAGTATTAAGACCCTTCTTTTTTGCTGTAGTGATGGAAAAACTGTCAGATGAGCTTAGACGACAATCTTTGTGATCTATAAGAACACTCGTGACATTTTGTTGGGTGTCAAACATTGTTAGCAGTTAAACAGAAACAGGAAGTTAGCATTTCTAAATGTAAAGACCCTATGGTAAATATTCATAAAGGGCTTTTTCTACCTTTCTTGAAGGCCCAAAGTCCTTAACAGTCACAGTCCCATTCACCAACTGGACACTTTAGCCCATGAACGGGAAGGAGGGAAACCGAACATGCACTCTTCCGATCAGAGGTCGACCGCTTAACCTCAGCATTATAAAGAGAGCTTTTATCTTTAGAACTGACTGTGATGTTCTGGAGCTAAAAATAAGAGTAAATAAAGCAATGTTGTTCACAAGTCCCACATTGTCAGTCTCAAATCAAGCCTAAAGTCTCAAGTCACCTAAACATAAATCAAGTTCAAGTCCAAGTCCCCATCTCTGGCGAAACGCACCACCCCCACGCTCCGCCCCACCTTGTGTGCAGCGAGCCGTTTGTGCACAAAGCCCATCTCAGTGAGGTACTTCATCCCGGACGCCACCCCCGTCAGCATGTCCATCAGCTGCATGACACTCAGCTGGCCCTCGTGTTTCTGCGGAGAGAAGACGGCAGCGGACTGAACGATAGTTATCTCAAAGGAAGACAACGGTTTGCTTGTTATCCTCCGAGTGTTCGGCGTGTAAAAGCAAAGTAACCATTAGCTCCCATCATTATGAAACAAGGCTGTTCAGAGAAAGCGGGGAAGCACAAAACCTTCCTTTAGCTGTTAATTATGTGACATGCTCCTTATTACTGCCACTGCTGCTGCCCTCAGACTGGGCGCTAATTACAGCAGATTTAGGATTTTCACCACCGAAAGTTGCGCTTATGAAAAAGCCAAGATAATTATGAGCTTTAACTTTCTTCCATAACGAGCAAACAGATCCCTGCACACGTTCAGTAAGAGCCTCACAGCCTCACCCTGAGGAAGGAATCCAGGGCGCCGTTGGACATGCTCTCCATGATGATCATCATGGTGTTGCCTGCAGAGACACGGGAGAGGAAAGACGTGAGAACAATCCTGCAGGTGAAGAACATCACACCGCTGCAACAACTCAACGCCTTTTATTCTGGATGACCTGCACCCGTCCTGGATTCCAAAGGCCAGAATTCTTCTTTTTAACTGCACATTGGGACGAAAATTATGCCTACGCCACACCTTCAAAAAATGAATGGACGAGTTTTGAAATGATAATGAGATGGCCACAAGACCCATGACTTAGTGAAAGTTTTTTTTACTTTTTCTCAGAATAAAAATAGATACTTTATGTCAAGCGAACTTCACAAAATGTTACAAAGATGTCACAAGGTTAAAACAGGAAATTGTAGTAATGGCTAAAAAATGAGCATCATTGGGAAGCTACTGCAAAGAGGTTGGAATTAGAAGATGTAGATTTTTAACAGCGTTAGTGAGGCGAGCTCTCACAAATGAGCAAATTTAACCCATGAACTCCTGGCTCAAACTCAACAGTGATATAGAAAACGTTAAAAACCCTCTGTTGCCAAGGTAATTCAAAAATTGTACTTTTCCCGATTCTTCTTAAAATTACAGACAACCCCAGGTGACCAAGACAGGAAATGGTTGCTATGGAAACAAAACCAACATTTGATTGGAAGTCGAGTTATTCCGAAAACAAAATTCAACTGCAAATGCAAACTTTGGATCAACTCAAAAACCATCGATGGTGGCTTGATGTTTCTGTGGATGTGATGAGGAAACCCCTTTGGCTCCATAACGACCCACTACTGAACCATCTGCTTCGTCCCATCCAGGACTCTTTAGATCAACTCATTTTGCTGCACACCCTCCTCCTCCTCGCTCACCTGTGGTGATGACGCCCTCTAGCCGGATGATGTTTCCGTGGTCGAATTGTCCCAGGATGGCGGCTTCACACAGGAAGGAGCGGCGCTGTTTATCCGAGCAGCCGGCCCGAAGAGTCTTTATGGTGACCGGCAGCTCCCTTTTACTTGGCAACTTCAGGCAGCCGCGACACACCTCCCCAAAGTCGCCTGGGGCGGGGGTTGGGGAGTCAAAAAAAAAAGACAGAAGATGAAACCTGAGCAGAAAAACCACGTCTTAAGGCGCATTGTCAATGAATGGTTTAATTTACAAATGTAAATGTTTAAAGTTCACCGAACTATGAGGTACATTAGAGGAGACAAAAAAGTCAGAGACGTAGAAAATAACAGTCGAACAATGCTACCCGTTAGCCACATTAGCATATTTACATTAACACCCAAACTTGTTTTTAAGAGCGCTTTACAGAGCTGAAAATGCGGTACTAAAAAAGGATTCAACCCAAAATATCCCAAACCCAGCAAACAACAAAACATTTCACAGCTGTCTTTCACTTTAGCATTCATTGAGCTCAACAACACTAAGTCTGTTCATCTTTAAACACTTTTTAGCTACTTTAGAATCTTTATAAATATTGATGATTGGCCAAACTCTTTCTAGCTGTCTTCACTTTTTCCTTTAGATATTGCACGTCTCATCTCTCTTTTACACTCTTTCTAAAAATGCTTTCACATATATTTTTGAGCCACTTTAGCATTAGATTTGGCATTTTTACCATTGTTCACTCTAACTAATAATGCATGGAGACGCTTAGAGTGACTCAGTGGATGGATAGCTAAGTTGGTTAAGTACAGATCTGGCATATGGTAAACCAAGGTTCAATTCTTAGGGTATGCCATGAAGTTTTCCCAGTGTGTCTCCTTGGGCAGGAAACTACTACCTACTGCTACAAGGGGGCCCAAAAACCTGGCTCTCCTTTTCTTCATCCACGATAAGTTACAGGGTTGTGTCAGGAAGGGCATCTGGTGCAATAATTTCTGCCGAACCACCAGTCTAAATCAGTAAGAGTGAATTGGCTGAAGGGATAAGGTGAACAAGATGATACAAAAGCTTTAAAGTTTTGACTTTTTGTTTGTATTTCTCCCTAAATTCACTCTTCATTTAGATCAACTCTCCTTACTTTTTAAAAAAACAATGACCTTTGTTGTAGTTTAACTGAAAAAAGTTGGTGAACCGTGGTGATCCGATGACCAACGTAAACATAACTGCTCTATAAAACACTAGTAGTGCCCATGATCTGACCCTGAGGGAGCATGTGCAGACTGAACAGCAGAGGTCCAACAACCAAACCTTGAGGGACTCCACAAGGCCTGACCCAAGCATGGACTCTACCAGATGATGCCACACACCGATTGTGACTTCTTGAACTGAAGATACAGTACCTGTGTGTACAATCCTCTCTATCTTGATGCTCTGGTTATCCAGCTCCTTGGCGAAGGCGTGCACCGCCTGCTGCAGGTCCTCGCACGTCTCTGGGTCGATGTACGTCCTCCGAGTCGGAATCTTAACTGGAGCAATGGAGACAAAGGTAAAAAAAAGTTTAGTGAAAAACAAGATCAAACCCGAAAATGCAAAATTGAACCGCACACATTTTCAGGAGCAACTTTTGGCCTTAAATCAAGCCTTTGATCCCTGATTGAAATCAAAGTTTATCAGCGATGTCAGAGAATCCCAAAAGTGTCTTCACTGAGTCCAGGTTGCTCTTGTAATTACTTCTTTCATTTGAACGCTGGAAAAGGTTTTGTCATCTCCTCTTAGATTCTGTGCCGACCTTGTGAAGGGAGAGATCAAAGACGGCAGGCTCTCCAGTCCGACTCGGACTCGGAGAGCTCCTCGAGGAGCCCCTTTTTGTCTTTTCCACTGGCTTCAGAATGTTATCGGAACAACACAAAGTCACACACAGACGCACAATCCTCACTCAGAAACTGGGACAAGCTTAGACGACTAAACTGCTGAGACGGAGAAACAGGAAATCTCTGTCGGTTGCTGGGATGTCTGGCCCCCAAGTTTTGGGTAAAAATAACAGCAAGGAATAATCCAGAGGAAGAAAAAACTCGGAGGACAAAGAAAAAAATCACTTTGGGAATTGAGATGAACTAGTTTCAAATCACTTTCTGTTCCCTGAGGATGAAATTTACCTACAGATATGAGAAACACTGACGGTGGCATTTTTATTAACTTGAAAGTCAATTATTATTTCCCCTATATTACATTTTTATTGGTCACAGACAGAATTATTAACTCTTTTCTACTCTCTTTAACCTTAAAAAAGTGAATTTAACATCCAGATTTATTACAAGCTAGAGCCATATTTTTCGTATTTACCTAGACTTGAGACAGATTTACCTGTCGAGGCTATAACATATTTGGGGGCTCATCCGGGATACATCCCATTTGGCCTGGGGCAATTTTGTTTGGGTAATTTTTAGTTGGAGGTTTGTCTTTTTACAGCCTGTAGCGCCCTGTCCTTCTACCCTGGTGTTATGGGTGCTGGTGTGCACATATGTGTCTCGTTGGTACTTTGTTTGGGCCTCTGGGGCTGTGTCAGAACTTCGTCTGGCAGCTTTTTTCTTTCGGTCTCGTGCTGACACTTTGTTTGAACCATCACACTAATTATTTCCTTTTGTTTTTGCCTTGCAAAAAACAGAATTTATTTTATTCAATGAAATGCCTAAAATATTTTTTGAAATCCACTAACAAAACCAAGACACAAGTGTCGGGAATATCCAAAGGAAGTTTGAAAGTTATTATGGGATGGCTACACAACCTACATCTTGGTGGCCATTTTCCCATAAAATAGGAAAAGAAAATATTTGTTTAAGCAAGTTTTCATCAAATTTCTCACAGATGTCAAAAGGTTAAAGAAGGTCACCATCTTTTAATAAAAAAAAAAAAAATCACTTCCTAATTAAGCATCATTATGAGCCATTCGGAACAAAAAAGTTTTGGTCTTAAAGTTTGTAGATTCTGACTTTGGCGAGTTTGTAAAAGGCATTTCTTTGTATCTTGCACATATTTTATAAAAATATTGAAAAAAATTGAATCTTTGGTTCAAAATGAAAGAAATGATATAACATACAATGTGGGTGTCGTTATCAAAAATGTTCGTTGCCAAGTAAATCTTAAAATTTACTTTCGCCAATTCTTTTAAAAATGACATAAACCTGTTCGTCGCCCCTCGGCAATCAAAAAATATAATGGTTGCTATGGACATAAAACAAACAAGAAAGCTTCCATTTGAGAAAAAGTTTAATGAATTTGTCACATGCAGCTCTGATCTTGGTGGGATTTAGTTTTTTTAAGAGGTCACATGTGAGTGTTTTTATTTAGTTTCAACTTTGTTCACTTTTTTCAGATACTGGAGCAAATTTGGTGATTTCACTTAATTTACTTTATCTTCTTCTGTTTTTGCAATGTGAAGTCGAATAAGATCCATACACATCATTCTTTATTATTCACCTTCTCTTTTAGATGTTTTAGATTTTATCTCGATCTGCATTAAACAGTCACCTGAAAACAAGCTTTGAAACATTCCAGTGCATCATTGATGGATCCGTGTTGACTGGAGGATGAAATGAAGGATGTGTGGACGAGAGGATGGAGTCAGGGCCGTTCGGGTCCCAGAAGGAATCACAGAGTCCTGGATCCAACGGAATAAAGATTGTTCCTGATAGGATTTTAGTCTTTCCAGTGTACTGTGTTCAGTTTGACTGTATCCGTCTGGTCTGAGGATTCAGGTCATCACCTTCACCGACATTCCGACCTTCAGATCCAGGAAGGAATGGAAACAAAGGTGTGTGTGCGCCTGTAAAAATAGGCCAGACCGCGGTGTGTGCTGCGTGCTTGTCAGCTGCTGGCATGTCTTTGTTTGTGCAGATTTAATTCCCCGCTGCACGGCTTCGGCTCATTATTCATCAGGCATAGTGCTCCAAACCTCTCCTGAGAGCTCGGCATGCTGGGAGATTAAACCACGCAAATGGGAAAACACACACACACGCAAACATCCAGGTTTTTGCTAAATGTGTACGAATGCTTACACCGGCAAACTCCAAAAACGCACATTCCGCTCGTCTCGTGTGCACAAACAAGAAGAGAAATAGCCAAACAATCCCGTTTTGTCACAAAGATCCCACTGGGATCCGTGTGACCACAAGCATTTACAAGCTTGTTCAACACGACGCACAACATCCAACATCCCGTCTCTGACAGACAATCTCCGCTGCTGCTCCATTTACTTTTGACTCCCTCCCTCCGTCTTCCCCTCTTTATCCTTCCCTCCTCCCGATTTCAGCCGCTACGCCTAATGGAGCGAGGCGGCGTGCGCTGCAGCTGTCCGCGCACGCTCGCAGAATTAGGAATTTATGCCGCGGCTCTTAACAGAGCCTCTGAAATCATCTCACGCAGAGGAAACGCCAAACTTTGACTGCCTGGACCAAAAGATTCTTTCCACTGAGGACCAAACAGACAAAAAGACTTGGGGGGGTGGTGTCATTTCTGCATTGGCATCAGTGTTTGACCTGTAGATGTAAATGTAACCTGTCATTATGTTAACACTTTTTATTATTTTACTAACTCACGTGTCTAATTCTGCTTAACACCAACTTAAGGGTTAAAAAGGCAAATTGTGCTTTGAAAACGAACTTGTCTGAGGAATGATTAGGAAACTTTACAAAAAGGAAAATCTAGACTTTGTTTTGTGGCAAGGCATGTACATTGTTTTTCTGAACACTTTTACACCCAGATCCATAAACCCACACATTCATACAGCAATGGACAGGAATTGTGGGAAAGGTGGAGTTCCAGGAGTTACACACTGGTGTGCAGAGTGAGAACAGAACTTCTTCAGATTACTAAAAATATCTGGAATGGAGAAATAGAAGAAAGAAAAAGGTAACTATATAATGTATTTTCTGAGAATTTGATCAAATTACACCATAGCTTTTCCCTCTAGTGTCCAAGTGAGGAAGTGCAGTGAACAAGTAAAGCTTTTAACATTAGCGATGTTGCTAGCGACACATAAATAACACATGCTCCTCGTTTTTGTTTCGCAACTCTTTTCGTGGTCACTGTGAATCAGCAGATTTTGGTGCGGAGAAAATCGCCTTTTCATATCGGCTTTGCACTGATGTGTGACACATTGTTACCATAAAGTCTACCATAAACTATGCAAATGTTGTGTATCAGCTCCTTTTCTCCCTTTAAGAATCTGCAGGAGTTAAGCTAACTGTGTAAACGGTTGAAAAGTTACAGTAGTAGTTAGAATTCACTGAAGGACAGGTACAACACATCAGTCTGGACTCCAGTTGATGACGATGTGGTCATCGTGTTACTTACATTGGAAATAAAGTTCCTCGTCTCCCTCCTGAGATGCCTTGCTGTAGCCGCATTGTCTGCGAAAACAAAAAAGACTCGTCAGCCGTCACAGACAGGAGCCGCAGCTTCAGTCAGTCGAGTGTCGACAGAGATACCGGGACGCTCTGATGGAGATCTCCGACCAAAGCTCAAGCGTGCGCGCTCGTGTTCCTGCTATCTGCGTGCCGTGTGCCACGGCGGGAGGCCTGATAAGGAGAGCGCTCCCCGTGATCTCTCTGCTGCTTTTTGAGCGCGTCACACAAACACACTCTTGGAAAACCAGAGATTAAAAAGTGACGGGGCCGTTTGGAGAGTCTACTTCCTGCTGGGTTGGATTAAAGGACGGAGATAAAAAGAAGACGGACGCTTTCAGACAGACTGCTGCTTCTTCCTGACAATTTACTACAAACATGTGGACTACAAAGACACTGTTGGAGTGAAACACGGTGTAAACAGGATTTAACCCCGGGGTGTCCTCTGTACTATGAACCTCTATGCAGACGACACTGCCGTTTCCACAAACACTTCATCTGAAGAAAACACTTGAAGTATTGGTACAATCTTATACCTTAGGGGCATGTATCCATCCGGGGGTGAACCCGTACGGGTGCTGCAGGTTTTTGAGATGTCAGTCGTAGAGTGGAGTGTCCACATTGTACAGCCACCTTGAGTGACGCCATGAAAATGGAACGTATGATCGTAGTAAATGTATTGTGAAATATTTGTAAGGATAATGGAAATTTGGGGGCAAGTTCAGGAGAACCAACTTTGCTGGACATCACTGGTTTGTAAGGTTGGTGTGAACAAATCAATTTCCTCTACAACCTTTACAGACCTGTATCTACATTAAGTGCTCCACGCCATTTTCCTGACCTCTGTGACTCCCCTGTTGTTTTCCTCCCATCTTTACAGGCCAGAGTATCACTGGCACCATGAAATGTGCCTCGACTTTAATTTCCTGCTGCTTCTTGGCTTTCTCTCCATCTTCTGCTTTCGAGAACTGGCTAGAAAAACTCACAGCGAAGCGTGTTGATTTGGTCGGTGAGCAGTAAACAATTGCTGCTCTGCGCAGTCAAGCCTGGACTTCCTGCAGACTGTCTGAGCAGGAACTGTGGCTCAATCAAACTCTGCCAGGCTTCAGTGCTCTCTGTGCAAGTCTGTTTCAGTGGATCATGAGAAGAAAACATATTTTCATGGTTTCTTTTCAAAACTGCTTTTACTTTAATATAGCCCTCCTGAGGGTTCTGAGGAATCTTATATTTTGTATCACCTTTTGTATCACCTTGATTTACTCAGTAAAGCATTGTTAGTATTATTCACCTTTTTTAACTACAATAATATTTAACCAATTTATTAGCATCATCAAGCTCAGTCTTCTGTTATTTTCAATTGTAGCATTTATCATTTAATGTGACTTTTCTAAAAATAATCTCCTGTCTTTTCATCTGCTTTACATCTTCTTCAGTTAATTTAACGTATTAGCCTTTAATTTAGCATATTTGGAGAAGTTGACAAACATTTAGCTATTTGAGCTAAACATTTCAAAACTTATTTTTCGTCTGTTTTAAATATAAACTTGAACTCATTACTGTTGATAGCATCTTATCAGCTGTTTTACAACTTCTTCAGTTAATCGAACTTATATCCTTTAACCATTATTTAGCTTAATTAGCTTAGCATTTCTAATGTCCCAAAGCTTTTGTTATCTCTCATGATTTTTCAGCTTTTGTTGGAAACATAAGTTTACTTGAACTCATAAATATTAAGCTTTTTTTGGTTATTTACAATTCCTTCAATTCATGTTTCTTTGTAAATGTGAATTTAGCAATTAGAAATTAATTTAGCATTCTCTGCCATGCTAACTATTATTTAACTAAGCATCTTTAAGCTTCCGTCAACTTTCTCTCGATTCTTAGCTAATGTAACAAATTAACATTTACTTGAACTCATTAATGTTCAGCTACTTTTTGACTATTTAAATCAATCAATCAATAAATATACTTTATTAATCCCACGGGGGAAATTCATTGTTTTTCAGTACAACCAAGAACAAGACAAACAGAGAGAGGTACACAGACGGTTCAAGGTTCAACGCGGAAGCGTCCAGAACTTTTAAAGCTAATTTAGCATTTTTGGTCAAGCTAACTATTGTTTAGCTTAAATGACTGACCATCCATAAGCTTCCATCATCTTTTTCATGATCAAAGCAAATGTAACAAATTAACATTTACTTGAAGTCATTAGTGTTCAGCTACTTTTAAATGTTTTAGAAACTTTTAAGTTAATTTAGCAACTATTTAAGTATTCTTTGCCAAGCTAGCTATTATTTAGCTTAAACAAATGAGCATTAATAAGCTTTCATTAACTCTTTCATGATCCTTAACTAATTTACTCAAACTCATTATTGTTCAGCTACTTTTTGACTGGTGTCAATTATTTTTTTGTTACTTTAGCATTTTTTGCCAAGCTAACTAGTATTTAGCTAAAATAATTGAGCATTTACAAGCTTCCATCAACTTTCTTGCGATACTTTGCTAATAAAATTCAATTAAACTCATTGCTGTTCGGCGTGTTTTCAGCTTTATTATACTTTTTCAGCTGAATTGTTTACTGCAGTGAGGCCTCCTGATCTTATTTATGGAATTGCTGCTGCTGTGATCGCTCATTTTTTCCACGAGATGCAGATCCACAACCTGGGCTGAAAGTACTCAGACTGCTGTGATCCCGTGACCACAAATAATAAAAGACGGCCCTGACAACGTTTCCATCATTCTCAAAGTGACAGGATTTACAAAGAGATGCGAGTTTGATGAATGATCTTGTCATTTTTCCTTGTCTCATGCTGGACTGGGAATCAATCAGCTGTGGGTCAGACGCACCTTCTCCAGACGAGAAGCCCGACTCCCATGGAGAGCAGCATGATGAGGGCGGCCACGGACACGATGACGATGATCACCACCGGGCTCTGCTCGCTGGACGCCAGCGCCACTGGAAGCAGCAGAACACAGCGAGCGCTTTCAGACAAACACGGATCAGCGCTCACATCAACATCTGCTCAGTTTATGGAGAGAGAAGAACATCATGAGGGTGAAAGAACCGAGCAGTGAACCCCGAGACGGCATCACAGAATTCAGTTTGGTTTTCTCATGTGAGCCTTTAGGAAATCATTTATTATTTTGGATCTTCTTGAGAAGACGAGTCTGCTTCTTTATACCTGTGTAACATCAGGAAAAGTCTTTAGTTTGGGGAAAAAAAGCACTTTAAATTTGAACTAAAAAAAGAAGCAGATATTTTAAAAAACCTCATACGCATATTTTTAATGTACTTTTCTTCAAATAATCTCTAACTGTAATTTTTATTGAATTCAAATATGAAAACATTTTACTGTATTTTTTATTACAAGCTACAGTTTCCAGTCAGTTTTGGTCATTTTTTTCAGCTTTAAAATGTTTTTTTTAACACTAACTTCCCTTGCACTAGCATGAATGGTAGCAAATTAGTTCCTCAGGGATCTATTGTGGAAACACTGCTCTTTGATTATTTCTTTCACATTTCAGCCAAAATTCTCCATTTCTTTATTACATTTTCTGTTTTTATTTTTCCTTAATTGTCACAGATTCTTTTTCTGAATTGAAATACTAAAATATCAACCAAGGTCATCACCATGGCGACCGCATATATTCTACGTATGTGGTTCAAAATCAAAAAGGCAGACTCCACCTACATTTAGGGGCGTCAAGCGCTCATTAGAACTTCCACGGACAAATTATTCCTCTGATCATTTGACCTCACCATTTTCCTCTGAGTGGTTTTAAACAAATGTACCCTAACAGGTAGAAAAAGCAAATACTCACAAATATTGTTCTGCTGTGGCATTAAAATAAACTCCAAAGATTTCTGTTTTTTATCTTCCATGTCTGAGGGAGAGGAGCAGTTACTCACACTCTCCAAGTGTCTGCAGCTCCAGCGGGGCGCTGTAGGCTCCAAAGTCAACGGCTGGCGGGGTTGAAGAGGCTGAAGACGAGGGTGATGAGGAAGAGGAGGAGATGGAGGAAGAAGAGGCGGACAGTGCGGAGGAAGACAGAGGCGAGGAGGGGGCCTGAGTCCAGAAGGGCCGAATGAGGAAGACGTATGTGGTTCCGGGTTTCAGGTTGTTGACGCTGATGCGGGTGGTGGCGGTCTTCATGGTGGAGTAGCTCTGATCTTTCTGCTCCTGGAGGAGGAAGAGGAGGAGGAGGAAGCAGAGAGGTTTTACTGTCAGTGAGGTCACAGGTTGGATCTCCTGCTGGAGTCGAGAGTGACGGAGCAAACCGAAGTTGAGGCGAGTCGCTTTGTCTGCAAGCACGACGAAGGAGGGAATACAGGCGGGACGGCAGCAGAATAAAAGAGAGCGACTGAGAGATGAAGTGGATGTGAGGGTTTAATAAGCGCCTCCTGTGGAGAACGCTAACGTTAGAGTCACACACGGGAGGTGGACTGGAGGGAACCCTGCGGCGACACTCAGACTCCAGTCAACATTCAGCTGTGAGCAAACTCCGTTTATTATTAACTATTAATGTGAGGGAAGTACTTCCTTCCTCTTTAGGCTAGGACTGAAATATATATTTACTCCCAAGTAAAAAAAAAATGTTTTACATCTTTCTAAACCTTCAATAGTGACTTAAAACACAAATCAAACTACAACAATATGATATTTCTCCCATCTTACCTCAAAGCGGTTTATTTATTTAAGATTTCTTTAAAATTGTTTATATGATTATCTGAAATTCTAAAATTTAGGACGCTAATTCAGCTACAAAGAAATATTTTAAGGTTGTTTTTTATTTATTTTGATCATTGAGGTCCAAGCATTTTGTTATTGAGAAACACAAATGTAAAAAAAATCTCATCATCATTAGAAGTAAAAGTTTTTATTGGAAAAAAAAAAGTTTTTGGAAAATCTTTACAAGAAGAGAAAAAACTAAAATGACAAAAAAAAGCAAAATAATGGAGAAAAATCTAACTGTTTATTGTTGATAATGGTTATTAGAACAAAGTAAGAAAAAGCTTAAAATTAAAATTGATGATAAAATGTTTTTGCTGAAACAAGTGAAGAAAAAGAAGCAACAAAACTGGATAAAACACTTAAATAAATCAGTATATAATAACACATTAAAATGTATGTCAGTTTAGGGGAAAAAATTCAAACTAAATTGGAAGAAATTTAGCATAAAAGGCTAAAAATCAGTCATCACTGATTTTGTATTGTTCATTCTTCATTACATAACTTATTGAGTGGACGTGTGGAGAAGCACATACAAAACTGTCCTTATAGTTGTGGATACTGAAGTATTTTTAAGGTTTACACGGCGCCTTGTCAAAATATCAGACTGTTATTTTAATTCAGATAACTTTAACTTAAGTTATCTATTAGACTAAAAGCATGAAGGTTCGATTTAATTCACCAAACTGTTCTTCTACTTTAATCGCCTCCTGAGTTGTCGATATCCTCCCCAGAGCCTGAAGAAAGAGCAGCACAGCCGTTACCTTCTCGTAGTACTTGACTTCGTACTCGGTGCGGCTGCTGTTCGGGGACGACGGCTCCCTCCACACCAAGGTGATGCTCTTCTCTTCGATCTTGTCCGCTCGCAGCTCGCTGATCAGAGACGGAGCTGCAGAGGAAGGAGGAGGAAATTCAGCTTCCTGAATGCAGACATTCTTATGATGAACAGTAAAACAATAGAGAGTGACAGTAGGTGGTTTTAGAGGAGGAAATGTTTATGGAGTCAACAAATCTATTCTCTTATTGCATGTTTTTGCCATACCAACCCCTTTTCATGCTCCTAATAGTTCAAGAGACCGTTCGTTCATCCTGTGATTCTCCTGTAAAGGATTCCTCTGAGTTTAACTCAAAGATTTTCTCATTGATCGCATTGGTGTACGACCACAGATGAACGATTTCTACGACGCTTTCCTAATTAGACGCGATGTGTAATGACCGGCAGAACAAACAATTTCATTACTGTTGGAGGAACGGCGCTTTGATTTGGTGTCAACATGTTGACAGCTTGCATGCCGTACAATAATCTGGAGGCGCGGCCCACGCGGCCATGCTGCTAATTAAACCATGTTTAATACGGCATAAGATGAGGAGTCGGAGACGAAAATAAAGGTTGAGTCTTATTTGTGACACTCAATTACCCAAAACCTTGTAAATTAAACATTTCGTTGGAGATTATTCATCACTTCATTGGTTATTTAATCCAGCGGTTTATTTAATAAATTCATAAAGTGAAATAAATAGAATTTTATTTTTTTTCACCATAAAAAAAATTATCTTTTTTAATGGAGACATTCTTTTTGTGTTTTTGTTAAACATTTTTTTCTTATTTTACTTTGATGTTATGCTCCTCAATAACCTAAACAGAATGGGGTGCAACATGAATTGGGGGCTCGTCCGTGATC
>NC_050522.1:20038176-20041883 GCF_002922805.2 Oryzias melastigma | reverse complement strand
AATCTAAGCATCTACAACTAAAAAATATATACAATTTTTTAAGTGATTTTATACATTAAACGTATTCTGAAAAAGATTTCACTCAAACATATTTTAAGATATGTGATGAAAACAGAAAAATAGATCGCGGCAGACGGCTACTATTAGAGGTTAAAGAGTTAATTTACTCAATTTAAGCACTTTAATTTGATTGGGTAAAAGCAAGTTGAATATTAGATACGTATAAATACAATTGTATTCTTATGAAAGGTCTATTATATTCAGACCAAGTTTTTTCAAAGTTAAAAAAGATTGTATCTGGTAGAGATTTTGGACGTATCGGGATAAATATCGTATCATGGTGGAAGTATCGTAATAACCCACACACAAACACAATGTCCAACCTCGTTCCAAATCTCTGTTCTGGTGACCAAATGGCGCCTGGGTCGGATAATAGTAATGCAGAACATTCAAGCTATGTGATCAAAACGTCTTCCTCAGGTGTGAGTTCTCACTGGAATCAGAACTGAGTATTCTCCTGGACCATATTATATTTATTTATATCCAAATAGATTTTATGAAAAAGATTTTACATTTTTTTAACAAATTTTCTTAAATTATTTGAACACAAACTCAAAATTAGGCATAAAAATGTCAGAATTGAGCTGTAAGGATGTAAAGAAAGTCACTCATGACACCTGTGTGTTATTTTCTAAACAAATGTGTAAATAAAATGCAAAGTTTACGCTTGACCTTTACAAAAATAGTTGATGTAGCCGAGGTCAGGAGTTCACTCGTTTTGGGATCATTAAAAAAATCCAAAAGCTGCCTGATGAAAGAAGTCTCCGACCTCGGGCTGACTCCTCTCTGATCCGGATGCTGGTGTGACGGAGGTCACGGAGCCTCTGTGCTGCCAGCTCCACGGCTGCTTCCTGCGCGGCTCAGGTGGCATCTCTGCGCCGTTATCAGAGCCGGCAGACGGCGGAGCCGCTCCCCCCGGAGGCGGCTAAAGCCTGAACATCTCTCCCTCATTGAAAGCGCTGCAGGTCTCCTTATCTGACACAGCTCCACCTGCACCGCCGCTCCCCGGGGTGACTCCGCCATCCGCCGCGGGCTCCGCCGACATCCGTCTTGTCAAGACGAGGTTTCAGTCATCCAGCTTCAGCAACCTGTGCCCCCCCTCGCCCGTGCTGGCATCGCATATTAAAGACAGAGTGAGTGCGCGGGTGTAATGAAGACGAGGAGTTGTAGACAGGAGTGAATGAGAAAACTCGCATCTGTCAGGCGTTCAGATGGAAATGAGGAATCATCGCGGCCATCCTCCTGGGGCCGGAGCCACCCAGCTTCTCACTCCTGCTAAAAGCATAATTGTGCCGAACACGAGTTGGACTCCTCGCTTCCTTTCAGCTCGCCGTCCTGGGACTTCAGGCGGGTATTTCTATCAGCCTCCCAGAGGGAAAAAACTCTGAAAGTATGTGACTTTATTAAAACAAAAAAAAAACACATTGGAGCTGAACTCAGAAAGAACGGTCGCTAATTAAAGAGCATTTAGCAAAAGATGAATTATTCAAAAACTCTCCCTGAGGAATGAATCTTTTAACAGTTTCAGGCATCAACTGGGGTAAAAAATCTGAACGAGAGAGCCAGATGATATATCTTAAAGCTACAGTAGTTTTTGGATCATCTTTTGATTTATTTCAAAAGTGTTTCCAGTGATCCTCTAATTATGATTTTATCGTTTTTAGCCATAAATAAAAAAACATGTCATTTTTTTTGGATATAGTTTCTGCACAGCGGCAGGCGTTCATTAGAAATTCACCTCCAAGTTGGGGGCGGGAGCATTAGCTTGGAGTAAATACGCCAGCCTTCCTCTCCCCGTTGTCGAGAGCTCTCCGTTTACATGCTACCTGCTAGCCTACAAACCCTACAACAGTGGTGCAACATAAATGACAAGCCATCTTTTTCAAAAACATTTTTTCTAGGGGTTGGAATCGATTAAAAAATGTAACTAATTAATTGCAAACCTGAAAAAAAATAATATTCGCGATTAATTTCTTGTTTTAGTTACAGTATTTGCAGACCAGCCCCGGCCCTGAGTTGCATGGCTAACCCTAGGTGAAATGGGGGGGAGGGGACCAATTTGGCACCCACTCAGGCAGATGGTACCCTAGGCGGCCGCCTAGCTTGCCTATGCCCAGGGCCTGCTCTGATGCCAACCACTGCGAATAATCATAATATGAAATCACACACTGTGACATCTAGGGATTCACTGGGTACCTCACGATGCGATACGTCATAAATGACTAACGATGTTGGTGATATAGTGATACTGTGATAATTGGTCCAGGGTGTACCCCGCCTTCGCCCATCAGCAGCCGGGATAGGCTCCGGCACCCCCGTGACCCCGAAAGGGCAGAAGCGGTCAAGAAAATGGATGGATGGATGGATGTGATAATTGGTAAAAATAATCTTTAATAACTCACATTATATAGAAAAACACATTTTTGGGGAAAACACATCTCCATTTAGTTTTTAGCTAGAACATAATCTTAATAAACAACTTTTATCCTGTTTTGTGCAAGAAATAAACACTTGTGCAAATCAGTATTAGTGTCTTTGACAAACATTGACACCAATTGAATTGGAATTATCTGTAAAATTCAGTGCTAACATTGGTAAAGTAATTATTTAGTGCAAAATTGTTGTAAACAACAGAATAAAACTTGAATAATTCAAATAGCTGATAGGCACATCGGTGCTCGCGTAAGTCAGTCTTGCAACACACGGCCCTTATCTGCTTCTGAAGGAACGTCTCAAGAAAAGACGGTGAGTGTAGAGCTTTACAGCCTCTTCAAATGAAAACAAAGGTTGATTCTTGGTGAGAAATTATCGAGAAACAATCACAGGACTAAATATTGCGACATATCGCAATATTAATATTTTGGAACACTCCTAGTGACATCATGTCAGATTATGGATCAAAGAATTAGCTTTTTTGGAAGATGTGATTTAAACTAAAAAAAGAATAATATTAAAGTACTAATAATTAATTAAATATTTGTTTATTTTGTAAGTAACCATGTTACCAGTAGGATAATACTCGATGAAATGTTTTAAAGCACTCTGTGGATGCCTGAACCGCCGAGGCAAAGTGAAGGACTGTTTCTCTGTGAGGTGTTATTAGTTTGCGCTAATAAATATTAACACGTTAATTCGTTTTGTTTAACCGCGTGGGTTAAAGCGTTAATCTTCACCACCTTATTTTTTCCAGATGGTCCAGATTCAAATACTCAGAAATGCAATTTTGAGCTGAATTGTTTTGATATACATCATTCATCTTACAGAAAATGTCACAAGAACATTTTAAACACCACTTTTATCAAACTGGGTCTTCAAATATTGTTCTTTTTGTTTCATTTTGTATCTTTTACATAGAACATGTGATTTCTATGTTAAGTTTGATGTGTTTTTATAGCATTCATGAGACGTCCCATATCCATCCATCGGCTCATTTCTGAGAAAAACTCTTAATGACGCCCTCCATATGTTAGGATTATCATCACTGATTATCTTCAGTTCATAAGAGAAAGACGTGACGTAATTGTGGGTTAAAAGAAATGCTTCAGGTGGAGTCATAAACTCAATTAAAGTCACTTTTTTACCTAAACCGAGCCCGAGGTTTTACAGTTTCTGAAAGTTTTAGAATCACTCCAAGAGTTTTACCAACT
>NC_050522.1:20031407-20036482 GCF_002922805.2 Oryzias melastigma | reverse complement strand
AAAGAAAGTCACTCATGACACCTGTGTGTTATTTTCTAAACAAATGTGTAAATAAAATGCAAAGTTTACGCTTGACCTTTACAAAAATACTTGATGTAGCCGAGGTCAGGAGTTCACTTGTTTTGGGTTTCATTAAAAAATCCAAAAGCTGCCTGATGAAAGAAGTCTCCGACCCTGGGCTGACTCCTCTCTGATCCGGATGCTGGTGTGACGGAGGTCACGGAGCCTCTGTGCCACCAGCTCCACGGCTGCTTCCTGCGCGGCTCAGGTGGCATCTCTGCGCCGTTATCAGAGCCGGCAGACGGCGGAGCCGCTCCCCCCGGAGGCGGCTAAAGCCTGAACATCTCTCCCTCATTGAAAGCGCCGCAGGTCTCCTTATCTGACACAGCTCCACCTGCACCGCCGCTCCCCGGGGGACTCCGCCATCCGCCGCGGGCTCCGCCGACATCCGTCTTGTCAAGACGAGGTTTCAGTCATCCAGCTTCAGCAACCTGTGCCCCCCCTCGCCCGTGCTGGCATCGCATATTAAAGACAGAGTGAGTGCGCGGGTGTAATGAAGACGAGGAGTTGTAGACAGGAGTGAATGAGAAAACTCGCATCTGTCAGGCGTTCAGATGGAAATGAGGAATCATCGCGGCCATCCTCCTGGGGCCGGAGCCACCCAGCTTCTCACTCCTGCTAAAAGCATAATTGTGCCGAACACGAGCTGGACTCCTCGCTTCCTTTCAGCTCGCCGTCCTGGGACTTCAGGCGGGTATTTCTATCAGCCTCCCAGAGGGAAAAAACTCTGAAAGTATGTGACTTTATTAAAACAAAAAAAAAACACATTGGAGCTGAACTCAGAAAGAACGGTCGCTAATTAAAGAGCATTTAGCAAAAGATGAATTATTCAAAAACTCTCCCTGAGGAATGAATCTTAACAGTTTCAGGCATCATTTGGGGGAAAAATCAGAACGGGAGAGCCAGATGATATATCTTAAAGCTACAGTAGTATTTGGATCATCTTTTGATTTATTTCAAAAGTGTTTCCAGTGATCCTCTAATTATGATTTTATCGTTTTTAGCCAAAAATAAAAAAACATGTCATTTTTTTTGGATATAGTTTCTGCACAGCGGCAGGCGTTCATCAGAAATTCACCTCCATGTTGGGGGCGGGACCATTAGTTTAGAGTTAATACGCCAGCCTTCCTCTCCCCGTTGTCGAGAGCTCTCCGTTTACATGCTCACCTGCTAGCCTACAAACCCTACAACAGTGGTGCAACAAAAATGACAAGGCATCTTTTTCAAAAACATTTTTTTCTAGGGGTGGGAATCGATTAAAAAATGTAACTAATTAATTGCAAACCTGAAAAAAAATAATATTCGCGATTAATTTCTTGTTTTAGTTACAGTATTTGCAGACCAGCCCGGCCCTGTGTTGCATGGCTAACCCTAGGTGAAATGGGTGGGAGGGGACCAATTTGGCACCCACTCAGGCAGATGGTACCCTAGGCGGCCGCCTAGCTTGCCTATGCCCAGGGCCTGCTCTGTTGCCGACCACTTATCTGCGAATAATCACAATATGAAATCACACACTGTGACATCTAGGGATTCACTGGGTACCTCAGGATACGATGTGATACGTGATACATGACTAACGATGTTGATGATATAGTGATACTGTGATAATTGGTAAAAATAATCTTTAATAACTCACATTATATAGAAAAACACATTTTTGGGGAAAACATCTCCATTTAGTTTTTAGCTTGAACATAATCTTAATAAACAACTTTTATCCTATTTTGTGCAAGAAATAATAAACACTTGTGCAAATCAGTATTAGTGTCTTTGACAAACATTGACACCAATTGAATTGGAATTATCTGTAAAATTCAGTGCCAACATTGGTAAAGTAATTATTTAGTGCAAAATTGTAGTAAACAACAGAATAAAACTTAAACAATTCAAATGGCTGATAGACACATCGGTGCTCGCGTAAGTCAGTCTTGCAACGCACGCCCCCTATCTGCTTCTGAAGGAACGTCTCAAGAAAAGATGGTGAGTGTAAAGTTTTACTGCCCCTTCAAATGAAAACAGAAGGTCGATTCTGGGTGAGAACTCATCGAGAATCAATCGCAGGACTAAATTTTGCAATATATCGCAATATTAATATTTTGGAACACCCCTAGTGACAACGGATCAAATCATGGATCAAATCATTCGCTTTTAAACACCATTTTTATCAAAGTGGGTCTTCAAATATTGTTCTTTTTGTTTCATTTTGTATCTTTTACATAGAACAAGTGATTTCTATGTTAAGTCTGATGTGTTTTTATAGCATTCATGAGACATTCCCAATCCATCCATCGGCTCATTTCTGAGAAAAACTCTTAATGACGCTCTCCATATGTTAGGATTATCATCACTGATTATCTTCAGTTCATGAGAGAAAGACGTGACGTAATCACGATTTAAAAGAAATGCTTCAGGTGGAGTCATAAACTCAATTAAAGTCACTTTTTTACCTAAACTGAGCCCGAGGTTTTACAGTTTCTGAAAGTTTTAGAATCACTTCAAGAGTTTTACCAACTGAAGCAAAGTTTTAACCAGAGAGTTAAACGCTTGTAGGCTTTGTGGTTGTCGATCAGTGGAGAATCGCTAGTTATTTGGGTTTTTTTTTTCTTACACGAGGCTGTAATCTGTCAATTTCCAAAGCACAGCAGCAAATCTACATCAGATCATGTTGACCCGGGACACAGACCCGATCTGTGGGACAGTTGGTATTGGGTCACAGAGAGAGAAAAAAAAAGAAACAACCAACTTTTTCTCTTTTACTCAAATTGTATTTTTAAAAACCTACTTGATTTTCCACCACATCTGACTCATTCTTGCCGCATGTCAAGTCTTGCGGCCATGTGTGGAAAATCAATTTGCTACTTAATTAAAAGTCGACTGAAGACGTTTCTTTTTAGAAAAAATTTAAGCAGACTTTTTAACTTTATTTTTGTCTTTCTGGATGCTATCTCCCACTGATATTTTATCTTTTCCTTGTGATTATTTCCTATGTAAAGTTCTATTGATTTGTCTTGTATTTTAACTTGTCTGAAGCACTTTGTGAGTGGCCCTCTTTGAGAACTGCTACATAAATAAGGTGTAATTTCTTAAGCGGCTGCACCGGCAGTTCAATTGTATTGGGAAAGTTTCTTTGTGCAGAAAATATCCAGTGAGGAAACAGAAGACGAGCCAATGATTTCAAAATAAAAGAAAGTTGCATTTTACAGACAAAAATCAGAAGATTTTACTCTAACTACAGATTTATCGTTGCAGCTGTTCTCACACACCATAATAGTAATTAATGTCTAATTTTATGAGTATGTGGTTAATAGTTGTCCAAACACTGGAATCATGGTTATTTAAGTTATTCTTTGTATCCTTCACATCTTTAAAATCAGACGAGGTGGAAGTTGGCGTTTCCTTTTTTTAGCTTTCACACAGTTATGGATTAAAGGAACATCTCTTAATGGTTCATACATGAAATCTGGAATATAAATAAATTTGAAAGCAGATGTTTTAGAGAGAATGAAGATAAACTTTAGTCTCAAAAGTTAAAAGAAACTGGAAGCAAAATCAGACGCCCATTGTACAGGCCAGTCCATGAAAATACTGTCCGACATTAAACTCCTCCAAGGTCTGAAAAAGATTGGAGACCATTTATCTCAACAATTAAAAAAATGTTTCAGATTTCACTATTTTTTTTTTATTTACTTAAAAACTCCAGGAAAAGTGCGGCTGTATGAGGAATGTAATGAGGGGAGGAAAACAGCAGCAAAGCAGGTGGTGGAAAAAAATAAAAAAGAGGGAATGAGGATGGCGGGAAATGGGACCATTAATTGGATATTAGCTTAAGGAAATGGAGTGCATAATGAACTGCAGATGCCGGGTCGTGTTCTGGTAGGGAAGTGACTCACATTTTTTGTGAAAAATAAGCTCCTTCTACTAATAAAGACGTTGAAAAAGTTGCAGGTAAAAGAATGAGTTTTTTTTTAACCCTTTAACCCCTTAAAGCGTTGGCAGTTTAACCCTTTAATCATCGGCCCATTTTATCTGCAATTTTTTTTCATATCGGAATTATCGGCGTGGCGTCATAATGCCCAATATCGGCCAATATTTATCGGTAACCAATATTATCGTGCAACACTAATCTTAGCCACATTATCTCTATGTGATGCAACTTCATCCAACTTTATTTGTTTGGGGTAAAATTGTCACCATTTCATTTTTGAAGCACCAATTCTAGCACCGTTTAGGCCCCAGAACTGCTTCAACTACACCAGTTTGGCACTGGTACTGAATAAAGTCCAAACAGGACCCATCCCTGCTACCAAAGCAGTGGATTAATGTGATGCTACGTTCACATCACCCTAAAAAACACAAAATTAAACAACCACTTTCAATAAAAAGTCAATGTATATGGCCATTGAACTATGAGTAATCAGTAGGGTTGGGAACCGATTGGGTTTTATTCTGTTCCGGTGCCAAAGCGGTTCTTGGGTTTCAGTTCCTAATTGGTGCCAATTTCGGTACTTCCATAATAAAAAAGTAATGCCTAAATCCTCTTAAATCAACACGTTCTGATTGCCAAGTCGTCACATGTTGACACATGGTTAAGACCTCCGCATTAAAAATTGACGTTTTGGGTGTCGTCGTTCTTATTGACATGCTGGTTGTTCCTGTTAAATCCGGGCTCCCCAACGGCGGCCCCAAGAACATGTCACACTTACTCTGTTGACATGACGCACCTAAGGATGATGGGTTGTTACTGTACCACTTAACCTTTCGAGCAAAGAAATGCAGTTTTAAAAAACAATAATTTACTTCAATGGAAAACCCTGCCTGAAGTGCAAAAGGAGTGTGGACCATCTTGGTAAAAATTTAGTCCAAACTATGCCTTTAAAAGTCTTCAGAACCTTCATGATATTCATGCGATGAGGTCATAGTTTTGTACCCGAACCTCAGTGCTCTTGGGCTTTAGCTCATGAAGTGATGGAGGACATTCAGCCTTAAACCATCACACTGCCACCTTCATGTTCGGA
>NC_050522.1:20027562-20031369 GCF_002922805.2 Oryzias melastigma | reverse complement strand
GAGAAAGAATCTCAGATTTCCTTCCTTACAACCAAAACAGCGTCTTCAGATTGTTGTTGGGATTAAAGTTTCCCATATAGCCTCTGTGATTCCAGGAGAAGGAACTCTAGATCAGAAAAACACAATCTCACGGCGCAGAGATTATTTTGTTCCTCCTTACATCTTTTTCATTGTCGTCTTTAGTTACCGTGGAGTCGGTGTGTGATTACCGGGTTTGAGAGTGTGAGCCGCGGGGTGGGAAAGGGTCTTTGTGAAGTCTCTTAGTGCCAGTGAGGATTCAAACCGCTGCTGTGCTTGAAATGTCAACACGGCTGGTGGACATGAAGCTTTGGGACGGACGATCTCCAGAAGATCCAAACAAAAATGTAACAAGTGTTTGTAGATATTCTTAAAAGAGAAACTAAAGGTAATTGACCTCTAAGGGTGTATTTAGACTGAAAATGTGTTCGGGATTATTGGGGGGAAACACACAAATGTCTCCAGTCTAAATACACCCTAAGATCAAGTCATTCATCTATTCCAGACTATGAGAAAACAGTTTTTCTTCTAAGAATACAGAGATTTAAACCTGACCAATAGTCAGAGAATCTATTCAACCCACTGACCTACAGCCTTCCCCTAAGTCATGAAATCTGCTTAACCCAAGACCAAAACTTAAACCTCTTTGGGACCACGCAAACCTCTCTGCCTTTATTGCTGCAGATTACCTGGGTCAGGTGTTCAGTCAGTAGGAGTTAGAAATCACCTGTCCTGATTAATCAGCAACAACTGAGGAAAGAAACAGGCAGGATCGAAGATTTGGAGGACCGATCTCTTGGCTGAGTTATTAGACCAGCTGAGAGATATGATCGAGATCAGGGGTTCCCCACTTTAGAACCATGAACCAGTATGGGTCTGTTGGTCACTTGATACCAGGATGCACTGACAGATCACATAACTTAATTTTTTTCCATTATATTTAGTATCTGATTCTGAAGAATGCTTTAGTTGGTAAAACCAACACATTCTCTCCTCCCCATCAGTCTATGACTCACTTTTGACGTTTGTCAGAACACTCGCCTCTGTTATGCATTTTAAATACATCCGCTACCTTCTCAAAGTGGCCTCCCTGTCCGGAAACAGACAATGCACTATGACTAAATTTAAACTCCCAAGCTTACGAAGTTAAAAATGATCTTTTAAAAGTTTTGTGGTGCTCAATGAGAAAACAAGAAAATCCTTTGACTTCAAAAACAAAGGAGTCCTACTTTAAATAGAGATAATTGGGACAGGCTGTTCCCATTCATCACGCTTGCTCTACATGATGTAGTTCTCTCATATCGGTTCATTATGGTATGACAACGCTGCTAATATAAGTGTATTTACACTATTATTACTATGTTTTTTGGACCATAAGGCACACTGAATTATAAGTGAAACAAAACAGACACATTTGATAAGACTACACTACCCAGAATGCATTTAAAGGCCAAAAGGCAGGTAATTGGTCAAATGAGTTAATGAGAAGTGTTTTATTTTGCTTTTATTACTTATTCTATTCCTGTGTTTTTGTGCTACAACTATTTATAAATATTTCATCTTATTCTTTTACTTATTTTACTTTATTCCTAAACTCTTTGGTCTAAATTCTAATTGTGTTCTTTTAGAAACAGAATGAATGAGGCACTGACCAGTGAGCACTTTTAAAATTGTACATCTAACAATGACTATAATAAATCTATTCTATTCTACAAATCCAAAGTTAAACAAAAGCCAAGAATTACACGCGCACAAATTGGGGTGAGCCTATTTTCTCTCCATAATACTATGGTAACTCCAAAACCATAATCACACTAAAACCTTAAGATGTATTCTTGAGCGCCTTGTTTCACAAAAAAATCTATTTTAGTGCAGTAAGCCAGAATTCATAAACAACAGTTGTTGATTTATGAGAAAAAAGAAGTGTGCCTTAAAATCCAAAGAATATGGTACATTATTGAGTGGATACTTTAGTGGTCCACTTTGCAAAATGGAGGTCTTGCTGTAATAAAATCCACTATTCCATGTCAGGTATGCTTTGTCGTTCTTGTGATGATGTAAACATGTGTTGTTGGGTTTTCAGTTCCAATGCATGTACTCAAACTGTCCTGTACATTTGTCATCATCAGACCTGAAAATTGCGTATGACTGCAGAGAATTACCAACTGAATGAAGAGTGTATCAGGAGTGGTCAGGCTAGCAGTTTACCCCCTATCTTAACACATAGAAGTATGTCCACATTTCTCCAGACGATGAAATGACCTCAGCTTCAGACAGTTTTCAGTGCTTACTCTGTCAATCGAAATACTTTTTTCATTAGGGCTGAGTTGAAAAAAATGGATTGATTGATTTGAATCGATTTAAACTTAATAGATCAATAATCGATTCCCAAAAGATATGAATTCATTTAGCACATAAAGATAAAGTCCGCTAGCTTGATGCTAACGTTCAAAAGAATTTCCCATAGGACGGCTAATGCTAACATTCGGTTGACCAAAACAATACATTGCTGACTAAATGAACATCTTTATATACTTACAGGCATTAATTTTCAAACTCTTTTAAGGAAAGCTTTTTTAAGTAACTATTTGTGGTCCAAAACTTTGTTTTTTACCCTCAAATTGTTGTCGTCTTCTTCTTGAAGTAAGTGTACTTCTATAGCGCGATCGCCACCTAGTGGCCAAACTGAAACGTCCTCTGGGAGAATCAGCACTGGTAACAATGTTAATGATCTGAACATTTTTGTTTTTTGATCTGAACATTCAGAGAATCTATGTAACTCTGTATTGTATTAACAATCTCATTATTTTACTAATATGTTTTACAATGTCAGATTAATACAAGTATATTCAAATTAAATTGTAGATTTTTAATGTATTTCTATATTTGTTTACCTAAAATTGAATTGAAGAATCGAAAGAATTAGAATCGAACCGATTCAGGCTCTTGTGAATCAAACTAAATAGTTTCTGGAAATTATAACCGATACCCAGCCCTATTTTTCCATCAAGGAAACCTACAAAAAAAGTCAATAAAACACAGGATAGTTTCTCCCTGTGATTTGACTGACTCTAAGGTATGAGTTTTTTTTTATTTTTAGATGAATAACAATAGAGGCGTTGAGGATTTCTTCATTGGCTTGAGCATTTCTCCATAAAAACTCTCTGACCTTTATAAATACTGCAGCAGGGATTCGGAAGCTCCATACACCTTTCCCTCTGTGGCCGCCTCATCATCTCTTTATTACTTTGTGCTTTTCATTCACCTCCTCCCTCCATGTTCCAATGCCTTCTTTTTTTTTTTTAACCTCCTATTTCCTTCCCCATTTCCCCCTCCATATCCGTTCCAGCTCCATATAAACTAACTATTCTTAGACGGCCATTTCTCCCCATCATCATCCAGCTTTCCTCCACACAATCACCACCACCCCTCCCCTTCCCCGCACCTTTTCATGCAGGACTATATTTGTTTCTCTGGGCGCAGTAAGCTTGTTAGTAACGGGTTAATTCTGAGGTGCCTGGAGGATCGGGTCTTAGCTGGGAAAAGGGAGGGAAGGTGGGGACGCGTAACGGAGTCACCGGGGGTCAGTGTGCAACCATTACTTTCCTTTAATGCTATTAAAAGCTAATGTAAACTAAATTCTTTATGGAGTCAAACTGAACCAGGCGGCTGCACGTGCACCGCGGATTCCTCTCAGGAAGACGGGGTTGTTATCGGGGCCTCTCAGGCTACCGGAGAAGTGGTTGGGGTTTTACATGTCGAGAAAGAGCGGGAATGCTCCAGGTCGTG
>NC_050522.1:20005369-20027425 GCF_002922805.2 Oryzias melastigma | reverse complement strand
CTCTCAGGCTACCGGAGAAGCGGTTGGGGTTTTACATGTCGAGAAAGAGCGGGCATGCTCCAGGTCCTGTGGAAGTTGAGCTCTTTGCACATTGATCCATGCTAGATTCAAGAAAGGTTGCACAAATGACATTCGCATCAGAGGTGCTCTTTTTTGTTTGGCTAGAAACAGGATGCCCCCGCCCAACCCCAATACCCCCATCCCCCCCGGCCGGCTGTGCATCCAAAGCTCTTTAACCAAGGCGGGGAAAAGGAGACAGAGATGCAGGAAAGCTACAGAGATCAGGTGGAAGCACGGGTCAGGAAAGAGAAGGGATTGGCATTTCAATATCCTGAGAGGATTACTGTCCGTGCTTTGGAGGGCCGATCCCCGTAGAGTTTCTGGGGCCTCGGAGATGGATGCATAAAGGGGTGGGAGTGGGGGGTGAATGCTGAGATGGAGGGGGACGAGGACGTGAGGTGGCAGCCTTATGAGCTGAATTCCTCCAGGGTTCAGAGAAAAAAACGCAATGGTGCAAATGATTCATTTAGGTTTATGATTAATTTACACAAATAAATATCTTAGGTCTTCTACAGTCTCCAATTGTATGTCAAGTGACAAACTAGAAGCCATTCATGTGTGCAATCTTGCTCCAAAGTCTTTTAGGTTAAATCCCACTTCTGACACCAGTGTGATATCACTTTGATACCATTAAAAAGAACTAGAACAGTAGCAAGAGCCCAATAATTATAATCGTAAAAGTCCAAACTGCCTGTAACTTTGACTATAGTGCATCAAATTTTCAACACGGAACAAATAGACAAATTCAAGGCAAGTTCCAGAATCTAACCTTCTCAGGTCTTTGAGTCGCCATGTCAAGCAGCATTTCTGTTCAAGAAACTACCTTAGAGTTCCATTGACATAGAGGATTCACTGAGCTATTTACATGTCCACATACCTCTAAGTAATCAGAAACAGGCAAATTGATGATGTAAATGTGGTTGCTACCAATATTGGTCAACACGGTAGTCCATCATCAGAAATCTTTCAAGGGATGTTGTGAATATATATTGCAGTGACTTTTGAACTTCCTGTTACCTTCAAAACTTGATCGTGAACATTATTGCAAGGATGTAAGAACTACTACATTAGGAAAAGAAAAAACAGTGGTTGTCTTGAATATACAACAATACTCTGACATCTCACTTGACTACCATTTTGTTTGGTTAACACGTTCAGTTATAAACCTCTGATTTATACAGAATATAAGGTGGATGCATGCTGGGAGGTATCAACAGGAGGTTGAACCACACAGGTGCAGCCCGTTTTGGGGCTGTCCAGGCCCGAGGAGGGTCGTAGAAAAGAATTGATCATATCTTAAGGGGATCGCAGAGTGTCTTGCAGATCCCTTAAAGCAGGGGTGACCAACCCTGGTCCTCAAGAGCCTCAACCCTGCCTGTTTTCCAGCTCTCCCTAACCAGCTTGCTGCTGATTAGCAGACTCAAGTGATTCCACATCCTGATTAAATAAACAGGTTTTCAGCATCGAGCAGTCCAGAGAGAGCTGGAAAACAAGCCAGAGTTGAAGCTCTTGAGGACCAGGGTCTGCCACCCCTGACTTAAAGCCTTGCACCACTGAAAGTAGAGTGTACGATTATGGTGCATGTGGTAAGTGTACTGTGTCAAGTATTCGAAAGGCAAACAAAAGTAGCACGCGCTTATGAGATTCAGGTGATGTTGTACATAAATCCTACTATTCTTCGGAACTGGCCTTAAGGCCTTTGGACTGTCTGTGGAGGATAAATGGGTAAACCCTTATTGGTTTGCCCATTTTTTTCCTGTAAACATTCTTAAGAGCAGTTGTGACTTAGTCATTACATATGGACAGCTTCCTTGATCAGATAAAGGGAATCGAATGTCCTACTGCTTAATTTAGGAAATCCGGTAATGATCAAATAGTTGAAGTTCATGTAAAGAGGCTACCTTGACATAATATTTTCACACTAAATACCCTTAAAAGGATTGTCGGGTTTGTAAATATTTAATTGAAGACGTGAATGAAAGTGCTTGGACCGATCCTACACACCTGCCTAAATATCTAAATGAGACTTAAAATCAATCTAGCATCAAACGATAGCCAAAAAGGGCATCTTTTTATTTTCTTTCCTTCACCGAGCGAGCCCCTAAAGTGTCAGAGTACAAATCTCTCCTTCAGCGTCATTAAGTTTCCAAAAGCCCACCCCCGCCTGGCACCCCGCCCGCAGCCCTCTGCTGGGAGCCGTTTGGATCCTTTTGCCTCCTTAATTAGAAGTGATGGGAAGGTGAGGCTTCAGCAGGCACCAAATGAATAGAGTCATCAAGCTACTTTTCAGGGCTATAGCCCAGCCACTTAAAACGCTTTGTCACCTTGTGATGGGAATTTTAATTGCCTACCTCTTGGCTTATAATTGGAGTCTATGAAGAGTCTTTAGATTGTGGGCTGTCTGCAAAGATTTTTACCGGCTGCTTGTTATTCAGAGACAAGGAAGAGTGAGGCCTGTTGATGGTTGACGACACAAAGCTGTCATCGTGATCGAGGACTCTTCGAAATGAAAGCAAGTTTCTTCTGTCAAAGCTCACGGAGGGAAACAGATGGAGGAAAGATCAGTAGTGTAACCCATTGGTTCAAAACCGAAACAGAAGAATGTCACAAGTTCAAATTTACTGAGTGGACCAGAACCCTTTGAAACTTTTCTTAAAAAAGTAACATGGTGTTCAGATAACTGCAAATCCTCCATAAAAAAAATAAATAAATAAATAATAAAAAAATTTCTTCTAAAATTATGTGGGAAAACAGTATTTTTCGCACTATAAGGGGCAATTAAAGTAACTTTAAAAAAAAAAAAAAAAAAAAAAGCCTACAGTGCCCCTTAATCCGGAGTGCCTTATTTCTAAATGTATTCTGGTTGTGTTCACTGATATCGAACAGAAAGCTGCACTCTTATCAAAATGGTTGTTTTTGTTTTTTGTTTTGTTTTTACGAGTTCCAAACAAAGTTATGAGAAAACGCTAATGTGGCTAATATGTAGCGGTGTCACAGTGTGTTTTTCTGCGTTACAAACAAGCTTAGGAGTTAGCATTGTCACAGTAACATAAGTTTTAACAGTATCAGTCTGATTTTTGTGTGTTGCAAACAGGTTTGAGAGTTACAGGAAATTCAAATGAGATAACAAGGCAAAGGTTTCTAACGTGGCTAATTCTTCAGGCACAGCTAACGCTCCCAGTGTGGGTAATGCTTCTAGTGCAGCTAACGCTTCTAGCGCGGCTAACAATTCAAGCAGGGATAACATTCCTAGCATGGATAATTCTTCTAATGCGGCTAACGCTTCTAGTGAGACTAATGCTTCAAGCCCGGCTAATTCTCCTAGTGCGGCTAACGCTTCTAGCATGGCCAACACTTTTAGCATGGCTAACGCTTCTAGTATGGACAACACTTTTAGCATGGCTAACGCTTATAGCATGGCCAACATTTCTAGTGTGGCTAATGCTTCTAGTATGGCCAACGCTTCTAGTGCGGCTAATGCTTCAAGCCCTCCTAATTCTCCTAGCATGGCCAACGCTTCTACTCTGGCTAGTGTGTGGTGTGTCACAAACAAATTGTTGAGTAACTGCGAACAATATTAATAAAGTCTGACTGAAAAACCTATCTCTAATTTGGAAATAAAAATTTAGCAGTAAGCTATGCCGTGAATCACCAAAAGTAAATGTGATTCAAAATTTAATAAAATATAAAACCTTTGATTATAGAAACAGTCCTTTAAGTGACAGCAGATCATTTTTGGGTTATTTTGCCATGAGACAGAATTCTCTGATACCCTCCAAATGTCATATTATTACCTCATACCCCCAACCCCCCCAGAAAAAAGAATTCTACTAGTTCTTTTCTCATTTTCACATCTAGCGGTTGCACCGATCCATCGTCAGACGATTTCTTTATTATCATTCAGCGCACACAGAGGACTGGCTTATCCCTCCAGTTCTGTGCCTCTTGTGTTGAAACCTTTCAGCGTGTGTTAAGTGGAGTAAATCCTTCTGAAACTGTTTGGGGAAAACTAATAAACAAGAAAATCTGGAGAAGTGGAAGGATTACTGATGAAGTCTGGATCTTTGGAAGCACAATTTTAAAAATCTTGAATTAAGAGATTAAGAGCAATAAATGTGTTGCTGGTAGAAGAAACTGGATTTTTATTTGATTAAACAAATTCTGTTAACTTTTTATCTTTTATTAATTAATATTTGGTGCATCTTGAACTGTAGATATAAACAGTCTATATTGTAAAACAGCATCTCCCTCTAACAATTGACAGCCATCAAATCAGACACACAATCATCAGGATAAACAGACTCTGCAACACATCGTTTAGTAGCTTAGATGGAAATGTGCCTGATCTGGATGTCTCCCTGCGAAGTTTCTCCCACTCACAGACAGAAATAGCCCTTTGTGCGGCGTGGATTCTGTTATAAACACATCTCAGGTCTTCTTCCTGCAGAGACGTGAATGATAATACCTGTCTGACTGCAGCTGCTCGCCTGCCTGTCAAACCTCAATTGCATGTTATTTTCCCCGTCGTCACTCATCTTTCTGCTCTGGCTTTCTCCTCCTGACTGTAAACCTCTGCTTCGGGCGTGTCGGTGCTGACGCGGCCCACCGACGGAAAGCGGAGTGTGCGGGGGCTCACCGGGCAGACTCGTGGACACGTTGACCTGGGTGTAGAACCTCTTCTTGGGCAGCAGCTCGGACACGCCGTTCAGAGCTTCCACGGCGAAGGAGTAGTTGGTGTTGGGGAGCAGGTTGACCACCGTCACCGTCCTCTCCGTCAGTCCCACCTGCTGGGGCACGAAGCCAACGCTGGCGCCGCACGGCTCCCACTGCCGCCCCACGCTCCGGCGACAGCTCACGCTGTAGGTCAGGTCCACTCTGCCCCCGCTGTCGGACGGCGCCGACCACTCCAAAATCAGAGTGGATTGCTTGAGGGTGTAGACCAGGTCTCTGGGTGGGGAGGGGGGGCCTGAAGGGTACGGAAAAGAATGCAGTTAACTCAAACACTTGGTTTGTCTCATCAAGGAGACAAAAACTATTTTAAGGTCGTTTTCTTAAAGGGTTAACTAGGGGTGTTTTATCACGAGTCTGTCAATGTGATACATATCGCGATACACATATCTTGATTGATGTGTATCCCAATATATCCCAAGACAGTACCAGTCAATATTTCACTATTTTTTATACTATGATTGAATAATTATCTGAATATTAATACATTTTTCACAAAAGTAAAAATTGTAAAATAAATGTTATATAATGACCAGAACATGAAGTACTGAAATTGTATCTAATAAACAAGATGCTTTTACCCAAACACATTTCTTTTGGTCATTTAAGAAACTTTAAGTGGAAAACAAAAGTAAGACTAAACAACACTTTTGCTCTTAAATATCAATTACATTATCACCTTGGCAGCATTTTAAATTGATACGAATATCGTCAAATTAAGTATCGCAATATTTCACTGAATTGATATTTACTGACACCCCTAATTTTTTTAAATTTGTTTTTGTTTCAAACACAAAATGAAAATAAACACAATAATTAAAAATACAAATATCAGAATAAAAAATACAAATATACAAATATAGCTAATAATGTGTTTAAAAAGCAGTGGGTAGAAAAATCTTTTTGTGGTCCCGCCCCTTTTTGCGACACCTTTTCTTACATATACCTATTTATTCCAGTTTTTTTCTAAAAAACACTTCAAATTATCTTCTGTATGACACCTATGTACAATGACATTTCTCATATGTTTCTAATAATCACTTCAGGTTTAACTCTTCAACCGTGAAGACAATTCTAACAAATAGCTGCTTATTTTCGCATCAGAATGATGGGATTTACGTAAACACTTCACTATTGTAAAGTATTGCATACCAGAGCAAAGATACCCTTTTCTCAGCATCAGAATTGGTTTGAATTACGGTAATCGTGTAAATCGTTGAAGAGATATGCTAGTTTGGCCGGATAGAATTACCCTGTGGGCCGGATCCGGCCCCTGGGCCTTGACTTTGACAAATGTGACTTAAAGGAAGATTGTTAAAAAGTCTGCAATAACTGCAGAAAAAAATTACTGATTTGTCACTGGCCCTTTTTCATTTCAAGAACTTTATTAAGTCACAAGAGGGATATTAGAAGTCATTAAGTAGTACTTAAGTAGTAAAACATCTCTGGTTCTTCAGAGCTGAAAGCTATAGTTGTGGAAAGAAAAGATCTTCACTGGATCAAGATCAGAAGAACCAGTCTGCATGACACTAAATCGCTTAAATATTGTTTAAAAATATTGATTACCACCACACAAACACAAACTATTTTATCCTGTAAGGATCTGTTCTGGTTTCGCATAGCGGTTAGTAATCCTCTGTTTGGACCCTAGCTGTCAATTGGCTCCAGAAAAACAAACTAAATTAAAAGCGGTTTGGTTTTTGCTGATGTAAATCAGTCCCAGAAGTGTCCGCGAGGCTTCGTTTAGCGTTTCGGTCTGGCGACATGACCGCTGTGTGACCGCCGTCCTGCTGGGGATAAAGTGGACCCCTGCCACGCTCCCGACTGCATTCAGCTCACTAATTTTTCTCCTAATCTTTCAGGTTTAGCTGGTTAAGCTTCGGGGGTTTATGTAACCTCTTTAATTTAATGTAGTCACACATTTGACCTCAGCTGTTGAGGACTGGCAGCGTTTTAAAATCTTTAACGCTGGAAAAAAAAGCACTAATCACCTTAAATCTCTGCTGTCAGCAAACATGACAAGAGGATGATTACTGCGGTGTTCATCAAAAACACTGAACTTTAGATGCCTCTAATAGTGCAGCTGCATTTGTGGCAAATTGAAGGTCCTGATGATCTCGTCCTTGTTTTTAACCCACTGACAGACAGATCTGAACTGAACGTGTGAAAACCTTGGATTCTGCCAATGACAGTGTTGCCTCATTTCTAGACTTCTGTAAACCATAACATATGATGTCAAAATTGTAAATGGTGATATTTCTACTGGGTAGTTTTCCAATTATCTTTTAGGTTGTAAATCAACTGGCATAAGCATCAGTGCTGGTGCACCACAGGGTTCGATCTTAGAGCCCACACTGTTTTTAATCTACATCAATAAAGTGGACATAAACATTTCTAGTCCATTTGTTCGTCATTATGCAGATGATACTTTCAATTTCTGTCAAGATACAGCAAAGTTTACAGAATATATCGCGATACTTGTATCAATTTAAACTGCTGACAAGAATATTTTAATTTATTATTTATGAGCGTCCTTCAGCATTATACTTTTGTTTTCCATTTAAACCTCCGACCACTAGTTGGCAGCACTCCACACTTAGAGCAGCTCTACAATGCACCAGAACAACAAGAACTCATGAGAACCAGCTTGTGTTAAAGTCAGTTTTTGTTGTTATGAGACATGTACTACTTAGTCTTTCTAAGTCAGACTTAAAAAAAAAAAAGTGAAAAATTGGTCTTGGAATATATTGTGAAACATATTGTATCACAAGCCATGTATCGCGATACAAATCGGATTGCCAGACCTATTTAAAAAGCTTCTTTTAACTATTTAACACTTATTCAGCGGGATTTAGTGTTGAGAAGCTAAAACTTAAATAAAACACTGATATCTGTTTGTCATACAAGTACAAGCTGAAATGTTTGATGCATTTAAAGCCTTTTATTTTGAAAAGTCTTAATGAATGAAGGCACTTGTAAGCCTGTACATATTCACATAACACTGGTGGGTTTTCAAAAGCAGAAAATATATTTAAGAGTTTATTTTAGCTATGATGTCATTAGAATGGTTAAAAGAAAGTATTTTTCCTCTTAAAGACTTAATTATTTATTGAGCTGAACCTCTGAGATGCATAAAGACTAAATGTTTAATGAACAAAAAAGGAAAAACGGGGAAAAGTTTCAAAAACCAAGAGTCACAGTTCTGATGTGATCTGTCAAGCTCTTCTATCTGATGATTACTACACAACATTCTTGATTCAGACACTTCCGCTCGTAGCCCCTCCCCCAGTGGGCCCTCACAATGAGGCCAAATGCATTAGAACTAAAATCCCAGCATCCCTTCCACAGCTTAATATCTGTCATGAGAAAAAAAATTGTTTCTTAAAACCAAAATCCTGGATAAAACAGGATTATGACAGAGTTGTGGGCAAACTGAACTCATGTAATCTGAAGGGTTCAACTGTTCTACCAAATACAACCTTTTTACCTCACAGATAAATTGCTTCGGCTGCCGCGTTCGTTGAAGCTGCTGCTGGTGTGGAGTTTGAAGCAAACCCTTCAAATCTGACATTAGAGTCACGACGCGAGCCTGCTTCTCTACCCAGAGACGTGCATTTCATTTGCCTGGTGTAAAGCGACTGTACTCTCATGGTCCAGCCCACATCTCATCCCATCGATCCCTCTCAGATCCAATCTTCCCTCCAATCTCAGAGGAGCGTTTTTTTTTTTTCAGATTAGCAGTTAAATACGTCGGCCATCAACACATTTCAGTCACAATTAGAAAGATAAGTGAAAAAAACACCCCAAAAGGATTGAAACAACTTTTCCATCCTTTGAACACAAAGTTTGGATCAGGACCTTTAAATGATTGATGTGTAACCATGGAAACGTTTCTGAAGTGATGGCGTTTTTGTTTTTTTTTTTGTTTTTTTTTTAAGTTTGGGCTTACAGTAACATTTATCCGACTCAAACTTGAATTACTACAGAGTGGCTTACAGAATTGGATTTTCACCTGTTTGTCAAATGACCACACCCACATTTGTGTGCTTTGATTAGCAAAATAAAAAAAAATAGAAAATTACAACCAAATTATCTGTCTTAGATATGACATAACTATAAAAAAATAGAAATAAGATGAAAAATAAATTAAAAAAATAGAAATAAGATGAAAAATAAATCAACCCTTGGTGGTGTCAAAGTAAAGTTAAAAAAAAAAACCTCAATAAAGACACCTTTTTAGTTTTATTTTGATCTGTTACTGCACAACAAAGTCACAAATGTAAATGAAATACCTCAAAATGAGGCTTTTCACAGCAGCTATTAGGTTAAAAATATTGTGATTAAAATTGATTAATTAGACTAATTATTTAAGGTTACAATTAAATAATCATACAAAAAATTCATCACATGACAGCTCTACATTAGACATCCATTATTCTAGCCATGTTTTGTGAAAATCGGTTAATAAATGAGGGAGCTAGCCCGGTTTTTGTGGTTGTTGCCTGCATGCCTTGCATTGACGGCGGGGTTGCTGGCGCAGCATAAGCTAATAAAGGCTAATATATTAAACAAACAATCCAGAGTGAAATGTTCATTACAAATCCATCACCTGCACAGAATTTTCTGGATTCAATAACAATTGAACTAAACCTTCTCTAACTTCCCAGTCCACTGGAAAGTTGTGTAAGCCAGTAGATTTTTGTCATCTGAAGCCAATACACCTGGCTTTGGCCATGCTAAAGCTAACGACCGACCGTTACAGAATCAAAGATGGGCGGAGCTTTTATACTGCCACTCTTCTGAGACTTACACCAGTTGACCAATCACAAAATTCAGCAGCAATACGTCATTTCAACCTGTAGGGGGCAGCACAAAGACAATTTTTGACTATATTTTCAAGTTTAATTTGTGAAAAATGTGGCACTTTTAAAGCCCCATTTATAGAGGTCAACGGCCAAATAAAAAGTGATTTAGTGTTTTGTTACCCTTTAAGGACCAGTACATTTTTTTTTTTAGGAAGCCCTCATTTTCTGAATGATTAATAATAAATAAAAAAAAGAAAAGTTAAAAGTCTAGAAGCTGGTTGTGGCTTTGTCCCTTCATTCGTGTGGTTTCTGAACATTTAAGGAGGAGGCTGCAGCTCTGATGCACAGCTGAAAGTTATACAAGCGCTCAGAACAACCGTCGGTACCGCTGAGCTCCAGCAGAACTACAGAGAACACGAGCGCGAGCCGTCCACCCTCAACTAACGTCTTCTGGTTTTCTAGTAGCAGCAGTTAAAGGTGAACTCTCCACCAAAGCATATAACATTAAAAATTAACGGTAAGCACTTCCAAACCTGTAAACTTTGAGAGCGAAGAGCCTGACCTTTAATGTGACTGGAAACATGTGATTATTATTCACTCAGTTTAATCGCCGCTAAGAATTTAAAGACTCTTTCCAATGAAAACTGTGTTTTTCCGATGGAGGACATCTTTAATGAAAGCGAAGTTTAAAATTGTATTTCTTAGTATTTATTTATTCAAACTGTTGTTAATCAAGTCTTTGTTTTCCTCGATAAACTGTTCTCAGTATTTCAGTCGTCCTTTTATTTTGTTAAAAGTGTTACTGAAGACTTCTCCTGAGATGCTTTCAGATTCTGCATCTTAACAGGACATGTTAAAGGAAGCGTCCCTGCACAGCCTCCATTAACGAGGAGGTGAAAGACAAGGATTCCTACAGAGGAGCGTTCTGACCTTGTTCAACACTGGAGTGTGAAGAATTAAATCACTCTGGTGTTATTCCATAATTATACAGATAATACGCAGCGCACATCTGACCTCGCTAATCGGAAGGAAAAAAAATAAGAAATAAAAGCCTCTGGTTTCTTCCTGAATTTCATCAAACTCTTTGCTCCGTCGTCTGCACCGCACTGAGGATTAGCCAAATCTGTGGATCATCATAATTACTGAATCATTAATGCGGTCACTGGGCCTCCGTGAATGTTATCTGACCGGGACTGCAGAGCTATGTCGTCAATGCGGAGTTCAAGGAACAGAAATATTCCTGGACACACGCTGAGACATGAAGCTCCTCCCCCTCCATCGTTAGGAGGAAATCTATCCAACTGGAGATTTTTGGGACACCTTCGCATTGACCAAATTCAATTTTTGTATGTAATGTTTCCGCTTTTTAACACTATCCATAGCAAAAACAGATAAAAACACTTCAAAATCTGTTTTCTAAAGAGGAGGTGGAGCAAAAGAGGGAGAAGGGAAGCAGGTGAAGGACAGGTCAGCTCTGTGATGATCTCATCTCAGTGAAAAGAAATGGGGGTCATTACGTGTGCACGGCGCAGAGGGGCTGTCCAGGGGCGTCCTGAAGTGATCCTCCTCGCAGACGCACACCACCGAGCCCTCCTCGTCGGCCACGCTGTTGGCCGGGCACGAGAAGCACTCCTGCTGCCGCGACGACATCTTGTAGGAGCCGGGAGGACAGGCTGGAAGACAAACATGAAACGCATTTGATTAAAAAAAAAATAAAACTCCAAATGCTTCTGCCAAAACTTTGACTTGAGACTCTGCCAATAATCTCCTGATTTGGGAGGAAAAATAACAAATGAAGAAAAATAAGCCTTAAAATATCCATAGAGAAGCTAAACTGACATAAAAGTCCAGATAAAAAGGCACTAATACATTTGAGAAAAACTATTTAGGTGAGATCAGCAGTTGTGCTCTATAACTTAAAAACTTTAGTGTTTTATCTTCTAGTACAAGCTAGGCGGCATATTAGCACGCTAGCAGCGCATTATTGTATTTCCAAATGATCGCTAATAACTATGTTAACCTGTTTTTGAGTACTTTAGTTTTCCTTTTATTGTAAAAGTTTTTTTACTTGCTGCCTCTGAATACAGATAAAGAGGCTTTTGGTGATGAGTTGTTAGCAAACACGTCCAAAGCTACATTCAAATTGCCCTAAAATCGAGCGTTTAAGCGACCACTTCCAATGAAAGTCAATGTAAACGCGCGTAAATGCATATTTTGACGGCCAGTTTGAACGTCAGCATGGATGGCGCCCGTTTAAATTCATGGAAGTGCCAACCGTTCACGGAGGAGAAATGAATAATTGTGGTTTGTGTCTGGCGGGAATTCTATGGAACCAAATAATTCGTGTGTTGGAATAGAGCTGTAAAAGAAAAAGCCTTCAACAAGATTCACCAGATTTTCATCTCTTGGACATTTTGGACCAAACCTCTTCTGACTGTAGGTGGTGGATATGCACTAGTAAACACTAGCAAAAGAAAAAGAAGAAGAAGCCCCTCCCTGCTTGCTCAGTGTGAAGACCATGTGCTAAACAGGCATTATTGAAATGTCAAATGTGTGTGTAGCTTAAGAAAACCAGAAAGCTAAATAATTACTACTAGGTGTTTTTCTAGTGCTGGGTTGATAAAAATCGATTAATCGATCTGAATTGATCTAAGCTTAATAGATCAATAATTGATCCATAAATATAGAGATTGACCCAACGCATAATGCTAAAGTCCGCTAGCTTGATGCTAGTAAATTATGGGATTTTGAATAGGACGGCTAATGCTAACGCTCAGTCGACCTAAACATACATTTACAGACTAGATAAATTTCTTTATAAAAGCATGAATATTTTACACTCTTTTAATTCTCCATGCTTGCTCTCTGGCTGAACTAAAGATAAAATTGTAATTTTCACAAAACTAAAAAGCTTAGATTATAGCAACATGCTAACGTTCTTTGCTAGTTTGTTTTCTAATGGGTTTTTTAGGCTAATTTAGAGTTAAGCTTCTATTTTAGCAACATAATAACATTTCTGGCTAATTTGGATTACTGATGAATGTTGGGCTATTTTGGAGTTCAGCTAGTAATTGAGCAACAAGCTAGCTTTTTTGGCTAACTCGCCTCCAAAGAGGTTTTTTTTTTTTATATACTAATTTGGAGTTTAGCTAATATTTTAGCAATATGCTAAAATTTTTTGCTAATTTGTTATCTACTGGGGTTCTTAGGTTAATTTATGGTTTAGCTTTTATTTTGGCCACATGCTAACATTTATGGCCTATTTAATTTACTGGGGAATTTTATGCTAATCTACTAATTAAGCAACAATCTAGCTTTTTCTGTAATTTGGCCTCTACTAAAGGTAAAGGGTAAAAATACAAAAAAATCCAATTTTGAGATATAGTAGTTTCTTTGTATATTTTTGCTTTTGTTTGTACCAAAAATACTTTTTCAAATTTATTTTAGGCTAAAGTAAGTCCATGCGGCTCCTTCCAGGTTTCGATCAGTAGATAATGGGCCCAAATGGCTCTTTTACTGTTAAGGTTGTCGACCCCTGGTCTAAAGGATCACTTTTTCTCATACTTTCTTCTTCTTCTGGAATAAGGTGTAATTATATAGCACAATCGCCACCTAGTGGCCAAACTGAAACAGCCTCCATGAGAGACAGAACAATCGTCTCTGTTCGAGAATCACTGGAAGAGTTATTTGTGCATCGACCAAGACATCTCTTCAAACATGTCTCCACTCCAACCCCATCTCTGAAAAGTGAAGGGCCCGTCCAGCCAGCTCTTTTTGGTGTCTTAAAGACACTCTTGTGCCGCTTCAGCGCCTCCCGCTCGGGTCAGAGCGAGCGTGTGCGCAGTCGTGTTTACCTGTGCGCCTTTGTTGCGTTTGCTGTAAGAAGCTTGTAATCGACTCTCTAATGTCTGTCATTACAGGGAAGAAAGTGCGGCGCTTTCAGCCGCCGACATCAAACGCACACACTTCCTGTCAAACACCACCAGAGCAGAGTCTGTTCTTGAACGTGCCGCCAGCAACCTCCCGTCGCCACGCCAACGACATCAAGCACCCCCAAAAAAAAGGAATCAAGGCTAAATTATGCATGCAGCCACGAGAACAGACGTGGTTTCGGCATTTTCTGCATTTTGTGGCGAGACGGCGTTTGGACTTATCTCGTCAATTCAGCACGGATGAACATTTGGCCCGCCCGCCTTGGAAGTGTGTGTCTAATGATGGGGGAGTAACAAGACAATATGTACTGCTCAGATAACAAAAGGAGTTGGCGTAGCTCGATGGCCGTCATTCTCCACGGCGAGCGACCGCTCGAAGAGACACCGGTAGACGCTGCCAGGCAAGGTCACGTCAGTCGGAGCACGCCAGACGCCCCGAGACCGCGGCAAAACGTCAAGCACTCCAGACGTTGCTGGCTCCCGCCATCCCTGCACTTTAATCATCGGTGAAGGAGGAATTTCTGGGAAGGCTGACAGCTGGCAATCCGACTGATCTGTTTGTTCTGCGAGCTGGCTGGAGCCCCCCCTCCGGTTTCTGGAGGGCAGAATTCACAATGCGGGCGCTGATGGAGGCGCCGGCACGCGGACCGAAGGAGGACAGGAACAGTGGAGCCTTTCATGTTTGTGCAGGAGAACATCAGCAGACGAGTGAAGCCTGCAGATGAGGGCGGCAGCTGTGTCTGTGGGGGTCAAGAACACGGAGGAACCGTGAAGGCCGCACGCCACCCAAACTTCACCAGTCGGTTCACCGTCACAGAAGCATCTTTGATGTTTTCTCTGTCATTCTGCCGTCACTCTGCTGGCAGATTCAGTTTAAAAAACAACTTTAAGGTTTCCTCAACTAAACTAAAATATTTGACAGGTTTGCTAAATTATTTACGGTTTAGCCGAGACGTGAAAAAACATGATTTATGTAGAAACACATTTAAATATAAAAAAAACTATAAAGGTTTAAATAAAAAACTTCACTAATAGAGAATAAGTGAAAATTCTGAAAGTTAAAGAAAGAGATAGATAAATAAAACAATTTTGACCAAAACCAAAAATACTGGATGTTAACTTGGAAACATGAAAGACAAAATAAAACAAGACGTGTAACAAAATATGGCTTTAAAAAATTGTAAAATAAGATATAAAAAGTAAAGTGGAGATAAAAAAAAAAATATTGAAAAACAAAAGTTGAAATTAATATATGTCAATCTCAGATGGTTAAATGTGCTAAATTCCACATTAGTCTGGATATTTTTGTACCAAATGCCAAATTAGTCAAAAAGATAGAACACAAAAATAAAATAAAATAAAAAATGTAAATTTGAATCTACTTAATTGAAGGCAATGTTACATCAATAGAAATAGCTTAAAAAAAGTTAATACTAAAAAAACGGAAATTGCAAAATTAGCTAAAATAAGTGCTATGTTAGCTAACTGAGAGATTCAATGGTACTAGAAAAAAAATCCTGAATTTTAAATTAGATATAAATAATAATATTAATGCTAAATTCCAAATTAAACTTAAATCAAATTTGCGTCTAAGAAGCTAAATTAATGATAAATATCTTAAAAAAATTTTGAAAATGTAGCTTTATACTGACTAACTCCAACAGCACATTTAACAAGTGTTAAGTTAATGTTACTCATTATGCTTTAGTCAGTTAATGAAATATAAATACATAAATAACAAATACAGCTAATTTCAGACGATTAACAAATAGGTGTGGGTAGTTTTGGTGCGCTAGTGCTAACTTCAGTAAACTTATCAGAGTCAAACGTGCTTCAAAATATTCACTTAACTGCTAAATACAAAATGAAGGCTGATAAATCTGCGTCATTAGCTGCGTTTCCATAGACTATGAAATTGCACAAATTGAATTTGAAATAATAAATGTGCATAATGGAAACAACAATTTTGAAAAAACTCGCTTTTATTGAAAAAAAAAGTTCTTGCGCTTGGAGGAGGGGGGTATTTGAAATTGAGGTTTTTGGCAAAACTGTCACGGAAACACTTTTTATTTTCTAATTAAATGAGTCACATGACCAACAGTGACTGGTGGAGCCACGAGAGGAACCACAACATCACACAGCTCAGCAGAAGATGAGCGTGTCATGCAGAATTGTTCCCATTTCCCAAAATCACTTCCTCCATCGTGGATGAAGCTATCCAGAGGAGTTGATAAAACTGATGCTAAAAAGATCTGAACTAAGTCAGAAACTGTCGGAAAAAAGCTGAATAATCCCAAGAGGTAAGATCAGCAGCCTGGTTTATGTTGATAAAAACTTTGTTTTTTATCTGGATAACAAACAAAAAAATTTGATTTAAAAATGATTGCTGAGTTTTCATACGACTTCAGGAGACTTTGGAGTCAAGGAGCTGCTGTCGGAGCTTCCGTCTCCTGCTGCTCTGCCTTAAACGGCCATTAATAAACCATGAAGTTCTTCATGCATCCAACCTGAGCAATGAGTTGTTTCGTTGGCTCCATGGGAGCATTTAACGTGTATTAATCACCCTAAAGGAGGTTCGGTTTAGCCTCCTGAACAGAGATGCAGCGGGGCATCAGAAAGACCCACTGGGGGCAAATCTGAGGAAGAACAGTCGAGATGAAAGATGGATAACTCCAGCTGCTCCACAGACTCAAGCTTCACGCCAGGATCCCTCCTCATCATCAAAAAGATTTAGTGTTTGGAAGAAGACTGTGGACACACTCGCCTCCTTTATTAGTAAAGCATGAACGTAACTTTGAAAATATCTACTGGTTAAAATATGTAGAAGAGTTGCAGCTCTGTTCAACCTTGTGTGAGGACCCACTTCCTCATGGATGTGTAAGAATGAGGATATAAAGTGAAGAAAAAGTGACTTTCTATTAAAAGATGAGATGAGCTGTTCAAATGCTGTCAGCTTGATATCATCACTCTACAGATATGATGTCTAGACTTCCATCTGAGGCTCAGACACACCAGAAATCCTAAAAAAATATCAAAGATTCCATTTAATTCTGCTGCTGAAGGCTGAAAGTCTAAAGCTATATTTAGTATATAAGAACGCCACCTATGTGTGAAATGTGTAGCAGACATCGCAATTTGAGCACGAATTGGAATTGTTTTGGTTCATTGCTAGTGGCTTGCATCAACGGAAATAATTAGCAATCATGTCAGGAGAGTGAAATTCATTTGAAAAAAACAAACGCAGACGTCGTCAGGCTCGTCGCCGTCTCTGGGATAAACCAAACCTACACATCGATACCCAATCAGAGTCTCTGAACGGTCAAAGTTCAACACGTGTTGAGGTGTGCATTCTGTACGTAGAGCCTAAAAATGGTCGCAAAAGTTTAAACGTGGAAGCCCGAAACCACTGGAATATATATATATATATATGCATAGAGATGGATAAAGCGAAGCTCCCATGAAATATGACTTTACCTCGGGTTCCAATGAAATGAAGTAAATTCAGTTGCCAGTTTTCAGCGGTACGGATTTTGCCATTTTGAGACCAGACGACATTAGTAGGCAGTGATCGGTCCGAGTCGGTCTGAGTCATCATTGCTATGGCAACCACTCTCACCAATCAGGAGTGAGTTTGCTGGAAAGCCATTCCACTTCCACTGAAAGCAGACTTTCAGTGGAAGCTCTGTCAAACGTTTTAAAAGTTCCAGGTGGGGCCAGTGAGCACCCCATGCTCTTTTTGAGACATCCGATTGGCCAGTTTATAACTTGCGGAGAGAGGCTTGATTTAAAAACAAGAATAAAAAAAGAAAAGAGTTCAAAGTGGAAATACAAACATTTGGAACTTAAATTTTGAGTTTTGAAACTTAAAAAGAGAAAATTTGAAGCCAATAATAATTACATTAGAACGTTTCTGACTAATTTTTTTTTAGCCTTACAACCATATTTTAGCTGAAATTTTCAAGTTGTTATTTGGGTTTCTAATCTTATTGGCTCAATAATTTATCACTCTGGTCACAAAAAAACAGCCGATAAAAGATTAAATAGTTTTCCAATGATAAAAAAATTCTACATTATATTCCAAAAGTTAAAGCAGCTGAAAATTGTGGAAGACGGCTGAATAAGTGAGAAACAAAGTGCTGTCAAGCTTTTCTTCGGTTTCTTTAACAAGCCGGTGTGACAGCTCAAAGCGGCGCTCTCCTCCGCTCCAGCATGCCTCACCTGAGCGTTTTACAGCTTTGATTTGCAGCGGAAATACCAGTTATTAGCATGAAGTAAAGACCTGGTTAGCATCCACGCCACCGGCCGCCTCGCGCTCTAATCAGAGGGAGAGCGCTCTGCCTGTCGTTCAGGTCAGCGCTTTGCTTCATCATTACGTGGTTACCGACGGCTGACTCCCCACGGAGGAAACAGGTGGAGAAACAGCCAACGGTGACGCACAGAAACACATCTGTGGAGGAAAACTAATCATGCTTTTCAACTTTTTCCAATCATTTTTCTTCTTAAAGTCCCTCCTCGATCATCTCTGATCTACAGTAAAAGTGTTCCCCTTGTGGTTATGATTTTGCAGTTTCTTTTAGGGATTCACCTGAGATGTGGGCGGGACTTTTGATTTGGAGCAACTCCACCCCCTACCTCCATTTACATGCTCTCCAGCTAGCTTCCAGTCCCTCCCACCCTTAATCAAACAATACCAGTGCAACAAAAATGGCAAACAATATCTGAGCTATGCATGGAGTCGTACAGTTGTTAGCCAAATGCTAACTCGAACAAAAAAAAACAAAGTCGTTAATTGATAGGCGTCTACAAGTGGATGCATCAGAATGGGGCAGAGATAGGGAGCTGGTGACCCGCCCATCGGATTTTCTACATCACAATTTTTTTATATTTAAAAAAAGCGTTTTTTAGCCTTCACCGGCGACATCTCAGGTGTTAAAGGGTTAAAGTAATTCTTAAGAAAATGTTTACACACAAAAAATAACAGTTTAAGTTTAGTCCTTATGTGAAAACTACTTTTTAAATAAAAAAAAAAACAAAGAATTTTAAAGTGAAAACTCTGAACTTCTGAATCAAAACTGAAGGTATTTTTAGCAGAAGTCCCTTAGCCTCTTGTTCTAAATGAATTGAGCATATTGTCATCTGCAAGACTACAAATGTGTGTGCTCTCATATGTTTTTGAGCATCATTTCACATTTTCAAACCCCTGGTTGGAGGCGAGCGTCTCTTAGAAAAGAGAGCTAATATTGATCTGTGATGCGGCACACCCGTCTCACGTTTTATCTCCTGCATCAGCAACACGCAAATTTGATATGCTTTTGTAAAGTGTAATATTTTTTGTTTGATTGTTTACCTTCTTGCTTTTGTTAACTACGCCTGGTTACGAAAGCTCACAATCCCCGCTGATGCGGTTCATTCGACTCCTTTGAATCAGCGGTCCGGGACTCGAACGCCACTCCCCTTCTGCTGACATTCCATTGTCATTCGCCTCATTTGAATGGGCCGCTTTCATTAGGACTGCGACCCAGATGCAGACAAATGGGCCTGATGAATCTGATTTTCCGGACGGAAGATAAACGAGCGCTGCGGCGCGCGTGAGGGGAGGTGGGCTCTGCTGCAGCGCGCCTCATTCAGTCTAATATCCTGGAAAAAGAGGAGGTCAAGGGTAATCAGGCAGCTCGCCGTGCGCGGAGGACATGCCTGTTAGAGCCACTTATTGAGACAGAACACACAAAGGTGTGTGTAATTCGGAGTCATTTGCCGCGGCGAGCGCGTGCTGTTAATGGTTTTCATCCGATACGGCAAAACAAAGCTGCACAACAAACATTCAAATTGATTTGTTTGAAAAATAATGAAGCACAAATCAAGATTATACATGCATTTGGTAATTACAAACGTAACATTTTCCTCTCCTTCAGGTCATAAATGACTTTTTTTCAAAGTAAAATACATTATTCATTTCTATTATTATTATTTTATTTCTCTGTGTAAGTGTAATGGCTGAAGCGAGGCCAAGGTTCATCAATCTCAGCGTCGTTTAGCATAAGTTATTCTACTTTAGAGCACTCTCGCTTCTGCAGCTTATTGAAAACTTTTCACAATTCTTTGGATAATTTAGGTTAAACTTAGTACTTATTGGGTTTTATTTTCTTGTATTTAGGATGTTTTAGCTGAAACATTTCACTCATGTAATAGTTATTTGATCATGTTTCATTGCTGTTCATGTTTAGATATTTAGGGACAGTGTGTGTGACAGTCTGGAACTTTGGATCCTTTAGCTATTGGTATAAATTAAGAAAAAAAAATAATTCCAAATCCAAATTCTTCCCCTACCCTTCCAGTCGTAGGGGCATTTGGAGCTGTAGGAGCGTACAGTTTTTGTAGGGGACGGGGGTAGGGACTTAGGGCAGAGTACCCCTCCCCCGGTAGGGTGTTTCGCTTCGCACTATACTGCGGGGAAGAAACACATTTTTCACGTGAATGTGCTCTGAAGCACAGAAGTTTACATTTAAATGTAAGTAATGACCTCTTGCTTTTGGAGAATTTTATAAGTTAAGAAACCATAGTTCTGTATTTCGGAGCGCTGGAAGCTACGCGCTAACGTAGATGACCGGCAACTAATGATGACATCATCAAGGGTTAGCAACGTCCAAATTTGAGACACTAGTTTCCATAACTCTCTAATTCGGATTCTGCCTAAAAACATTAAGTTCAGAACTGCACATATACTGATTTGTATATTATGGGATGTCAGAAAAATCTAAAGCTGCTTTCACATTAAAAAATGCGATTGGTCCGTCGGAGGCGGCCAGTTTCAATGCTTACATCAATGTACAGACAGGATTGGAGGTACTGCAGTACAATTAGAGCGTCACAGTGCATCCAGAGTTAAAAAATCTGAATTTTAAGGGACTTAACTTTGGGCATTGTCAATGACCAGTGGGTGGAGTGATTGTTTTCCTCCTGAACTTGATGATTTTTCACTTATTTGCATCGAGACGATAATAAAAAGACCCTCAAATTTTATCCTTATTTGTCCCCTGTAATGTGGGACAGCAAACTAGGTCACAGAGAGATGAAAAAACTACAGAACATTCATAGTACTGGGAAAAATTCTGAATGATCTCATGAACCCAGAGGTGTAGACGTGTCTACTGATGCTTTGTAGAACTCTTCAAAATAATTACTCTGACCTCTAAACATCATCCATGCATTGTAAATGAGATATGTACAGACACAGCAATCAGGTTATGAATTTGGGGGTAGCTCCTCCTACAGGCATCTGGAGTATTAAGCTTATAAACACTTTAACGGACAAGTTCACCCCACGTCCAAATATAGGCAGCTGGTGCAAATTTGACGTGTGAATCACAACGTGAACTGCTCAGAAACTGCCTGCTGTATTTGGGGAATTTTCAAGTATTTAAATTATGTTTTTCTGTTCGTTTGTAGCTCCTACTCCTCAATTTCTCCCTCTGCTGTTAGTCATGACTCCTCCGGCTCCCCATGACACCAGGCAGCACATCTTAATTAAACAACTGTTTAGACTGGGGGGGTGCAGACAGAAAGGTCAGCCTGTTTTTACCGTCACAGCTAAATTGTTCGTTCCGTGGTTGTGTTGCATTTCAAAGGAAGGAGTGCACAATCTGTTGCGTGGTCACTGTCTGACTTTTTGGGTTTCACTCATTTAACAATTTTCACGATTTGAGTTGTTATAAATATGAGCACCAATGTGCATCCGGAGCAGAAACCATGGATGTTGTTAGAGTTTTAAAGTGAGACGTGGAGCCCAGCCAGCCGGCTGAAGGTGTGTGTGTGTGTTAAATCCATCCCATCCATCTCTGGATGGACCAACTGTTCCCCGTATGAGGTCACCCACACAAGTACACACCTCTGAGAGCCGTTTTGACTCCCCTCTTGCCTGAACATTTAATCAGCCTTATGGTCCAGCAGACCCCCAACCTCCCCCAGGATTCACAAACATTGACGCATTAAAGCCCCACTTTGATCTATTTTTAACTTGTTGTGGTCTTTTAATTATGATTTTGCTGTTTTCACAAAAAAAGCTGTTTTTTAGGACATAGTTTCTGCAGAGCGGTAGAAGTTTATTAGAAATTCACTTCTGAATTGTGCGTGGGAACGTTGGCTCAGAGTAAAGCCCACCCCCTCACCCCACCCTGTTGCTGAGAGCTCTCTGTTTACACCGTCTCAACAGCCCCTCACACCCTCAACTTAAAATGACCAGTGGAACAAAATTGTGAGCAATATCGGAGCTCGGATGAGGAAAACAAAGACGTATCTACTTGTCTATGACTGGATACATCAGGATAAGGCGGAGCAAAGAAACTGGGGATCCGCCCAGTGTGTTTTCTACATCACAAATTTTTCAAATGGCATTTTTTCGTCTGCTTCTGATTCAAAACAATTTAAATAAAAAAATACTTTAAAATGGCATTTTGAGCTTAATTTTCTTTATAAAGAATACGTTAAAAACACAATTTTCATTCGAGTGGATCCATTTTATTTCAGAATCTTTA
>NC_050522.1:19986846-20005101 GCF_002922805.2 Oryzias melastigma | reverse complement strand
GGCAAGCAATATAGGAGCTCGGATGACGAAAACAAAGACGTATCCACTTGTCTATGACTGGATGCATCAGGATGGGGCGGAGCAAAGAAACTGGGGATCCGCCCAGTGTGTTTTCTACATCACAAATGTTTCAAACGGCATTTTTTCGTCTGCTTCTGATTCAAAAAAATACTTTAAAATGCTATTTTGAGCTTAATTTTCTTTATAAATGTCCTCCATCCTCAGAAATATACTAAATGTTGCTTGAAACTTTCTTTCCATTTTATTTCAGAATCTTTAAACCTCATCGGAACTTTATTACAATATTTTCTCAACTTTTACATTATAAACTGATACATTTTTAACAACAAAAAACATTAGATCAGTTATAATTTATTAGTTTGTAGCTTAAATTGCACTTAGCATCGTGCAGCATTATTAAGCCATCTTCAGCACTATCAACCTAATTTCAGCTTTTTTTCAGCTAAATTAGCTATGATTTTATACCTTTTCTAAGCAATAACTCTGCCGACTCCCAGAAGAGGTGTTTGTTGTTGAAGAGGAAATGACATTAAGCAAACTGCTAGCTGTTAATTTTCTGTTTCCATCAATAAAGCTGGAGGCATTTTTGAGAAAAAGTAGATGGAGGTGGGAGGAAGTTGTGGGTGTTTCTGCTTCTGGGGGTTTGTTTGTATGTGTGTGTGTTTTTTTTCATTATCGCCCCGGACGGGAGCGATCCCGCCCCCCTCCTGCTCTTCCCCGAGGCCTCGCGGGCTGTGAGAGGCGTTAATGGAGAGCGTGGTGGGAGGAAACGGCTGAAACGAGAGGAGGATGGATGAAGAGGTGGGAGAGGGAGATGAATGAAGTGGTGGAGTGTGGGCGTTAGAGGTCAGCAGATCGACAGAAAACGAGGCGGACCGGTGCCAACACCACCCCGCCTCGCCCCCTACAAAACATTTCCCTTTTTTTAACTTCTAGTTAGCGGCTCGGATCCAAACTCGCAAAATCTGCACATGCTGTGACGATTATTAGTTTGATCAAAAACTAGCATTGAAGCCACAAACAGGGCAAAAACTGCTGTTTTATATAATATGAACGTTTTAATCATTTTAAAAAAACAAAAAAATAAAAAGCAGAGCAATTACATTATGATGTAATTCCAATCAAGGAATGAACAACCCAGAAAGCATTTACTTCCAGACGCTGAATGGTCAAATACTAACATTATTTGGATTATTTCTATGCTACGGTTTGTGCTTTTAGTCTAACAGAAAAACATACATGGGAAGTCGGGCACTTAATTGGGTAAATCTTTTCTCTCTAGACTTTGACCAATGCTCATTCCATGTCTAAAACGACACTTCAACCGTTTATCATTCAGAATTTGGCATTAACTTACCCATTTTTTTTTTTAATTCGCTAACGCGGCCAACTTTTGGCAGCATCACACTTTTTTGTTGTACATGTTACTAACAACGTGGGAAATTACGGTAGCACAGTAACGTTTCAGTTAGCGGTATCGGTCTATTTTTTTTTTTTACGTCTTGCAAACAAGGTTGGGAGTTATATGTATTGTGAATATGCTAATGCAGTTAACACCACTAGCATGGCAACATGCAGCAGTGTCACAGAATATTTTTTTTTTATTTACATGTTACTAACAGTGTTGAGTTAGCATATAGTCACAATACTGTTTGCTTCAGCTGTATTAGTCTGGTTTTTAAAATGTTGTAAACAAGGTTGGGCGTTACAGGTACATTGAATACACTAAGACGGCTAACGCTAATAGCATAACATTTAAAAGTATTGCACTATTTTTTTAACATGCTACTAAGAATGTTGAGAGTTAGCATAGTCACTGTAAAATTTGTTTTAGTGGCATTAGTTTTGTTTTTTAAGGTATGTAAACAAGGTTATTGTCAATATGCTAACCCTACTAACATAGCTAACATGTAGCTGTACTGCACTGTTTTTTGTAAGTGTTACTAACAATGTTGGGAGTTAGCATAACCACAGTAACATCTAATTTTGTGGTATCAGTCTGGTTTTTAAAGTGTTGTAAACAAGGTTGAGAGTTACAGGTATTGTGAAAATGCTAATGCGGCTAATGCTACTAACATGGCTAACATGTAGCAGCGTCACACTTTTTTTAACATTACTAACAATGTTGGAAGTTAGTGTAGTCACAGTAATGTTTGTTTTAATGTTATTAGTCTGGTTTTTAAAGTGTTGCAAACAAGGTTGAGAGTTACAGGTATTGTGAAAATGCTAATGCGGCTAACGCTACTAGCATGGCTAACATGTAGCAGCGTCGCACTTTTTTTTTAACATTACTAACAATGTTGGAAGTTAGCATACTCACAGTAGTGTTTGTTTTAATGGTATTAGTATGGTTTTTAAACTGTTGTAAGTAAGATCGAAAGTTATTGTAGATATGCTAACCCTACTAACATCGCTAACATGTAGCACTGTCGCACTATTTTTTCCAACATGTTACTAACAATGCTGGGATTTAGCGTAGTCACAGTAATTGTTGTTTTAGTGGTATTAGTCTGTTTTTTAAGTGTTGAAAACAAGGTTGGGATTTTCAAGTATTGTGAGTACGCTAACGCTAATAACATGGCTAACATGTTGCAGTGCTGCACTATCTTTTGTATGTGTTATCGTACTAAGAATGTTGTGAGTTAGCATAGCCACAGTGACGTCTGATTTAGCTGTATCAGTCTTTTTTTGTGTCAAGCATGGTTGGAAATTGCAGGTCTTGTGAATATGCTAACACAATGAGGTAGCTAAAGTGCAGTGTGTTACAAACACGTTTTAGAATTACTGTGAACACAGTTAATAAAGTCAGAATGACCGACGGACTTTTCTCTGACGGGGCGCCATATAATCTGGTGCACTGTGGTGCAGAAATTATAAGTTTCTTAGAATTTCTGTTATTTATTTATTTTACGTTCTTTTATCATTAATCTTTTTAAAGCCTTTTCACAGTTAAATACCTAACATTCGTGATTGTGGCCAAGCTTTTTATTAAGTCATACTTTTAGTAGCTTCTACAGAAGTTTGCTTTAAACTTTATGAGCAAATTAAAATAAAATAATGATTACAAATGTTTTTATTTTTGGTAAAGCACACAGCAACAGTTGACAACTGGCACTGTTATCTTTCATTACATTTTTTTAAAGAGGTTTTTCAAAAGGTGACGGAAGAGTTCTCTTTCTAAGACTCCAAAACTTTTATTAGCGCCGAATCTTTGAGAAAAAATGTCAGCAAAAAGGCTCAAAGTTCCACAAAAGGCTACAGAGGTGGAGAAAAGATGAACCGTATTCTTCAGTCATGATGGTCTAAAAATGCAGCTTAACAGGGAGAAACAGCAAAAACAGATTTATAAATCCTTCACCACATGCGTAACACTTGGAAAAACTGAGAAACTTTTTTTCTTCTTGGTGCATAAAGACAGCGAGAGGTCACGGAGCAGAAACAGCAGCATTATTTAGCTGCTGCGTGGGAGGGTTATGTGTGCGAGTATTGATCTGTGCGTCCCCCCAAGTGCTGCAGCTATATCCCTCCGTTTGCATTTGCTACGCCTTGTTTCTTCTCTCCTTCTGTCTTCATGCTGCCTGACAACCTCCTCGATTGACTATAAAGAGAAAACCTATGGTAAAAAACAAAATAAAGTTCCCTGGGATCTGGACGAAAACGATCAGATTTTGCTTTTCTTCAGATGAGAATAATGAATTAATGTTTTTGATTATGTGTTAAACAGCTGAATTATTATGAACAAAGCCAGCATGGCATCAAAATGTAATTGGAAGAGACACAAAGAATGTTAATTTCACAGATAAATGCACTATTTGCTTAAAAAAAGGAAAAGTAATTGATAAATGCTACGTTTTCCAAAAAAAGCAATGCTAAAAGTACTGTTAAAAGTACTATGTAAATAAAACTTTCTGAATAAAACCAAATATTATGAACTTCAACAGGAATGCTAAAGGGGGGCTTAATTCAAGCTCAATTATATAAAGGCTAACACTGATCAATGTTAACAATATACTTTAGCTTATATGCTACATTTGCTAGCAATACATTTTCTGAAGATTTATTGACGATGTTAAATCAAATGCTAACCATAAAAAAAAATGCTAACGCTAATATCAATGAGCCATACAGGCTAGAGTCGCAACATCAACTTGTTTCGTATGCAAAGTCGGGCGTCACATTGGATATAGCAAGATGCCGACTCATTGCTATGATACAATTATACCATGGTTACTATGGTAACAGGCTAGTGTAGCGTCTCTAGCTATTTAACTCATCGGCTAATGTAATTTTAGCAGTTTGGGGGGGGTTGATTGTGTTCAAATCCAATATAAAACTTCAGTAAATTAAACCTCACAATATGATGGGATACATGGCTCTCACGATAGTCGACTAATCGACGACTAATCGACTATTAAAATAGTCGACAACTAATTTAATAGTCGATTAGTCGTTACTTTATATTCTATGGAGTCAGAGTGTTGTAAAGTTGAAAGTTATAATGGTATTCCTCTAACTATTTTGGACTATTTTGACATTTATTAAGTTTTCTAGGCTATTTTGGAGTTGGCTAATATTTTAGTTATATTGAAGCCATTTTGGCTAATTTAGGATTTTTTTCTGTTTTTTAGGCTAATTTGGCATTTAACTAATATTTTAGCTGGCTTTCAGCTTAGCTTTTTGGACTATTTTGGCTTTTTATTAAGGTTTTCTTGGCTACTTATTTAGCTAATATGTCAACAGCATGCAAACTATTTTGGCCGATTTAGTTTTTTTCTTTTTTTTTTTTAACTTTTTACGCTAAGTTGGAATTTAGCTAATATTTAAGCTACATGCTAGCTATTTTGGCTAATTTATTGGTTTTTTTTTACGTTTTTTAGGCTAATTTTCCATTTAACTAAGATTTTAGCAGGCTATCAGCTTCAGCGTTTTTAGCTATCAATTTCAGCCTCCTCAGCTATAAGCACTAGCATCTTCAGCGGCCAAATTCAGCTAACACCATTCACACAAGCATTATTGCAGGTGATGCTATACATCTATTTTTTAGTTAGTTTAAAGCTAATGATGGTTAATATGTGTGTTTAACATCGACTTTGCGCTTGACCCGATTAGTCGACTAATCTGAAAAAATAATCTGTGATTGGTCGACTATTAAAATAATCGTCGTGGCAGCACTATTGATGAAATCGCGATAATTGATAAAAATCATCTCAAATATTTTACATCATATAGAAAAACACATTTTTGGGGAAAATACATCCTCATATATTTTAGCTTGAACACAATTATAATAAACAACTTGTGTCTTATTTGTGCAACATGCTGGGACACCTTCTTTACTTTGTGGTAGGCATGAAACCTGACGTGGAGTTGATGGCGGTGCCAGCGGCACCCGCAGCGGGGTCACACAAGGAGACGGACGCAAAGCGTGAAGGGGAGGAAAGTCACACACGATAAGGAGGATGAGGAGCGAAGGAGGGATAACAATTCTTCATGAATTATTCAGCCGAAGGCCCCCAGACACACACGGAGGGTGGCGGTGTTGGTGGGGTCACTTGTAATGGAGGCGTCGCCGCTCTGTTAGATCTGATCCGAGGAGGCGCTTCAAGCTTAGAGTGAAGGAGGAGAGCGAGTCTGGGTGTAGCGCTCTTCATCGTATCGTCCTCCCTCTTTTCCTGCCTGGGGGAGCCGACTCACCGCCTGCTTCAAATCTGCCTCTGATGTCAAGCGCTTTTCCTTTCAGCCTTAAACAGAGGGACGGACAGCAGCAGAGAGCTGATGCGATTGTTTTGATGCTGAAGCGACAAGCCTCCTCTGAACTCTGGGCCTGTAAGGAGCAGAGCATCACTCTGAGGATGTGAGGCTGTCCATCGCTAACCGTCGGTAAATCTGCTATTATGGAAATGTAGAGAGGTTCAATGGGAGAAAACGGGCTTTCATCTTTTACTGGTCATCCTGACGGCGAGCCGCTCAGATCTGCTCGCCGTGAGAGCTCACATGAAAGTCTGGTGGGACTTCTGAAGCGTCCCGGTGTTCCTCTCTCATCCACTCGTCTCAGTGTTCCTCAAAAATGTCCAATCGCCTCCATGAAGGTGGACAAAGCCTTTGTTACCACGTTCTGAGCTGATAGCCAAAAATGACTGTAGATTCTCCAATTTTAACATCGTTTAATTCAAACAATTTAAAAACAAAAAGACCTGCGGTTGTTGAAGACCGTCCATTAGGTGAAATGGTGATGGGTGAATGGCATTCATTTGACAGTGTTGTATCGATGGCCACAAAATATCGGCAAAAACACTTGATTAACTTTGAGATTTAACAAAATTATCAGTACAGCACTACGTTATTATTAAAGCAGTATATGGCAAGACCGTAAACATGGAAAACAAACTGCACCAGTCCAAATTCCACTATAAAGCGCTCAAGTTCTCTGCAAAATGAAATTCAATGAGGTCCAAACTTTTGCATAAAAGAGATTAGACAATAGACCATAAAGTGCAGTAAGGGTGTTAATTCCTCACAGAAGAGGATGTTTTCTGTGTCTTTGTGACACGACGTTGTTCATCTTCCTGTCTCCGAGTGTGTGGAGTTAAGCTGACAGAACAAACCGTCATGAAGGTTCTCGTCGGCGTCCTGCTGGGAGACCGGACTTGGCTTTAACCCAAACTCACTAATGGAGACAAAGGAGCTGTTTGTGGTGTCCAATCACGTCCTTGTTAGACTAAATACCCAGATAGTTCTGTGCCCGTTTAAAGTCATCAGAACCCATTTGAGTCCAATTACAGTCGGCCTCGGAGGGGCTCGTCTCAGAGACGCAACAAGTATGTGAAGACGGCAGTAATGAAGATGGGAAGGATTCCTGCGCTGAGCAGCTCTGTCCACGCGCTGGGGAGACGACCGCCCCCCGACGCAGCCGTTTGCCCCGCTCCCCCCACGCCTCCTCTGCGGCGCAACCATCCCACACGAGATGTCGACAGTAATTTGATGCAACGTTCTCGTAATCGCTTGGTGGGAAAAACAACAGTCTGCCCACAACAATTTCAGCTTCCACAGACATGTTTTCATCTTTCTGGGATTGCTTTAATTTTTGTCATTCTTTAATACAAAATAACCCTTTCTCTTGTGAAAGTGGAAGATAGCTGAAAATAATAATAAATTGATGCTGATCTCTGCCAGAAAATGTTTAATTTTCTTGTTAGGAGAACTTAAGTCTATTTACAAATTAAGACTATAATCCATAATAATGCAGACGACCTTATACATGGATTCATTGTTGTTTTTACTGATGTCTTTTGGAGGTCCAAGGCACTCCGTTTGGTCCGGTGTTATTGTGAATATGCTAACGAGGCTAACGTGTAGCGGTTTCAGACTGTGTCTTTTCTTATTACGTGTTACAAGCAATGTTGGGAGTTAGCGTAGCCACGTTTGTTTTAGCGGTCTGTTTTTAAGATAAGGAGCTAAAAGGTATTTTGAATATGCTAACAGGGATAACGCTTAACGTTGCTCATGTGTAGCGTGTTACAAACAAACCTCATTTCCACTGAGCGTTCCGGTACAGTCCGCTATTTTGAACATTTACATTGTAACTGGGACAAAGATCGACCAATAAATTGAGAGCTTTGCTTTCTGGCTCATCTTTCCTTTCACCACAATGGATCGGTACAACAACCGTATCACGGCGGATGGCGCTCTAATCCGTCTGTCGATCTCACGCTCCGATCTTCCCTCACTCGTGAACAAGACCCCAAGATATTTAAACTCCTCCCCCTGAGGCAGGAGACTCCACCCACCGAGAGAGGGCAAACTAACCAAAGAAAAATTAAAATGTATAGAAACGTGCCAAATTTAAAAATTACAAACCACAAAGATTAACTAATGCAAAATGAAAATCCTTCACTTTAAAGAAGGAAATCTGAATAATGTAGAAATGGGAAAATGTTTTGAACTGTAATAAAATAAAGAACAATCTAGAAAAATGCTATAAAACCTGCGTAGATTTAAAGAATTAATGATAAATTTATTAATTGAACCCCAGCAGACTAGTAACCACTTTTATACTTTTAATCCAACAAAACTACTTATCTTTTGATGAATTCTAAATATGATGAGTTTGTAGAAAAAGCAGAAAATGTCACAACTGCCCAGGTAAATAAAAAGCAGGTAAAATAATGTTTTCTATTGTATTATAAAGGACGTCATGACGAGACATTTTGGAGAACACAAACCTGACAAAACATGTTTTTTTTAGCCGCAGTCAGATGTGACTGAGCTTTCAGTAGGAATTCTCTTCATCCTCTCGTGGTTTTTGTGTGGGGTTTGCATTGTGTCCAGAAACATCACGCTGACTGCAGCAGCCTCAGAACCCAAAAAAAAAGTTACAGGAGCTCAAATACGATGAGAGTCTCTTCGGGGAGCTAAAGTGCAGAGATGGGCGGCTGACCCGGCTCGCTTCATCTGCGACCATGTGACCCGTGGCGATCTGTAGCGGCAGACGCCTCCTGTGCTCATGGGCTGAGGTAAATCCCAGAGAATGTGAAGGATCTGAGCTGGAAGTGGGTTTTCTTGTTAAAACCGAGACCTGCAGAGGTTTCACCGCGCCGGAGTTTAAGGTGGAACCAGGATCTTCACTTCTTTTAAACACGACCTTTATGAAGCACTTATGCGCCGCACGATTAATACTCAAACGCTGTGGATAAAATGTCAAAGCACATGGACACTGAACCCGGATCAGGGTTGAGTTTTTAATGGTTTGCGATTGACGCGCAGCATATCAGACGGATGTGCAGCATTAGCTGGGAGGCGTGTGCAGAAAGCAAAGTGAGCCGATGAGTTGATGTGTGGGCGGTTATGATGTGGAAATGAAGCGCAGCGGAGAAGTTCGCCGCCCACCTTCAAATGTTTTAGGTGCGACTTTTTACGGTCAGGGGTCACAAAGAGCTCATTTCTATGCACACCAAATATCCGATCATTATCTGCTTTTTTTTATTGGATTTTTAAAACAGTTTCCAACTGAACATGTGAACTCTTTTCTTTTAATAGCATTTAACCACATCAAATTGACAGATTTATTCCTGAGAATTGTGATATTTTCTACCATATTTGTGTTTTTTTTGTAGTTTCATATAAATAAAATGCAGGGAAAAAAAATTTACACAACCGAAAAAAATCATAATTTTCTCCATGTGGAGTGAAACTGGAGCACATATTATAACATACGACCCATTTTAGCAAAGCTAATGCTAATACCATTAGCGCCATTTTGTTTACAAAAAAAAGACCAAAGAAGAGTTTTGAAAGAAAATTGAAAATCAAACCTTCTTATGTTCTCTAAAGAAAATTCCAAAGAGGACTCAAAAACACATTCTTTTTTTAATCGCATTGTCAAAGTAAATTTGAAAACACTATGATCAAATCTGAATTTGCTACATTGTGCCTCGGAGAAGAAACACATTTCTTCATGTGGAAGTGCTTCGATGCACACAAGTTTTCATTTCATTTTTTCAGTATGACTTCTTGTTTTAGCATGACTTTCCATTTATAAAAATGTATTTCAAAGCGCTAGCAGCTCCGCGCTAACGTAGATGATTGATGATGTCATTGACGGGTAGTAACATCCAAATTTGAAAACAAATTTTCCATGTCTCTCCATTTGGAGGGCTAAAGGTAGGGGTAGGGAGAGGCCATAGGGGAAGATTTTAAGTTCTCCCCCATTAATACCAGTTTTTGTAAGCTGTTAAAAGAATTAGTTTTGGAATTAAGTTTTTAAATGTCTGAAATTTAAAAGAGATTTTCCACTTCATACTTTTACTTACATATGCATTCAGTTAATTTCAATAAGCTTCATCAAAAAACACGTAAACATTTTTTAGGCCTTTTGTGTTTTCTTGTCTCTCTAGCTAAACTAGCATAATGTAGCAAGTTAGCATTAAAACGTTTCCCCCTTTTTTCTTCCATTATAAGTTTATTCTTCATTCAGCATCAAATTAGCATTTTTGCTGAAAATTTCTAAAATACAGTATTTGACTTTAATTCTAATGTAATGTTTTAGCTAATACATAGACGTTAGCATAGCCTAGCATAATTACCTAGCATCACCATTTTCATGTTTTCTGTCTTGCTAAAACTTTAACTGTTTTAAGGAATTTCTAATGTTCAGCTATCTTACATGATTTACAGATAAAGTTTGGACGACAAACTTAGATTTGTTAAAAATATTTAGCAAAACTTGGTTTTAATAAAATAATCTACAATGGTGTCAGGTGACAGCAAAAGCTTTCCAACAAGTCAGTGAGGCCAGGATATTTTTAGTAAAAAAAAAAAAAAGATGTTGCATTGATCAAAGACTAGTGATGGTGGTCATGAAACCAAACATCCCATAATTTACCATTTCTTAATCATTTTACTTGCAATGTGAGAACTTCTTACAGGCCTATTGTATTTTTTCTGTGAAAAAATGTAGAAAAAGTTTGAACAAATTGGAGGAGAAAATGTCATGTATTCTGGTGAAACAGCAACAAAAAACTTTTGCTAATTCAAGATTTGTTGGATTTTAATAATTGGGTTTGGTAGAACCTGACATTTTTGATACAGAGACAGTGTTAATGAGAGAGAGATCAACTTTAATAGCAAATACAAAACTCATAACCCCTGAGAAAATGACTATTCCTTAGTTTTGCCAAACAAATATGGAAATGTTTGATCTGGACTTCCACTAAACAAGTGAATCTGTTTGAAAAACTAACAGTTGAAAGAAGATTTGAGCTACAGCATTATTATTAAAGACTCTGAAGCGTGTCCATTGTGTTTTTGATTGTGTCATTACTGTGTGCTAACAATAACGGCTGTCGTTACTGATCAGCAGTCAAACTAAATTAGAGTTATCAGAGTTAGCGGCCCTGAGTGCGTATGTGCATGTGTGTGTGGCCGTGCTAAGAATAAAATAAAAAGAAAAATTCGTCCATTGTTTCCAAGCTACATTAAACCAGTAAAAGGAAGTAATAATTAGCTAACAGCTTTATGCCATTCTGAATGTATTATTACAATTTAACTTATCATTTTCAAATGTTTTAATTAATTATAATTGGTCATTTCCAAGCTAGCATTCAGAATACATGCCAAGACACATAAACACCTCACATGGTTTGGTTGGTTTTCCAAAAGTGTTCACGTTTTTAGTAGAATTTTGAAGTTGAAGAAACATTAAAGACCAAAAAATAAATAAATAAATAATAAACTTGTAACTTAAAACTCACGTTTTTGAAAGCAGGTTGCAAACATTTCATTTAAAAGTAGGGCTGAGTGATGCGGCCAAAACTCTCAGATTTCAATCCATGTTGCCTCAAATATGCAAACAACAACTTCAGCTCTACAATAATATAAAAGTATATAAATGTAGTTAGAGGCAAAAGCATAAATGAAAAGCATAAATTCAGATGTTAGGAAGTTCAATTTCTGATTTCCACTCATTTTTTCTGCACTCTTTTTAACAAAAATGACAAACAACAGAATATATTTGACAAAACTTTTAACATCTGTTTTGGAAGCTGTTCTTAAACAATTGCAGCAGGTGTTGTGTTAGCTGCTGCTAGCAGCTGCTAGCTTAAGCATCTCATACTCAACAAAGTCACTGTTTCAAGTGTTAAAACAAATTCATCACACTCTCACTTTTGGTAGCAACAGATTTCCCAGCCTGTGGTTTGTTGCGTCAAGTCTGAAGTCGCAAAACGGAACAAGTCCTGTAAAACTGACAAAAGCTCTTCTTTGCTAGTTGCCATTTTAACGTCTGAGCGTAGAGAGAAACGGGAGGGCTGACCTCACTCTGAACAATGAAGCGCTAGGAAAATAACATCCAGATTTGCCCAAAAGTAAACCTTTTTAAGCAACTATTTTGAATTTCTAGATACAAATGTATTGCCAAGACCTACTATTAGTAGGAAACAAAATGCTAGTTAGCTACAAAATGCTAACCTGTGAAATCCTAGCCAAAGATTTGACTAAGGTTGCCTTTTTGGGGTTATTTGTAGAAGTCCAAGGCGTCAGTCACAAGTACCAGTCCTAATAACTGAACCCCTGCGGCCACATAAAGGAGTAATGCCAATGACATGCTCACTCCCAGTTAGCTTTAAGTAAAATTTCATGCTTGTGAGTGTTTGATCTGGCAGACGGCAACATGGCTCACGTCCCAGAAACACTAAGGATGGTCTATAAGCCTCACTGGGCCAAGCTCATTCATGTGCACGGTCACTGCTAATGGCAATGCTGTCCTGATGACAGCTGCACAGTGCCATGGCAACTGAGGCGGCAAGTCGCGAGTGTAAAATAAACCACAAAGGAGGCGTTTGTCACGTCGGAGAAAAGAGACGATGAGAATGAACCGCGACACATCTGCACAAACAGCGTAAGACAAGAAAAAAGACAAAGATGGACGCGAGAGGAACGGCGGTTCCGTTTGATGCTTTGCTTCTTTGCCACCGTTGACATTTAGCGGTGTGTCACCCACAGCTGCTAGCGGCCCTGTTACCAGGAGAAACAGATACCGCGGATGCAGATTGAAACGTCGCAGCACAGGCAAACATTTGAAAGTGATGAAAGAATAATCTGCTAAATCCCTGCGTCAATACTCACAAGGCTCCAAAGAGACAAAAGCTTGAAAATGAAAAAACTGTGAAAATACACATTCAGTGTTCAAAATACTTCCACAGTAACAACTATTAATAAAATCTTACCAAGAATTCCTCAATCAACTAAACGTGACCATGAAAATTCAATTCAGCATAGAGGGCCACACATAGTAGCTCATATCCCTATGAAACAACATTATACGAGTGTGATGTATACTGTATATTATATACCTGAAACAAAAAAAAAAGCTTACTAATGTAAGAATAGCTTACGAGATGCCAAAAAATGGAGAACACAGCTAAATATTTAAATGTTGGGATGTATGTAGACTTATGGCTTAATCACAGCTGCTGATACCACAATGGATGAACCTGGCCGACAAAAAAAAAAAAAAAAAAAAATCAAGGCTGTAAGCCACTCGATGAGTCGTTGAGCAAAACAGTTCGTTCATATTTTCTTTTTACGGGAACGCTGATGGCAGCAGGTTGTAGTAAACACTTATACCACATGCAGAGTAAAATAAGGGGGAGATAGCTTAGATACATCTTGCGTACTACAACCGTTCTGTGCAAAGGTCTAATGAGTAGGGTTGGGCACCGAAGTTCGGTTCCAAGTAGGAACCGTTATGATTTGCGCGGTTCTACCGAAACCGAAAGATGCGGCTGCAAACGGTGCCGGATTTCGGTTCCAAATTTCATTGAAGTTTCATTTGTCTGTGGACATGTCAATCACTTGTACTCCCTTCTGATTTTTTACGATTCAGCCTATCTATTTACTTTCTTGTGTTCGTGGGCGGGCTCATATAAAACCGCCGAGATGGTCGGCTTCCGCAACGTCGGTGGGCGGGACTTTCGCTGTGAATAGTGGAGTTTCCGCAATTTTTAAACAACGCTGGAGCCCCATCCCAAAATGAAACAATGAATCGTTTCCTCCTTGTTGGGCTGCTAATAGCAGAAAGCTCGGCTCGGCTCCGCCCACCACCACAGCGGGTCGTCATCATCTGCTGCGCTTTGCAGCCGTGTGATTGACATTTATCTTCCGCCTTATTTTATTGAAATAAAATATTGCTTTTGCCCAAAAACAACTGCAAATAAATGCCACATTCCTGATTTAATTTAATAAAATGTCAGGCTAAAATTTCAAGGACGTTTAAGTTTATTTAAGACGGAGTTTTATATTATGCTTTATATTACGTGCGCACAGCTGCACGGCAGGAGGGAGTCTGCGCTTGTTTGAAGCCGTTCTGCTTTGGATTTAGGAAGATAAAGGCATTATTTTTTTTATTACTGAAGTACCGCAATAAGCACCGAAAGGGAACCGAAACCGAAACAAAAGAACCGCGGTAGAACCGGAACCGCATCAGATCCCATCGGTGCCCAACCCTACTAATGAGTGTTGTTCACGTTATAATTGTGTGCTCCTTGTGTGTCCCCTACCTACTTTTCCTCCAGAGACGGCGCATATTTACGGAGAGCAAATAGTCTCATCGGATTTGTGTGTGCATAATTCTTGATTTGCAATCTATATTTTTGCATAATTTTTTGGACTTGCAATTATGTTTTCACAAAAAATACAAAATAGAAAAAAAGAAATGCATTTACACAGGCACAACTTTAAAGGGCAACCAAACATGAAAGTTGGAGGCTGACTCCTCCCACAGCCGGAATTTGAAAATCCAGTCAGAGGGGTGGGGCTTGGGGGTAGGACTGTTATCATTACTGGAGCTGCTGATCATGATGTGGGACTTTGACTAATCAAGAAATTCAACTCTCATACTTGGGGCTGCACGGTGGCGCAGTGGTTAGCGCTCTTGCCTCACAGCGAGAAGGTCCCGGTTCAAATCCCAGCTGGGTGATTTGGGACCTTTCTGTGTGGAGTTTGCATGTTCTCCCCGTGCATGCGTGGGTTTTCACCGCGGACTCCAGCTTCCTCCCACCGTCCAAAAACATGCTTCATAGGTTAATTGGTGACTCTGAATTGCCCCTAGGTGTGAATGTGAGTGTGAATGTGTGTGTGATTGAGGCCCTGCGACAGACTGGCGACCTGTCCAGGGTGTACCCCGCCTTCGCCCATCAGTGGCCGGGATAGGCTCCGGCACCCCGCGACCCAAAAAGGGACAAAGCGGTCAAGAAACTGGATGAACTCTCATACTTTGTTTCAACCTGTAGGGGGCACCACACCAATGGTTTTTGACCATTTTCAAGAATTAAACATGTTTACTCTAATTTGTCAAAAATTTGGCAATGACCAAAAGACAGCACTTTTAAAGACCCATTTATAGAAGTCAACAGCCAAAAAAAGTAAATTCAGTGTTTGGATACCCTTTAAATAACTAACAGAAATCGTTTAAAAGTACACACAAATCACCTGATACACAAATCACACACAAAACCACATTTAAGCACAGATCTGATGTGAGACTCTTGTCATGTCTCCAAGATTCATGTATAAGTGATGCGTTTAAATGCTGCTGGAATGCTGGGTCATCACAGGTTTCTCATTAGCTGCTTTAACTCAGATTGTGAATAATATCTGGTGAAAACTTGACATTTCCCCACTTTTTTAAACAGATATACTCCGATAATTAACATAAAAAATCTAAATATGCGTTTTTAAAAAACACTAAACACTGAAGTTTCTCTATTTTCATCTCTCTCTCGGGTCTTTGCCTTCCCTGCAGCACCTTCGCACGTAATTCTTCCATGAAAAGAGTCTCACATCAGATTTGTGCGTAAATGTGATTTTGTGTGCATCAGGCGATTCATGTGTACTTTTTAAAAATGTGTGTGTCATTTTTTAAAGTTGTGTGTTTAAATGTATTTTGTAATTTTTGACATGTCAAGCCCCAATTGCACATACATAAGGTTATGCATAAAGTTACGGACGCACAAATTGGATGAGTCAGTTTTCACTCCATATATATGTACCTGTTAAGGGCAGTCATGACTAATGCTTTACTATTATGTGGAGTTAGGACACGATACAACAGCATCAACTTACAGTAGCCTTACAGATACTTCTCGATACAGCTAAATGGGTAAAAGAAAACAAGACAGTAAATGAAGCATATTTAGTATCTAAAAATCCAATCAATGAGGTTAGTATAGTTTTGAAAAATTTAAGACAAAAGCTTTTATTTTGAAATGTTGCTTAATAATTGGCAGTATGTCCCATCTCATCAACACACCTAATTAAGAACATACTTTACTCAACCATCAACAAGTTATTTCAATGAGACCTCAAATGTTCGAGGATTGTTGAACCCCCAGTTTGATACAAGTGGAATAAAAACATTCCATCCTATTTTTAAACGTAGTAGAGGTTAACTTAAAAAAAGATCTAAGAAACAGATTTAAAGCTTAGCACTGGGGCTGGCTGCTGTTATTCATGCAAACATCTGTGTTAGCCATGACGCCGTCTTTCCACTTCACTCCCTGCTGGAAGCCCTCAGGCCTCGTTAAGCCAAAGCAAATGGAACAATTACAGATGAGAATCGGCGCAGGTGGAATTTGCATGATTGCATGCACAAGTATTGAGCTGCAGAGTGATCCATAGAGTCTGCGGTGAAGGCGAAGGATTCTAAGAAATGAGGAGGTATGGAGGCAGACAATCGCTCAGGGGAACAGACATGATGAAGTGATGTTCAGACGGCTAGCGGGCTCCCAGCAAACACTATTTTCTGCCTCGTCAGTTGGAAAACGATGATGATGATGAAGGTGGAGTTGGGGTCTGGGACGTCACGGGACCCTCTTAGAGCCTTGGATCACACATGAGACTTGGAAGATGAGTGTAAAGATACCTGAGAGCAAATAGATCTGAGCTTGTTTTGGAGACAAAAGTGACTCTCAAACTTGCTCAGTTTGAAATCTTATACGCAATTTTGCCAATCTTTTTGATATCTTTGATCTCCTTTGATCATGCAGGCATCTGATTGGGCCCAAAACCCTATGGAGAGAAAATAGACTCAATTTGCGTGTGCGTGATCCCAGATTTGTAAACCCTTACAATACATTTTGTGTTTAACTGTGTGCACTTGCAAATGTGTACAAAATGTTAAAAATATATAACTTATGCACGCACAACTTAAAATCACACCACCTTAAAACCAACTACAAATACAAATATTTTAAAAAAAAAAGTACAAACCAATCGCTTGATACGAACACCCAAAACCGCGTTTACGCACAAATCTAAGTTTCTTGTGTAAATGATGCGTTTAAATGCTGCTAGAATTCTGGGTCAATTAACATAGTTATATTTTGTATTTTTGTACACTTGAAAACCCAATTGCAAGGTCACACAGTTAAGCACAAAATGTATTGTATGAGTTACAAATCAAGAACTACACAGATCGAAAGAGTATTTTCCCTCCGTATTGTTTAAAATATTGATTCTACGAACATTATTTTTACTGAGAAACCCATACAAATCCAACATTAAAAGACTTTTGCTGTTCAATCATTTGTAAAAGTTCTCTTGTGTAAAGTGAAATAAGAAATGGGCAGCATTATGAAATACTTGTTTAAATCCTTTCAAGTTGGCGGTTGGTACAATTCCATTTTTTGAAACTGGGTCCAAAAATGTTAAATCAGTTTTAAAAGTTCAGAAGTCTCCTCAATTGGACTCAAACATGCAGAAAAACAAAGTGGTAGAGTGTCCTGACTGAGATGACATTTGATGGAAAAAAAGGCAAAAGATGGAGTCATACTGCCAAGACGGAGGGAGAGATGAAAGATAAGAGGTTTGCCACCGGGGGTTGCTGCTTTTCCCGCTGTGTATCGACTGTCTGCGGGAAGGGGGGAGGGGCGTCCTCTGTGTTGAATCCGCGCGCACACATCCCTTCCAATTTTTGTGTTTGTGGAGGAGCTGATCAAGAAGAAAGTCGTGTGGAGCGCACAGACGCAGCAGCTGGCAGGAGAGCGCGCTCGCTGCCTCTCTGCTAATTGGCATGTTCCTCCTGCGAGCCGAGAGAGAGGGTCTCTGACGGACCCAGACCGAGAGGAGGTGAAGGGCGCGGTGGGGATGGCAGGCGGGCGGGGAGTAAAGTGGAGACGCGGAGTCTTATCGATCACAGAGATGGAGAAGTTTGAGGGAGGCTGGGCTTTGCAGGAGCGATGGGGAGGTGCAGGAAACCAAAAGAACATGGAGAGGAACGAGGCGTTGAACCCTCATGCAGAGCCGAGCGGCTAGGCGGGACGTCCAGATTGATCCAAACCCTCGGAGTGAAGCCGGAAAACTTTTGTCTTTGGGAAAGAGCACTTTGAAAGAGTTTTTTTTTTTTTTTTTTGAGGTCACAACACAGGAAGTGTTACCTGGTTGGCGGTGCGTTCGTGTACTCGCGTAAACACCACGCTCGGTTCACGGCCTCTCACTGGTGCGATGATTTACAAATCTTTTGCTTTACAGAGCCCACATTTCCGTCTTTACAATCCCCAGATAACATTTTCCCAAAAATCCTTCATCTGCCATCACTCATGTTTCCTCCCCCGTATCAATCCCAGCAGTGACCAAAAATCCCTCCTTTCTGTGGAAAGAGATTAGGCGACTGGATTTAAATAAAGATCACCTTCCATGCAGTCTGGCTATGGTTGGGGGGGGCATGAAGGCGTCTTAAAG
>NC_050522.1:19985015-19986561 GCF_002922805.2 Oryzias melastigma | reverse complement strand
ATCTTGTTGGTAAAATTAGCCAAAATAGCTAATATGCAGGTGAAATATTAGCTAAACTCCAAATTAGCCTAAAAAACATACAAACAAAAAAAGCCAGAATTAGCCAAAACAGCTAGCATGTAGCTGAAATATTAGCTTAACTCCAAAATAGCATAAAAAACCTTAAGAAACACCAAAATAGTCCAAAAAGCTAGCAGAATGCTATTGTAACTTTCAACTTTACTACACTCTGACTTCATATAATATAAAGTAACGACTAATCGACTATTAAATTAGTCGTCGATTAGTTGACTAATCGTGGCAGCCCTATAACTCAAACATGCTTTTTCCAACAGCATGTTTTTGTCTGCTCCTGATTTACAGTGATTTGAAATACTCAGAAATGCAATTTTAAGATTTAATTTTCTTAAAAAATGTCCTCCATCATCAGAAAATTTTAAAACACGATTTTCATCAGAGTGGATCTTTAACTTCTTATAAATAAAAGCTTTTCACACTTTAAGAAAGAAGGTCTTGTTATTATTTTTCTACTTTTATTCAGTTGTGTATATTTGTATCATCTCCATGTTTTTTTCTGTTCTTTTTTTTTTCTTTCTCCAAATACACACAGGGTTAAAAGACCGTAAAAAAAAAAAAAAGGAATTCAGCCATGAATTAGTGGCTTTCATCAAACCAAAAAGTGACTTCTGAATTTCTACCTCACAGACAAACTCAAATGGATTCAGGAAATCAGCTGCTGCCTGACAACAAACATGGGAAGGAGACGGAAAAACGTTCAGACACATCGAGCAAACCTCAGCAGGAACACAGCAGGAGGTTCTGTCTGGAAAAACGAGGAGCCAAAACCAGAAATCCATCCGATGGCGATGTCGGATGTGCAGCAGGTGGCGCTGTAAACCACATCTGAGCTGGTGTTTAATCCAGCTGAGAGAACCGGATCTCTGCTCACATCTGCTTTGTTTGTGTGGGAAGCTGGACGTGTTTCAAAAGCAGAAACGTCTGATCAGACGAGTAATGGGTCATGTGACCGGTCACGTGACTGACCTGAGAGGTCGGACCGCTTTTCATGGGGAGCAGGAGGAGACAGAATAAACTCCGTGGCGAAAGGTCAATCGCATTCCGACAGACAGAAAACAAGCTCGGAGAAGGTGACGGTGTGGGCCGGAGGGGGGGCAGCCGGCCCATGATTCATTGCAAATGAAATGTCACCCTGGCGGGCGGGCGGCCCCCGTCCTCCCCGCAGCCTAATTGAATTTTACAGCCACATAAACAGCGGCAGGTCTGCTGGGACGCGCCTTATCGATGGTGGTGCTCATGGGTGGGGGCTTGTGATGATGTGGCTGGAGGGGGGGGCAAACCTGCTGCATAAATCCCCCCCCGGCTCACAGTGACTCGTGTTATTGCCCGCCTGAGTGTCAAAGCTGCAGAAGTGTGACAGTTGAGGGGTAAAAACCAGGGGACACGTTCGCATCGGGATCACAGGGAGATCACAGCCAGCAAACATGAATATTTGAGGTCCAGAGTCTGCCGACTCCAACTGGGGGGA
>NC_050522.1:19971797-19984904 GCF_002922805.2 Oryzias melastigma | reverse complement strand
AGAGTCTGCCGACTCCGACTGGGGGGGCGCCCAAAATAAGAGGTGGGGGGGTTCAGAGTTGAGCGGGCTCAGCAGAGCCGGCGTTGAGCTGTGAAGTAACGAGACGGGACATTTATTCAAACGCTAACTGACAGCGTCAGGGCAGCTCCGAGCGCAGAGCAGCTGATCCCACAGGAACAGCGGAGAATTTCAGCCCACTGAGCTGAAACAGAAGCGGGACAAAGTGGCAGCCTTCTCCTTCCATTTTCCACTTACAACCCCCCCACCACACACACACACACACACACACACACAGAACAGAGCAGCAGGTTTCAAATGGAAACACAATCTGACAAGAAGCTGTTAAGGAAAAAAAAAGTTCTCTGTGGGACGCGAAGTTGAGAAAAAAACGTAGTTTAACTGAAAATTAACAACTTTTCTTCACCTTTTATGAAATATATATTCACTTTTTTCAGTTTTGTGGCAAAAATGTTTTGTATCTACAACTTCAGATGCTGAAGGAGCTACTTCCCCTGCTAAAGACGCAGAAAAATATGATAGCTGAAATTCAAGCTAAAGAATTTAACACTAAAATAACTTTGATCAGGATCAATACTGCAAGATCAGTGATTAACAATTATTACCATTTATTCTAAATCTATGTGGTTGATAAATGTTTATCTTTTTTACAGAATGTAGGAAAATTAAATAACTGTTTAATCCCCTTTTTTTAGAACAGAATCAACAGAACAAATTAAAACAAAAAAAACTGATTATATTTGTCACTTCAAACAACGTCACACTTCCCGTCAACTTCCTGGCTAACCTCAGCAGTAATCAAAGCATAAACGTCGATGTAGCTCTGTATCATTTTACAACAAATTCTGAAAGCGTTCTCCTTAAATGAAAAAAGCGGATCAGCTTGGAGTCCCAATAAGGAGCCATGAGGAACTCCAGAATGAAGTATGCGGTTTCTCACAGAGGAAAAGCTGGAGGATTTTCTCTGCCATCAGAAGGAGGAGCAGAAAGTTTGTTTTTTTCTTTTTACTGTCAAACAACTTCAATTTCAATTTGATAAAAAACTATTTTAGTTCTTCCAATTTCCCTTCAACATTAATTTTGTTTTGTCAAAAGAACTTTTTTCAAGTAACTTGTGTTTAAAATGATGGATTCTTAATTTAAAAGAGCAATTTTTGTCTGAAAAACAACAAATTCATTCTAAATAAAACTGATTGATGCATCTAAAGAATCAATATTAGATTAATCTACATAGAAATGTACAGTATTGATTTCATTTTGTTTTTTTTTTGGTCAAACTCTGTCCCCATTCTGCTAAACTGCTGGTTTTGAGCCCTCTTTAGGGGGTGGGTCCTCACCTGGCTGTGATGTCATCAGCTCAGGTGTCCTTCAGTTCACCTGCTAGCTCGTATGGAGCAGAAATCCATCAGAAATGCAACACGGCCTGATAACCTGACCCCCCCCCACCCTCCACCACATGCGCCCCCACAGTGAAAATGTCACCTGGAACATTTCCCCCTGAATGCCAATCATTTCAGCACAGTCGGTGTGTGTTTGTGTGTAAACTCTTATTGACAGGAGTCACACACACCTCAACAGAATACAGAACATCTTCATCTGCCGTCTGAGACGATTAGCAGACGTGAAGTCCGGATGACGACCACGAGTCTGGATGGTGTGGGCGGAGCTACTCCTAATCAGACAACTGTGTGTGCGCATGTGTGTTGCGATGGAGAGGGGGTTAAAACAAACCACGTTTAAATGTGAATCCAGAACAGATGGAGTGTGCTCTGGGCAAATAACTGAGAGGCATTGGGAGTGTGTGCTGCCTGGGGTTGTGTTTGTGTGTTTGTGCGCACGCTGCATATGGATACGCACATGTCCACAAAATCCCGCCGTACAGCGGCGTGCATATGTGGAGGCGTGTGCAGCTAAGAGAGGATTTGGAGCGCAAAGGTGCAGGTGTGTCTAGAAATGGCATCTCTCCCATCGGCCCGCGGGCCGTATGGATGAGGAGGGGGGTATGATAGAGGGGGGGTATTTGCGAGGCCTATCAGCTGAGAATGCAGAGACGAGAAACACAACGCAGGAACACAACCTCGACACACACACTCACAGCTGTCTGACCTTCGAGTCGCTAAAAGCATCCGCTAAATGAAAAGGTTTAAGTCGACAACATTCACAAACACTTCAACAAAAAACACAAAACTCTTCCACAGCAGGGAAGCACACACACCACTTTAAAGAGGAGGCTGCTCTCCACCATCCTCAGGTTACTATGGAAACCCTGATGGGACAAACTCGCACTTCAAGATGGGTCAAGCTTTGATTAGAAACTCTTTTATTAAATTACAATTTTTCCAAATCTGAATCAAGTTGAGACAAACCGAGAAAGCTTCAAATGAGAAAAATGATTGAGATCTGGAGTTATTCTAGAAAATCTTATTTATGACTTACAATCAATATTTACAAGTATAAACAAAAAAAAGGCATTTTATTTATTATATGTCAGCTTTAATTTTACACCTCAACATTTTTTAGCCACTTCAACATAAAAAAAATCCAGAATTTTTTACTAAATATTTAGATTTATTTACTTAACCGTTAGCTTTCTAGCACCTTAGATACGTCAGTAACAATTATTTTATCATTGGATAAACATAACCAAGTCCTGGTCAAGATGCTCTCACTGCAGCGTTTTGATTGACTCTTGATGCAAGTCAAGTCGTTCTATTCGGTCACGTCTTCAGTACATTTGCCAGCATCTTAAAGCTACTCCGACTGATAAATTAAGATAGTTAAGTTAACAAAAAGCAAATGTATTTTAAAGGAGGAAACAGAAAAGGAACCTTCAAGTTCGCTTAGATTCTGCTAATACATTTACAAAGTAGATTCATGTTTTATATTTAAATTAAAAAAACAATAAAACTAATGTGAGTGAATGTAATCTAGTGGGAAAGCATGTAAACAGAGAGCTCTCAGTTACAGGTGATGGGAAGGGGGGTTGGGGTTGCTTGCTCTGTGCAAACTCAGAGGCAAATTTTGAATGAAATCCCGCCACTCTGCAGAAACTATGTCATAGTAAACAACAGTTTTTTGGCTAAAAGCGACATAATCGTTATTAAAAGATCACTGAAGATGCTTTTAAAATTGATAAAAACTAGATTTGAATTTAAGAATTTTCCTTTAAGAAACTTTAGCACAGAAAATACTCCTCTGTGCTAAAGAGAAATACAAAATGGGTCAATATTTATTAAAATAAATAAATAATCAATTATTGTTATTAAGGATAATTGAAGTTTTTCGGTCCTAAAATGGCATTAATTCCAGAAAATGCCAGTAATTTGACTTTTAGGGGATTTTAATAAATCACAGTGAACTTTAGTTTGTTTTGTTGAATCTTTATATTCTGTAAAATATCTATTACATTTTTTAATAATGACTTTTACTCTTGTGAAACTTGTTAAATGTGATAAACTGAATTTCCCCTCAACTTTTAAGGGGAAAATGTTCACGTTAAAGGGATTTTTTTCACATTAACATGATCCCACATGAAAAATAGAGTAAATGCCAGTTTGAAAATGTATGTAAATAAAAGATAAAAGTATGGAAAGCTAAAAAATTAAATAAATACAGTTCCCTGATGTAGTTAGAGGTTTAAGACCGCTGATCCAACATGTCTTCACATCTTAAGGAACTTGATGTCAAAGATCTACAGGTTCCTCCTAATCCGTCTGCATGTAACCACGTCCCGCGTCATGTGACCTGACGCCTCCTGACTTCGGCGTGTCTGCGTGCTCCTCATCAGCGTGACGGAGCATCTTAAAAACTCATTCTGCGAGTCCACTTACCTTTTGACTCGGAGTTATTGAAAATATTCATCGTTCCGTTTCCCCCCTGTGAACGCAGCGAGACCCGCGCCGCTCAAAGTAATGAGCGCTGTAATAACAGCGCAGTGTTCCTCTCGCCGCAGAATGAAACTGAATCGGGAGGTTTCGGCGGGGTTAAGTGGGGGCACGCGGATCCATACACTGATCCCACATCAATTTTAGACGGATGGAAAGATATTAGCGGAGGCTGAGCGGAGATGAAAGAGGAGATTACAGCGCAGTGGGGGCTATCATTTCTCTGAGTTTACAGAATTATTCTTTCATATTTTCAATATTCTTCCTAAAAGCTTGTGTCCGTGTTCCGTCTGCCGTCCCAAATCTTTGTGTTCTGTTCCCTGCAGCACAGAAACAAGAACACTGACGGTCTCAGCACTCCCACACAAACAGTCAGCTCCGCTCCGCTGCGTCACTTCAGGACACAAAGGCTCACCGAGTCTGACATCAGCAGACTTGGAACATGTCCTGCGGCTAAAAACACAGCTCTCTCCCCCACATGCTTTGGTGTTTGGACTCGGAGAATCCTACAGGTCAGAAAAGCTCTGCTGTCTTTGAAACTCTTCAAACCCAGAGGTGAAGAAAACCTTTCACTGGCATGATTTCCATGTGTGACAATTTCTAAAGGTATATTAGCATGAAGTTTTCACATCTTGTTTTTCTTTTAGGCTTTCATATTAGCAGCAGCTAGATTAGCATGATTAGCATTTGTTTTTTAGCTTTACTAGCTATTTAAAAACAAAAAAATATTTCAAGATGCATTTTCTTCTAAGATGACATTTTTAGGCAAGTTAATATTATAATTTTTAACACACTTCTGGCATCTAAAATAGTTAAAAACCTTTCTTTTTTAACGCTAACCTACTTTCTAAGGTTGATTAGCATGTAGCTTTCATTTTACAGCAGCTACATTAGCATGTTTAGCATTCATTTCTACACATTAAAAACAAAAATATATTTCAAAATGCATTCAACTTCTAATATGACAATTTTAAGCATATTCTGTTAATATTATACTTTCTAAAACAGTTCTGGCATTTAATATAGTTAAAAAGCATCTTTTTGGGGCAAATTAGCATGTAGCATTCATTTGCAGCAGCAAGATTAGCATGTTTACCATTTGTTTTTGAACTTTACTAGAAACCTTTAAATACAAATTATATTTCAATATGCATTCGGCTTCTAATGTGGAATTTTTTTTATCATTTTCCAAGATAAGATTACAATTTTTAAACACACTTTTGCCATCTAATTTTGTTAAAAGCTTCTTCTAAATGCTATCTAACTTTTAGAGTAAATTAGCATGTGGCTGTCATGTACAGCAGCTAGATTAGCATTTGTTTCTAAAATGTACTTTTTAACACTTCTTTTCTCAGCTTTTTAATATTTTTTTTATTTTAAAAAGGTGTAAAAATTTTGGCTAAAGCATCCTCTTATTTAGTGTCCACAGTCTCACACTTTAAGGAATTTTTTTAGACCTAAAATTATTGAGCCAAGTTGCACATTTAATGATCTTTACAGTGTCTTGCAGCTCTTACACACATTTCTTTAAAGTGCTTTACATTATTATAGAAAGCAACATTTAAATAGTTTTATAGATGGCTAAAGTGAGGATTATAAATTTAGATTTTTTGGTAAAACGGGTGTCTGATTCCGGGACTCGAGGACCGGTGTCTCAAGTGTTTTCCAACCAACCTGACATTAAAGCTCCTAATTGGCTCAACATACCTGATCCAGGTAATTAGCAATAAAGCAGGGTTCCTGAAAAACCAGGAAGAGAAGATATATGCACTGAAAGTTAAATCAAGTCGAACTTTGTCCAACCAGAGACTTGGACTTGGTAGTGACGTATGGACGGCGTCCCTTTTAATTCCAACTGTTTGAAAATGGAGAAATAATCATTCTGATTTGCCGGCCAGATTTATATGACAACAAATCTTTCATATATTTGACTAGAGCTGTGAAAGAAATCATACTAAAAACTTTAGGCCAGTGGCCCCCAACCTTTTTAGGGCTGTGGACCGGTCAGCCAGTGTGGAGTTATTCCGCGGCCCGGTCGGGGGGGGGTAATTGTAAGGTAATAGAACAAGCATAACAACAACAAGTACAACAAGCATATAGTGTCCAAGCCCTGGAATTATGGATCAAAGTCGTTTTAGTCAAATTCAAAAAAGGCTATTTTGAAATATTTCTCGTCAAAAATGCAAAGTTTAACTACTATTTTTTCAAAAACTATACAGTAAAAGAACAAAAGTCTTGGAGATGTAATAGAGAGTGACCTGTACAACAAACATATAGTGTCCAATGCCTGGAATTATGGATCAAAATCGTTTTATTCAAATTCAAAAATGGCTATTTTGACTTATTTCTTGTCAAAAATGCAAAGTTTGACTACTATTTTTTCAAAAATAAGCAGTAAAAGTACAAAAGTCTTCTAGAGGTGATAGAGGGTGACCTGTAGAACAAGCATTTTCTGTTTAAGGCGTGGACTCATTTATTTTTTAAATGACTTTATTTAACTTCATTATTGAAAACTGTAAACATTTCTTTTTAGAAAGGACATAATAAATAACAGATTATTAGTACAAATATCCACCGATAGAATACATAGTTTTGTTATAGAATTTTATTTCTCTTTTTCATTTTACTCCGAGCACATCTGACGTTCTAATGCTCCAACAGAAAGCTCTTCCACCGAGTTTCATGCTCTGCCGTAAACCGTGTAATACGGGCGCATGACTTTTTTGTAACGCGGCTGGCTTGACCACGGCTGAGCGAACAGCGGCTCACTTGACTTCAGTTGTTTTCCGTCTGTTCTTCTGTTGCTGCACTAATCCCATCCATTCGCGGAGAAAGGTTCCACATGCAGCTTTTCTCGTGTGACGCGCCGCTGGACTGCTTTTAGCGCTCAGTATAATCGAGAGAATCCGGTTGATTTTCAAAATAAAAGATTTCTGACTCAAAAAAAAAAAAGTCCCTAAATTCTTCCGCGGCCCGGTGGCAATTGGTCTGCGGCCCGGTACCGGTCCGCGGCCCGGTGGTTGGGGACCACTGCTTTAGGCCATTAAAATAGCACAATCACCACAACGGGAAGATCTGGACCCATTTGGGTTCTAATAATCTGGAAGGACTGTAATTATTGCGATTGCTTGATTTGATGCTGCTTTGTGTGCAGCACTTTGTTTGTGAGTTGAAGCTTTATAAATCATTCTGGAACTGTTCTCTAAAACTTTTTCCATCTTCCCATGAATCTTTGGGGTTTTAGTCCACTTCTGAGCAGCAGAAAAATGAACCGAGCAGCTGCAGAGCTCAAAAGAACGTATTTGTTTCTCTCCCAGGTGGATAACTTAAAGTGACAGATAGGCAGACGAGGAAGGAAAGGAGGGAGATGGATGGATGGGTGGGGAGGGGGGACCAGATGGGCAAAGGAGGCTCCTCGCCAAAGACGGAGGATAAAGAGCCAAAGAACGATGACATGAAGCGAGGACAGAAGTGCATCGCTGCTCTCCTTCATCAGATCGTCTCCAGAGAAGGAAAACGGGACTTCTGCTCCGGATTTGAGGAGGTCTGACGAGAACAGGAGGTCGACAGCAGACAGAGGGAGCGGCTCCAGAAACATATGATCCCACGCCGGCGCCAAATCCCAACCACCCTGTGTGCTCCCAGAGATGCAAACATCAGATCAGAGTCCAGGCTTCTGCAGCAGATTTCTTCCTGTTGACCCGCCTCACCTCGCCTCACCCCGCCACATGCTAGCGGGAAGGAGAGCATCACAGGAGACCGACAGGAAATATGACAAGCAGAGGAACAGGAAGTGGAGTTCATGGAGGTGCTGCACGCAGAGATAATGGGAGAACGCGCTTGAGGCGTCGGTAATTACACAGACGGACAAGAAGCTTTAATTAGAGCAGGATGGAGCACCGACGCGAGTGTGAAACCAGCATTTGTGAGCTGAACCGTTACATAAGCCACTTCCTCCAGTGTGTTCCTGCTGGTGGCGTTTCATAACGAGCGCAGGACGTATCTGAGCGCCCCGTCACTCACTCAGGCCCAAACAAAGCCTGCGTCTGCTACTGGCTTAATGTGGTGAAAGAAAGTCAATGCACTTCACATCTTCACATCCCTCCGACTCGTGAAACGTTACCAAATTTCATTTCTGGGAATGTTCAAAAACTCTCTACAGATGATGTTTTAAATGCAATATTTCTCAATCATCTCACCTACTTCTCTTTTAGCAAACTTAAAAACAGAAACTTTCAAACAAAGCTTTTCTGTTGGCTAATGCTGAGCATATTCAATACATATTCAATATTTAGCTTTGAGCTTCATTGTGAACAGGTTTAATTTTGCATTTTTTAAATAGGTGTGTTTATATTTATCCAGCCTTCAAGACATTAATGCTAGACATTACTTTTTCTAAAGTAGATGCAGACAGCGCACGGACTGTAAGGGCGGCAACGGCTGTAACCAGTCCAAACACCGCGCCAAAATACAAAGAATTCAAGCAGAGAGGCGTTGACCGTAAATGAGACGTCTAGCGGTGTTATTGATCCAACAGGTAAGTGTGCTCGCGGTACACACATGGAGCACGTGACTGAAGGGTTGATTATCAAAGAAAAGTGAAGGTAAATATAATTAAAAGGAGGTGAAATGAATAAGGATACTGTAAAATAATGAATAATAAACAATGATTAACAGCCTGAACATTAATATTATACCTAAATAATAATAATTAAATTGTAATATCGTGTTTTAAATTGTTCAAAAAAAGCTTTTGCAGAAAATTAAAACATATCTTTGTGTTAAAAATAGTTAAATATCATAGATTACCAGGTGATATAATGTTTTTTGGAATATCGAGATACATCGGTATTGTGAGCCATGTATCGTATCGTGATGTACCCTGAGATTCCCAGCCCTAGTGAAGTAGTGTGTATGCTTATTAAATACATGATTTGAATAATTTCTGAAAATTAATTTAGCTTTTATCTTGTTGTTTTTTGTTGTTTTTTTTTACTGATCCAAAAAATGATCCGAACCGTGACACGATTCGAACCGTGAGTTTTGCGATCCGTTACACCCGTATTTGTAGCTATGTTAACATTGCTAATGACAGTAAAATATTAAATTCCTTTAATTATTGTCACATTAAATCTATTTACAAACAGTAGAATTGTTTAAGATTTCTCATCTTCTCTTCATATTTTGCATTTTTGCTCATTTTATGTGTAGCTATGTTAGCATTGTTAATGACAATGAAATCGTGTCTCTTAAGTTACTGTCGCATTAATCAGTTTATTTAGAGACATTAGGATTGTTTAAGATTTTCTGCTTCTTTTTAGCTTATGCTAATTGTATTCGTAGCTCCGTTAGCATTGCTCATGACAATACAATTTTAACGTTTAATTTTTGCTTCCTTTTGTTTTTTCAGTCGACATCATTGTTAGCATTGCTTATGACAATTAAATTTTGCTGTCTTACTTTAGTTATTTAGATATTTCATCTTTTATAATATTTAATAATTTATTTTTTTGCTATTTATTTATTTATTTTCTTAGAAATTCCACAGTTTTCAACTAGCAGCTTTGTCATGAAGCTGCACAGCTGTGATAGTTCCTGATGCTTCAGATGTGGAACTATGTTGCTAATCCTTCCCCTCATAATCACAAGCCGCTCACTGGTTAGTCAATACTATTGAGCTGAAGTGACACACTTAGTGTATCCTCACTCAGCCAGACAAACAGCCACCCTCCGCAGTAAATAAGAGGCAGTTACAGGCTCTGCGCAAACACAACACGACTTCACAGCCGCGATCTGCATTCAGCAGGCGTGCATGCAAATTCTGCAGGTGTGACACAAGCCGTTTTTATCAGGTACACACAAACAACATCACACTGTGCGACTCGCGCATACCTGCACTGCAGCATTGTGCGTGCACATGTGTGTGTGTGTGTGTGTGGATGAGCAGTCCCAGAGCAATTCCTCAGTTTAGTGGAGCATTACAGCTGATCAATAGCTGTGCTGCAGAGGGATTTGTAGCAGCTGCATATTCACTCAGTTTCAGCTGGAGCGCACGTGTGTGCACGAGTGTGTGTAAGAGCGAGAAGTTTCATTGGTTAACGGTATCCTCTACCACCAAGTGGACTGCACACCTTCAGCTGGAGGGCAGCAAAGACTAAATTCAAAGGCAGAGCATCGTCCACATACGAAGTTTTAACTTAAGTGCAGTTCACGGATGAGACACTAGATGGAGTGCTCGCCAAAACGCTGCATTTGTTACACAATCCAACTCATTATGAAAACTCGAAGTAATGGTTTTAGTAATGTTCATCATTTAGATTTTTAACCCTCTCACTAGCGTCAGTGTTAACATTTTTGACCACTGGAACTCTCCAATTTTTGATAGTCAAAGATTTAAGGGTTTGTCAAAGGGGTTTGTTATTGAGGTTGGGTTGTGAAGGGCTGTAAGCTAGCGGGAGAGCTTTCAGCAATGGGAAGGGGGGCGGGGTTGCTCTATGCCAGCTCTCCCGCCCTCAACTCAGAGGCAAATTTCTAATGAACTACTGCCGCTCTGCAGAAGCTACGTCCTTGAAAACAACAGTTTTTTTGTAGTGCCGGGTCTGTCGCAGGGCGTGTGCGCCGGCGAGCAGAAAGTGGGTGGAGGGAGGACGTACTGCTGAGCCCTTCTCGCAGACCTCCCCGATTGTGGCTCCTGTCGGCCCCCCCCCATCTGAGTGGGTGGGGCTAATCAGCTCTGCACCAGAGGCCACGCCCACCCAGAGGAGATTTTGGAAGCAGAGGCTTCAGATAAACATGAAATATGGCTTTTTAAGACATTCAGGTTGTGAGATTTTCACTTCATAAATAAAACACAGCTAGGAACATTGCTTAAAATAAAAAAAAATGTAATAGGTGGACTTTAAGGAACCACAGTGACACAGAATGTCTGATCCAAATGAAAAGGTTTATGTTTATTCATCTAATTTTCATCTCTCTTTCACTTTTCTTGGTAAATTGAAAGTTTTGGAGCGATGCTATGAAAGAAGACATGCGTACCATAAAAATTAAAATAAGTTAAGAAAATACAGCAATGATCCTTAAATTCCCACCCCCGCACGGTTACGTCTTCCTGATTTCGCTTATTCTCAAAAGCTAAACTTGTGAATCTGCATTTCTTCTAACTCCTCCGGTTTTATTGTTGAGAAAGCTTCTCTGGAACACGGAGCAGGTCAAGCGACACGCAGCTGCCAATATCGGCAAACGTTTTTTCATCTGCAGCTGTCAGGACTTTACTTACGGACCAGTCGGAGCAGAAATTCTGCTCTGCGGTCAAAGTTCTGCCTGACTGAAGGTCCGCTTTGCTGCTGGAAGAACTTCAGTTCTACGGGGAGGAACAAGCGCAGCACGTGGGAGTGGATGTTTGCTGCCGTCTGCAGGTTTTTTTCCACTTTCATTTGAGGTGGTCTTTGATTTTTCTGTTCAACCCCATTATTGCACGCCGACAGACGGGAGCAACATCAATAATATGATGTAGAAGAAACCTCAGCATTCTGTCGTTAAAACTAAATCCTGAATGATTTATTTATTTATGCAGTTGAAGTAGCAAAAATGGTTACTAACAAACACCCAGAAAGTTTTCAGGGTTTTTTTTCCAAATTTCCCTACAGATTTAGTGTATTTTCTTTTGTTTTTTTTCTTCCGCTTCCCACATAATTTGCAGTTTGTCGTTTTATCTTCCTTAATTTATCCAACAATGTAAAGATTTTAGCTTATAAATTCTGCTCATTAGAGCAAATATAAATGCTAAACTTCTGTACTATTTTTAAACACCTACTCTGATGAAAATCATGTATTTGGTGTTTTTTAAGTTTTTTTTCTGATGATGGAAGAATATTTTACAAAAATTTGGCTTATAATTGCCTTTCTGATTATATTAGAGCAGATGAAAAAATGCTGTTTGAAAAAAGAGCGTATTTGTGATGCAGAAAATACAGAAAATATCAGCTCCACAACAAGGAGAGGAAAGGGGGCGGGGTTGCTCCACTCCAAAGACCCCGCCCACAGCTCAGAGGTTTTATTGATATTAAACTCCTGCAAGACTTTTGAGATCATCTCCATTTATGGCACATCTGGCAGTTTTATGAACATAAGCCTAGAAAACAACGTTAGCAGTCAGTTTTCGTTCTTTTATGAGGACAAAATTTGATCTGGATCGATTTAATCCACTTTTTTTCCAATTCTTTCGATCCACTCAATTCAATTCAATTTTGATTTTACCTGATTTACACACTTAGACCCATTTGTTTAGAAATACATTAATAATCTATCTATGTCTTGAAGATTTTCATATTAATCTGGTAGAGTTCTCATGCTGTATAATTTATTAGTAAAATTATAATGAGATTGTTAACACCATACACACTGTTACATGGATTCTCAAACAGAGAAGCTCCAACAATTGTTCTGCCTCTCCTTCAGTTTGGCCACTAGGTGGCGATCACACAACAGCATAACACCTTATTCCAGAAGAATAAAAAAGTATGAGCAAAAAACTTCACTTTAGACCACAATTGGTTACTTTCAAAATATTTCCTTAAAAGAGTTTGGAAATTAATACCTTTGAGTTTATAAAGATGTTAATTTAGTCAGGAATGTATGTTTAGGTCGACTGAGTGTTAGCATTAGCCATCCTATGGGAAATCCCATTATACATTAGCATCAAGCTAGCGGACTTTGGCATTATCTCTACTTTTATGGGTCGATTCTTGATCTATTAGGTTTAGATCGATTCAGATAGATTGATTGATTTCATCAACCCAGCACTAATAATTAATCATACAGTTTTTATGATACGACACCACACCACTTCTATGGGACGATGACAAAATATGAGGAAAGGGAATGTGGTTGCCGAGCAACTAAAAGGAGATTCTTCAGATACTTAGAAGTTCTAGTCTGTGGGTGGGACCATTGGTGCGAAGCAACCTCATCCCCTCCCCCCTTGTTGAGAGCTCTCTGTTTACATTCTCTCCCATTAGCTAAAAAAAGTAATTATTAAAACATGCAGGTCTAGAAGCAATATCGAACTGTTGCTTCATCACCTTCTCTAAGTATATTCTGGTGACTGCCTATGTTCTTATCTCTTTGTTTTGTTCTATTGATTCAATAGATCTAAGGGTTTGGGCTTTAGCGTTTGGTTTTCTATTTTTTGTCTAGACTCCTTGCT
>NC_050522.1:19968657-19971765 GCF_002922805.2 Oryzias melastigma | reverse complement strand
TCCCTCCCCCTGATCTCATTTTTTACTTTGAAATTCCTAAAACAGTGAAAATGTAAACACAGTTTGCATAATCCATACATCCGTTTATCCGGCGGCTCCTACCTTCACAGCTGCTGTGGCCCTCCTCATATCCGGCGCTACAGCTGCACTTCCCGATGGGCACCAGCCACTCCCCCTCTGCGCTGCAGTGCATCCTGGGAGGGCTGTCTGTGTCCACCTCCGAGTTGTTCACACAAGAGCCACGCACCTCCACCAAGGTTGCAAAGGCGGCTTCAGCTACCGTGTCGGGGAACACGGCCAGGTTCTGGACGGTGGCGAGGCAGCGCTTGTAGTAAACCCTCACAGCCACCAAAGCCACGCAGGCGCCCACGTCCTGGAAGGCCAGGTGGAAGCCCTTTCGGTTCAGGTGGCCGATCTCGCGCACTTCCGTGTTCAGCTTCATCTTCCTCTCACCCAGGTCGCCCTGCGTGAAGCTCTCGTCCGCCGCGATGGTGTCGATCTTGGTGTAGCGATCCTCTCGGGTCACACTGCCGAGGTCCCGGTCCGACTCCACGTACAGGAGGTTGAAGGTCTCCTTGCAGGTGCCCGCCACTCCAGGGATGCTGTTGCAGTCCCGCAGCGTGAACTGGAGCTCCACGAAGATGCGCTGGCCGCCGCGGCGAGCCACCCAGCCAGTCTGCAGCCAGTTGTTCTGCTGCGTGGGCTCCATCACGTTACACACCTGGTAGGTTCTGATGGGCTTGTACTTCTCATCCACGCCGCTTATCTCCTCCCACTGACAGACGACAGCAAACAAAACACCAGAAGATAAACGGAGAACAGTGCTGGAAATGACAACATCATCTGCATTTTACTGACTTTTTTTTTTTTTTTACAGAGTATTTCTTTTAAGTGACTTTAGTTTTCTTCATCTTAAGCAATGAAAACCAAGTGCTGGTCACAACTGAAACCTCAGAGTCTCTGCTTGTTCCCTTCTGTCCAAGTGAACATATGATTAGCAAACATACTGCCCACACAGAGCTGCAGAAAAGTCTGTCAGTCACAGGTTCTGGAAGTTGTGCAACTCAAGAAAAGAAGACCTCATACGATACAAAATGTACTGTAACCTTTGTTGGCAATGACAGAGGTCAAGCGTTTCTTGTAGGTCTTCACTTCACTTTCTTCCAAGTAGATTTTCTCTAGAACCGTAAAGTTTTGAGGCTGTTGCCAGACGAGGCAGGCTTTCAACTCCTTCCACAGATTCTCCGTTGGATTGTAGTCTGGAGACTGGCGTTCACACTTAAAGACTTCCATGTTGGTCTCAGTCGACCTCATATTTTCCCTGTCCTCCTCTGGATCACCCAGACTGTCTCTGGAGAACTCAAGACAGGCCTGGACATGTGCTGGCTTAAGCAGGGGGACCACTGGATGGTGGGAATGACGTAGTGTGTTACTATGGTAACCTTTGTTATTGTGGTTTCTCACTGTCCTCAAGATCATTTGTACCTCATCAGGTAAGATCCTGCATGGAGCTCCAGGTGGAGGAGATTTTTAGTGATAATTGGTCCATCGATTGATCTCTTCTTATCGAACTGCTTGTTTATTGTAGATTGGTTCATCCCAGTCTTGTTCCTGGTGTCCTTTGACAGCTCTTTGGTCTTGGTGAAGAGGTTGATGTCTGAATTTTTTAAGGGGGTTCAGGTGTCTTTTATACAGATAACCAGTTCAAACAGGTGATATGAATGCAGATAACGTGGATAATAGAAGAAGAAACAGGTCCGTGAGGGACATCCATTATACAAATAGTCTCTAAAAATGTGATTTCCTGGATTCTTTGCCTCTCACTGTTTAGGTTTACCTATGACCGTTACAGGCTAAACTCTTCTATTGAACTGAGTCAACTTTCAGAACCTGTGACTGATTTGACCTTCAGCTCCACAGTTTTAGTAGATCTGAGCTGGAAACACACCAGACTTAAAAAAACAACAACAACACAGAGTTAATGGACTGGAGCAGCCTTTGATAAGCTTTGGGGGAACTTCCATGCACAATTTTAAGGTCTGACACACTTTGAGTTGAAAGGATGTTTGTAACAGTTCATGAAAGTAAAAAAAAATAAAAACACAAAAATATAGTAAAAACAACACAACACTACAAATTCATCATCAACTCAGAAAAACAGGACATTTTCTGTGATCAATATCAGTAAATTCCCAAATGTGAAGTGTACTTTGACAGATAGTTTATCATGAACATGCGTGACTGGATGAACCATGGACATTTTAGCAAATTATAGTGTGGACATAAATGCTAATCACCTTCATTTTTACTTTGGTGATGTTTAATGTTTGAAGTTTGAGATACAGAAGCTGCTGCAGTGCGCCTCTCTTAGGCTGGAATGTGAATCACAGCCTTTTCATCTCAGGTTTGTGAAAGATGCTCAGCATACAGTCGTTCAACAAACACACAGTTTGCAGTTATGTGTGAGGAAGCAGGTGGGAGGTGTGGGACAAACAGAGACGAGGCTTGCAGCAGAAGTGTTCGGCGGAACAATTTGGACCTTCAGGATTTGATCAAAAACGGGCAAAAATACTTACGCCGTTGGGGGGGTACGACGTCCATCCCAGTTCCGCCTGCGTCTCTTTAGAGTTCAGCAGCACCACTGTAGGAAGAGGAGGGAGATGACAAGGTCAGAGGTCACGCTTCAACCCCATTCAGTCAAGACAAAACCGAATAAACCAGACCGTCTGAACCCGTTGATCAGATAAACCTCACATTCTAAAGTTGCAGAAATGGATCCAAACTTGAGTTCACCGACCGGAACCACGGACAGCGACAATCCAACACCACTGACACAGCATGAAGTAAAAGGCTCGTTTCAGAACCACGGACTGTGACAAATTCTTATATGCGAACTGCTCTGAGTGACACCAAGAAGCCAAAATCCCATAGACTTCTTCTGATGAATAAACAGTTCTTGCTCGGCTGCTTTTTTAAACATGTCCTTGATATTTCATTTTTTTAGTGCAAGTTAACAGACTAATCAGATACCTCAATAAAAGTATGAAGTCTCACATTCAACTTGATCACCTGAACCAGGGTAGGGGTCTGGCCTTCCCACGAGCTCAC
>NC_050522.1:19965609-19968537 GCF_002922805.2 Oryzias melastigma | reverse complement strand
GAAGGAAGTCATTTCCTTTGGATGATGTCACACTCACTCGCTCCAGTTCTTATATACAGTCAATGGTTTCAACCTGCTGTGATACAAATTCAATTCCACCTTTAGGAAAATGACAATTGAAACCATGGATGGCAACAATGAAACGCCACCACTAGCAAAACCTATGAACAGGTTTACGACTCACTTCAGAACCATGGACAGGGACAATGAGACGCCACGGGCAAACCCTATGAACAGCTACAGGTCTCATTTCAGAACCACGGACAGAGACATCGAACTCCAGTTACCTATATAACACTGTCTAACCCTTCCGCTCTCTTTGGGGTCCAGTTGACTCCAACCACATATTGATATGTGATTTCTTCCATGACTAAGGTGGACAGGATTTTATGTCTGTCATGGACATTAGTGAAACTCAAAAATCAAAGATAAAAAAAAGTTCAGCGCACTGTCTTGGGGGGTCCAGATGACCCCACTTTTAATGTAAACAAACTAAGGAGAGCGGAAGGGCTAAACATTGAAATTTGTGACAAAAAGGTGAAAATATTTATTAAAAAAAAAACAACTAAAAACATAACATACAAGGAGTTAAATAAATAAAATATCTCTCTGACCTATGTCTCTAATCATCATTCATCTTCTATTTAGTTGTGTTCAGGGTCACAGTGGGGTTCATCATGGATTGTTCTCCAGTCCATCGTGGGACCACACTGATTAATATTAAGACTTTAAAAGCAGACTCAGATGCAAACGTTACCGCAGGAGCTTCAGCAGCATCATTATCCTGATCTGCAGACCTCCAAACATCTGGAGGGGGGTTTGGAACAGCTGCTCAACCTCCTCCCTCTTAAAGTTACACACAAACCGGGAGAGAGCTCTGAATGCAAAACCAATGAGGAGTTTATGACAAGCAACTTAGAGCATTCAGAAAAATCTCATGTGGAATTTAAGTTTGGGGGAAAATAAAGAAAAAAACCCATAAAAGGTCAATTAAAATTCATTTCCAAGAATAATTTGATTTTTTTTTTGTTTTATTTAATATTTTAATAAAATATTTGCAACAAGATTTGAGCATTGACAACAAATTAGGATTCATACAAAAAAAATTCAAAATGAAAGTTTTTAAAAAGACAAAATGCTTAAAACTATTTTTTGGAGTAATATGTCAAAAACTTTAAATGAAAAATATTTAATATAACCTGGAACCTGAAGGCAGACGTTCGTCTGGAGACCTCGTGGAGGAGCGCTGTGAAAGCTCCACAGAATGACTGGTGTGAAAAATGTGGTGAGTCAGGAAATGCCATCTCGCTGACTCATGTTCTGACGCAACGCTGTGATTGAGTTCCAAAAGAGGAGTCTGGTCTCCCTCCCCCCCAAAAAACAAACCCTTCGGGGCTCCGAGTGAACTTTAAACTGAGAAAGCAATATCTGAAGTTGGTGTGTGTCCAGACTTTTATTTAGTCTTTGAAGCTGCTCCTGGAGGAGATTGTCAAGGAAGCGCAAGGCTGAAGAAAACAGAAAATTCAACAAAGAAAAGAGGAAAAGCAGACATGAAAGGTAGAAAGACAAAAGAACAAAAAAAAGTTGATTTTTTTTTCCAAAAAGAATCAGAAGACTGAACTGTGAATGCAGATGGCCTGTAATTGTTGCCTATTGAAACACTAATGGGTCTGCAGGGGGTTAAAAACGGTGTATGTGGGGCATGTACAAAGAAAAATGAAGAACTTGGAGGAAGAACAAAGCTGCAGGCTTCATGTGGCTAAATCACTGCCTCAGCAGCTGTAATTTTAAAGGCTGTTTTTATATGTAATTGCCTTTTAGAAAGACATGTTGGAGTCTGTCCTTCATTCAGGAAACATACAAGAACACAAAAAAATACTGAAATTTTAGTTGGCTAAAATCAACTTTACAAGTACCAAGTAGAATATTGAAGTTAAGTTTTGGGGATAATTTACAAATTGAAATTTACACATAAAATCCTAAATATGCAATCAGAATGAGAAATACTAACAAATGTTGCCTTTTATTCCAAAATTAGCAACAAAAGTTAAAGGCAGATGCAAAGAAAGCTACTGAGTTAAATACTAAATACCACGAGATCTCAAAATGTAAAACAAGCTCAAACAACATTTACAAATGAAAATGGTTTAAAAATCACCTAACTAAAACTATAAAGGCAGATATTGCTTAACAAAGCTTATACTATTATCCCTTTAATGACAGAGCTTTAGCTCCAGTTTTGACATTTTTTCAATTTCCGTAATTATTCAACCATCTATGCAATTCACTTCATTGCGTAGAATTCTTAGATTCTGTCATGCAAAAAAGTAACACAACTGACATAAACATTAACTAAAACTAAGTGTTGCATTTCTGTACAAAGCTGGTATGCAATACTTAACTAGTGTATATTTTACATTATGTGAAGCGTAAATTTTATGTAACCTGAAGTTTTATATCAGAGGACTCTGATGAAGACGGAACGTCTCCGTTGAAACATGTCAACTATGATTTAAATCGTGTCTGATAACAAAATATTCAAAAAAGTTTTGAGTACTACAGACACTATGAACTTTATCGTTTACATTTTATGTAACGTGAAGTTTTGCATACAAGTACAAAGCCAGTATGCAATACTTTACTAGAGTAAACTTTACATAACATCGAGTTTTGTGTATTAGTACAATACTGTAATACTTTACTAGTGTGTATCTTGTGTAATATGACGTGCAAACTTTACATAACTTGAAGTTTTGCAGATCGGCACAAAGCCGGTATTCATAAGTTTACATAAAATGAAATGTTGCATTTCGGTGCAAAGCTGGTATGCAATACTTTACTAGTGTATATTTTACGTAATGTGAAGCGTAGATTAATGTAACGTGAAGTTTTGCGTAACAGTAAAAAAACTGTTATGCAATACTCTAC
>NC_050522.1:19963958-19965171 GCF_002922805.2 Oryzias melastigma | reverse complement strand
TACTTTACTAGTGTAAACTTTACATAAAGTCAAGTTTTGTGTATTGGTATAAAACCAGTGTGTAACACTTGACTAGTGTATATCTTGTGTAATGTGAAGTGCAAACTTTAGATAACTTGAAGTTTTGCAGATCGGCACTAAGCCGGTATTCATAAGTTTACACAACATGAAATGTTGCATTTCGGTGCAAAGCTGGTATGCAAAACTTTACTAGTGTATATTTTAAGTAATGTGAAGCTTAAATTTTATGTAACGTGAAGTTTTGAGTAACAGTAAAAAACCGGTATGTAATACATTACTAGCATAAACTTTACATAACATGAAGTTTTGCATATCTGTAAAAAGCAAATTTTACATAACGTGAAAAGTTGCATTTTGATACAAAGTCGGTATGCAATACTTTACTAGCGTAAACTTTACATAACGTGAAGTTTTGCGGATCGGCACAATGCTGGTATGAAATACTTTTCTAGCGTAAACTTAGCATAATGTGAAGTTTTGCATATTAGCACAAAGCCAGTATGCAATACTAGTTTAAACTAGTGTGAACTTTACATAACGTGAAGCGTAAACTTTACATAGCGTGAAGTGTTGCATATAAGTACAAAGTTTTTCACAGACTGAACTGATTCATGATTCTGTAAACGAAGAAGACATACATTACAGACAAACAAAGAACGTTTGTTCCTCAGGAGTTGCAAGTGACATCTCTATTGTTAAATATTTAACTAAATTATCTTTTTAGATGCGAAATAACATTTTATTGCCAAACATTTAAACCCTTAAGTGTTTTTAAATTATTTTTTAATTGAAATTATCTTATTGATGTTACAGCGGTTCCACTTTTTTTAGGCCAAAAGCTCTGCACAGTCCCGTTTCACCTGTTTACTCACACTGTAATGGTGGCAGAGGCTGACCGCTCTACTCCTGTGCCACTGCTATGCCCTGAAGCTAAAAGGCTGATGAGTAAAACATCCAGCAGAAAACTCACTCTTTTAATCTCTGATACAATCTTCTAATGATTCTTTTATTATTTGAGAAATGCAGAAATGAATAGAAGTTTTTGTAACTTGAATGGAAGGATAAGGAATCAAGAGGTAAAAAAATAAAAAATAGTGGAAGAAATTTGATTCATCGCTGATCCAGAGTCTAACAAGCCACTGATTCAGAAAAAACAGCAGATAAACCCACAGTGTGTCTGAGTGTGTGTCTG
>NC_050522.1:19961698-19963776 GCF_002922805.2 Oryzias melastigma | reverse complement strand
TTAGAAATATTTTTATCCCAACGTGCTGTGAAGCTGCGAGGCTCCGGAGACAGACGTCTGCAGGAAGAAACCAAAACCAGAAACAAATGAAACTGCTTTAGTGCTCACAATTTAGCTCGTGATCACAAATGAATATCAGTAATGAGTGAAGAGACTAAACTACCACGTCCGTTTAGGTGCTTAGATCCAAAAACGCAGCTGCAGCACAAATGAAATCACAAAATATTACTGTTAGGACGAAATAAACACTATTATTGCAAAAAAAAAAAAAAATGGAAAAGAGCAAACAAAGGTAAAAAAAACATGATTATATAAAAAAACAGTTTTAAAAGTCTTAGTTAAAACAAAATGACATTTTTTTTCCCCATATAGTAAAAATCTGCTGATACACCAGTGAAGATAAAAAATCCTTGGAAAAAAAAGGTTAGAGCACTGTGTTCTGGGGTCCAGAGAACCCCACTTTTAATGTAAACACGCCGAGGGTTACAAGGGTTACACAAACGGAAACATGAGCCTTCAGTTCTAATCTCTGAGCTTTCATCAAGTCTTCAAGACAAAAACAGGATTTCCAAAACCCAAAGGATAAAATAACATTTTCAACTTGTCAAAATGCTAAATTGGTTGCTCAGAAACCTATCCAGAAAAAACATTATTTAAGCCAAACAAACAAATGATTTACAGTCCAACAATTTAAGTTAGTAAATATTTCAGAACTGTAAGACATGGAGCTAAGAACGCTGCATCACATGAATCAGCCAGCGGATAAAATCCAACCTAAGAAAATTCCCAATGATACAAAAGTATGTTGGCTAAAACTACATGATGAAGCTAACAGACATAACATTTTTAACCTTATAACACCAGAGATGTTGCATGAATCAGCTAAATAACATGCTCTTTAGATCACAGTAACCAACAGATTCTGACACAGAAACACATATCACAACAATAAAATGTTTTTGAATTTAAAACCGGTCAGAATCCAGAATAAAGAAATGATCAGAAATTTAATTTTAAGCTTAATTTTCTTTATATATGTCATCTTTCATTAAAAGAAGTTGCCACAAACGCATATTAAAAACACAATTTTTACTGGAGTGGGTCATTAAATAAATTATACTAAACTAGCTAAAATTGTAAGACAGCTGAAAAACCTAAATATTCATTGAATGAAATCAAAAGTAAAATAAAATAAAAGTCGTCAACCATATCAAGTAAAACTGTAAAGCACAACGCATTAACAGTCATGCTGAACAGTGCTTAAATAGAGATGCTAATTGTGCTGATTTTCAAGACTTGTCTAGCTCCCGTCTGTGTTGAAGTAGCTGCTGACTAAAGCAGCTTTGGCAACCTGAGCTGTAAATACGAGGCTGAAAAGGAAGACCTCAAAACTGGGTCGAGTTTATAAAACATCTATTTCAGGAGCAAAAAGTCTTCAGTGTCATGTGACTCGAGTTTTCTGAGAACATCAGCATCTCAATGAAAAGTCAACAAAAACTCAAAATCTTCAATTTTAGTTCAGTCACCAGAATCTGACGGCACACAGTCTGCAGCTGTTTCAGCTTTGACGGAGAAGCCTGCGAACAGACGACGCCTCCGAGTTCAAGCCGCTGACTTCCAGAGGAAGTCATGAAATGAGAGAGAGGATGACGAGGAGGAGCGATGAGGAAGGAGGCTGACTCAGAGACGGATGTTTGACTCAGCAGCTGTTTGCGTCCTCAAGAGAGCAGCCGGCTCGTTAAGTGGGAAGTGGGTCACAGAGAGCGGAGAGTTTGATGCAGGGACAAGAGGCAGCGGCGGTGGCGGCGGCAGCAGCTCTGAAAGTGTCAAACGTGACACAAACAAGTAACCTTTACCATCAACAAATGCAGACCAACACAGCCAGTGGCAGTTTGGTTCTAACGGTCTGGGTGAGTTTTTATTTATTTTTAGGATGAAAATCCCCCAAATAACCACTAATTTGTATGTGTATATACATATACACATACACACATATATATACATACGTATATGTGTGTATATAGATATATATATATATACACACATATACATATATACATATATATATATATATACAT
>NC_050522.1:19943036-19961690 GCF_002922805.2 Oryzias melastigma | reverse complement strand
ATATATATATATATATATATGTATATATATTTGCATATGTATATATATATATACATATATACACATACACACATATATATACATACATATATATATATATATGTGTGTATATAGATATATATATACACATACATACATATATATACATACATAAATATATATATATATATATGTAAGTCCAAACTCCTTTGTTCTTATTCAGCCCATATTAAATATATAATTATCTCTATCTATACTGAGTATTATGAACCCAAAACAAAATCAGTTTATCGAAAAGAACATCAAAATAACACTTCTATACATATACATACACTAACACATATATACATATATTTGTCCAGCTATAGGTGTCGGTGGGGGTCCCCCTCAGTTGGCTGCCTCGCCTAGCAAATAATTTAGAACTGGTGCGGACCAGGGGAATCCGACGGTTTAATTACAACAAAGCATCACGAAGCCCAGCAGCGGGTGCTAGCCGTGGTGCTGAAGTGATGTTATTCTGCCCAGTACTCTGAATGATAAAGTGAAGAAATTCAATGCTTACGTATTTTTTGCTAAGTTTATTTATATATTTTCACTGGTTTTAACATGGTTTATTTGTGACACAAGTGTGAAAATTTCAAGTAAAAGACAAAATCTTCTTTCACTTTTTCCACCTATGTTTATATATGACCAATTTTCCTCTGTGCAATATGTCTAAATTGTACGCAGTGGCTGCATGACACGGCCTTGAAGAAATAGGCGAGAGAAGAACCACAACTGGAACACAACCAGCAAATACTCTTTAAGACAATTTACAAAAAAGCTGAAGATAAAGTCCTCTAATTTACATAAAAACAAGCACAAAAAAGGTCTTTTTAAAATCAGAAATACAGGATGCTAATTGTCCAGTCAAAGTTAATCAGATGAAAAACTGATTCTGATCCCAAAAGATTAATTGCATTATCTCTATAATCTCCCTCTAATAGTTTTAAGGAAGCCTAAAGGATTAAGGGCTGATCCACAACAAAAATGAGATTAAACAAGACAAATATCAACACCTGAGAAATGATTAGTCGACAATAAATGGCTGTATTTTTATTTATCCAGTGAAAAATAACTCATAAAACAATTAAAATGGCTCATGAGGAACATTTTTAATTAAAAAAGGGCAGCTTCTAAAGCAGACATTTTCTTGATTGTCCATGGATGTTTTAAAACATTTATCAAGTTTATATTAAGCAAAGAAATTAAAAGAAATGTGTTAAGCGATCGATAATCATCAGGAAATCTCACTTTAGTGCGACTGTGAACTTCAAAATTCAGATAGGATTGAAGCTGTAAATATAGAGTGAGTTCTTGCATAAGCCTGCATCCATATGTTTGCTCGTGTATTTCTGTGGTGTGAGTAGTGGGTGTGCATGAGTGTGCATGACTGTGCATCGGGGCCGTGTGAAATGTGGTTGCGTAACAGATGGCAGAAACATTAGGGTTGCATGTGATGAAGACTGAATTCATCCTCATCATCCTCATGTGAGCGTTACAGCGGCTCTTTGGAGGGAACTTTGACATTGAGTTAAGTGAAAAAAACAAAAAATAGAAAGACACCGATACTGCTCATCAGGACAAACTCGACCCCAAAACCTGATTTTTTCTGAGGAATATGGAAGCTGCTACGATCAAAACTAAATACAAGAATATTACAATGAATCAGTGAAATAAGTTTTCGAAGGAAAAGTTTTTACTTAAACATAAAAGCAACTGGAAATCTAAGAAACATGGCAAACACAAGAAAACCAATGAATGGAGATAAAAAAAAGAAAAAACTTAAAAAAGGAATACAATTTTTTTGAATGGATGTCAAAATAGGGACAATAAAGAAAAAAAAAAAAAAACTTGAAAAACTTTTCGCAAAGAGGACCAGATATGATGATCGAAAATTTACGAAGACATTTTAAAACCTTTTTACACTGAATGCAGATAAACATTTATTAAAACAAATAATTAATAAATAAATAATGTTACAATAAACTATTAAATTTATTCCAATCAAAAATCTAAAATAGATTTGATAAAATACTGATCTGATATTCAAGGGCCATGCAGAATTAAAAAAAAATCTGTTTGAAAAAAAAAAGATTTAAAAACATAAATGAGGTTAGAAAAAAACAAATAAAACTAATTTAGAAAATACACAATACATTTATAGATATAGGCTAGCTTTCTTTGCTAATAAGCTAACATTTTATAGCTAATAAGCTTGCTTTTCTAGTAGACTTACGCTTTTAGCTAATAAGCTAACTCTTTTGGCTTATAAGTTAGCGGTTTTAGCTTATAAGCTATTTTTTTAGCTAAAAAACAAACTTAAATAACTAAAGGGCTAACTTTTTTAGCTCATAAGTTAATTTTTACGAATTTATTTTTTCGAGCTAAGAAGCTAGCTTTTTTAGTTAATAAGCTAGCTTTTTTAGCTAGAAAGTTTGCTTTTTTTTTAGCCAATTACATTTTTTTGCCAATAAGTTAGCTTTTTATTAGCTAATTACTTATCTTTTTTAGCTAATAAGTTAGCTTTTATTTAGCTAATTACTTACCTTTTTTAGCTTGTAAGTTAGCATTTTTTTAGCTAATTACTTACCTTTTTTAGCTGATAAGTTAGCTTTTACTTAGCTAATTACTTACCTTTTTTAGCTTGTAAGTTAGCATTTTTTTAGCTAATTACTTATCCTTTTTAGCCAATAAGTTAGCTTTTTTAGCTAATAAGTGAGCTTTTTTTTAGCTAATTTCTTATCTTTTTTAGCTAATAAGTTAGGTGAAAGAAATTCATTGTGTGTATTTTTAAAATAGTCAAAATGATCTTTAAAGTCACATTTCTATATATTTTTATGAGTCCTTTCAATATCAAAGCCTTCCTTTTTGATTTAACTGCTACCCGTCCTCCACATCCTGGTTATTTCCTGGGAAATCTGCCCTTCAAGCTTCTGGGAAGAGTTTTAAATAATAGAGATGTGCATGTTTGCGCTGTGCTGCTACATCCTCCTCCGTCCTCCTCGGTCTCTGCTCGGTCCAGCCAACGGGCTGCATTATTTAACGAGACACTCGTTCCTACTGCTGTCCTGACTGAAGCCAGATGGGCCTCAGAGTGACGGCGGAGAACGCGAGAAACCGTGATGGAGCAGGGAGGTGGGGAGAAGAAGGCAGATGTGATGGAAGCTGAAGGAAGAAAATGTTCTCCCCCTTCCCCACATCATTTTTCACATCGGCCCCATCTGTTGTCCCCCCCATGCCCTCTTCACCTGTAATCTGCCTCGCTCAATCTACTGTATCCTTCCACTTTCTGCCCTTCACTGCTGCCAAAGAGAGACAAAAGTGGGGGAGGGCATGAGGCTGTTACATAAGAGGATCTGTGAGGGTTTTTTTGCTGACATTGTCTTTCATCCGGTTAATTTAGGGGTTACTTTACATTAAATGAGAGTATCTTGCATAGTCTGTGTTTCTGCTCCTCATCACTCCATTTCTCTTTGTATTTAGTCACCATTGGAGAAAAAGAGTAATAAAAAATAGAGAGAATGATAAAAAATACTTATTGATAAACACTAAAGCTAGCATAAAAACTGCAACAGAGCTAAAACGTTTTAAATAAATAAAAATAACCTGAAGTTTATGTGGTAAAATAATCATAAAACAGTAAATAATGAGCTTTAACACTTGAGTTATCGCAGACGACGTCTAAATAACACACACTGACTCAAACATAACTCTGACCATTTGTGAAATCAATGCTAATCAACAGACAACTTGAAAGCTGCTTTACTCAGTTTCAGAATCTGTTAAAATTACATTTATGGCTTAAACGGTTGAAGAGTTACGGTAGTCCAAAGAACGTCAACACTGGAGCAAAAACTCTGGTGTTACAGGGTTAAACACAGTATAGTAATGCAAAAAAAGCTAAAAATACAAAAACAGCTGCGCTAAGTTTTACGGTGGTTCCTGACCAACGCAGTTCAACTTTTACCCCTCATAGTTTTGCTGATTTTCTTTTATTTTTAATTTTAAATTTTTCTTTTAATATTTAATTGAAATTGTACAAGGTGCTTTAAAGCATCTATTATTATAGTCAAAAATAAAGCTGACTACTTTGTGGATTCTACCTATTGCAGGTCAACTTCTGCAATAAACAAGAAACCACTGAGGTTCCAGAAAGTATTGGCAGCAACCAAAACACTGAAAGCTAACACTAATCCAGACGGTGGATGATCAGGAGGTGGGGTATATTGTGATATAAAAAAAAAATTCATATCGCCCAGCCCTAATAGAGAGCTCTAAAATCCCTAAATCTAGTCAAAAGAAGTAACATCTTAAAAGAATTCAAATTGACACATTTTGAACAGGTTCATCTGGATAATCCTGTGAGAAATGGATCAATTCACTCGTGTATAATTCAGTCCCTTCCATGAGTACAGTATATAAATTCATGCACCCACTGTGGACCTACAGATGGCTTTAATAAAGAATGAGCCACTCTAAGCTGTGTGAACTCCAGTGTCAGCTACTGATGGTGTTATTACAAAGTAGAGATGATAAAGAACAATAGGAAAGAGAAGGAAAAGATCACTAAATGACGATGCCGAGACTCAGAGGGCTCCCAACTCCGTGGGGTCAAAGTAGACCTCTAAACTTCATGTGGTGATCCATTGACAAGGACAACAGCCAATCAGAAAAAAAAAAGTCAACAGCCAATCAGGATGCAGAACACGATAGAGAATCATCATGCATAATTTGCACCAAAACTTCTGTCAAACAGCAAAACCACAAAAGATGAATCGCAATACAGCGAGGGACTGCTGTATTAGGAATCTTTATGGTAAGGAGTTGGGGATCTGTGACCAAGAGCTTGGTAGCCACTAGTGCTGCCACAAACAATTATTTTAATAGTCGACTAATCACTGATTATTTTTTCTGATTAGTCGACTAATCAGGTCATGAGAAAACAGGATGTAAAGCGCACATCTTAACTATCTTTGGTTTTAGACTAACTAACAACTAGATAGCATTACCTGTAATAATGCTAGTCTGAATGCTGTAAGCTGAACTTGGCCGCTGAAGATGCTGAAATAGATAGCTGAAAACACTGAAGTTGATAGTTCAAAACACTGAAGCTGATAGCTGAAAACGCTGAAGCTGATAGCCAGCTACAATATTAGTTAGATGCAAAATTAGCCTAAAAAAGTGCAAAAAAGGCTAAGTTAGCCAAAACAGCTAGCATGTAGCTAAAGTATTAGCTTAACACCAAAATAGCCCCCCCAAAAAAGCCAAAATAGCTAGCGTGTAGCTGAAAAATTAGATAGACTCCAAAATAGCCTAAAAAAACGTAATAAATGCCATAATAGCCCAAAAAGCGCACAGAATGCCATTATAACTTTTAACTCCACTACCTTTTGACTGCATTATCGACAATTAAGATAAGTCGTCGTCTATTTTAATAGTTGATTAGTCGTCGATTAGTCGACTAATTGTGGCAGCTCTAGTAGCCACATGTGGCTCTTTAAAATTTTCATGGTGACTCACTAGTAAAAGTAAAATACAAAGTTTTCTTTTCAATAAGTAATTGTGAAGTAAAAAATAATAATATACTAACTCAAAATGTATTCAACTCCTTCACCAACAGTAGAAGTACAGTTTGTTTCACTCCAAAAGGCTCCTGACTACATAATACTTCAACAATCCAAATCATTTGTCTTAGTACTTTACCAAAGTCGTATTAAAACAATTTGACTATTTACCACAACGTGACACAGAATATCACAACTAGAATAATAATTCAGAATGAGCGATACCTATGTAAAGACAAAAGTTGATATTGACACTTTCACTTTTGTTTTGTTTACCAAAAGAGCTTATGGAGTGTTTAAGTTTTCCTACTCATAATCTATAACGTCAGTCCAGAGAAAGTCTCTTTACATGTTCACTGTAGTGAACCACACCAGGGTTCACTTGCAAACAAGTAGAGATTAAATACTGACCAGAGTTTCAATCTTAGCAAGAGTCACAGTGAACTCTAGAGATAAACTATTAAAAAAAATATTGTGTTGTCATTTAAATTAAAAGTGCCGTGGATGTTTCTGTTTTTGTGCTTCGTTTTTCCATGTCGCAGAACCTCCAACTAAAATTTTCAGTTTTATAAGTCAATAGTTTAAAAACACTAAAACTGTCTACAAAGAAAATAATTTAAAGATATTTCCACTTGCTTTAATGGAATATAACTACATAAAAAAGTTCTGGAGAGCCAGAAAAGTTCTTAAAAGCTGCACTTTTTGACACTGGAAGGATTTTTAGTGCAAAACTGACATTGTGGGTCTTCAATTTACCCAACCAATAGAGAAAAAAAGAATAGAATTAATTAATTTAAAGCAAAAAGTATCTATAATCAATCTACAAATGAAGCAATTTGAATTTCAACCTCATCAAAATGTAAATTTCCTGCATGAATACCTATTTCCGCAGCACTATTTTATAACTGAAAGGACCAATTAAGTCTCCGGTTAAAATACAGATTTATAGGAGTAGAAGTGATGCAGACGGTGGAAATTACACCATAAAGGTAATTTATCGTGTATATTTAGCTCTGTCAAACACGCTTTGTCTAAATATTTACCTTCCTGAGAAGTTTTCATTTATCGTCTCGTAGCACTTAATGTAGAAGATTGTCGGAGGAATCCTCTGCTGTTGGAGCCTGCAGCTCTGACCTGTCAGACTGGTAATTATAGCGATATTGTTTGAGGTAATGGTGTGTGTGTGTGTGTGTGTTGAAGCCGAGTTGTCACGATGATGAACAATAATTGCGTGCCGCTCCATCTGCAGATTCCATCGCCCAACACGCTGCTCCTCCCTCCTCTCACTCACCTTATGTCAGAGCGGAGGACGCCGAGCGCACGTTCACACGTGTGCAGATGAACACGTGAAGCCGTGCATGCTCGCAGCCTGACAGCTGAGGCTCAGTTTGTTGTGAGCACGTGACACAGAAGCAGAGTTGGCAGAGATACCAACACCTGAGAGCATTAGATATATCTCAAAAATCCTGTCAGCATGAAGTGCGTTTAGAAACAGTGGAGAAAACGGCTTCTGCAAATATGGATGAACTATTTAAACCTGGGATACTGCGTAATATCCAAACAGGAAAAAGGTCATGATCATCAGAGATCGATCTGTTAACAAACAGAATTAGTCCGGCTGTGATTTGTTTGCTGATAAAGAAGCGGACTGATGGACAACAAAAAAGAGAAATGTTTAAGCTCCACACTCGTGTTTTGTTAAAATTCAGCCCAATTTACAATCAAATGTTTTTCGTAAGTTGACTTTTATGGAGCTAAATTGGATATTATTTGAAACGCAAACAAATCAAATTGATAAAAAAAATTGTTGTTTAGTCAAAAATGTCCAAAACTTTTTGCTATTCTAAAATAAATTGTTATTTTCAGCTTCAAAAATTCTGTTTTTTAGGCTTAAAAACTCAAAATTTCATTTTCTAAACTTTTTTTTCCAGTTTGAACTTTTTTTTTTTCCATTTTTGAATCTGAAAATTTCAGTTTCAAAACTTTTGGCTCCGTTGTGGCACTTTTGGGCGGGGCTAACACAAAGGACCAATCAAAATCAATGAGGGCGGTAACTTCAGATCTGTTGCATTTACTGACTTCATTCACTGACTTCCCGGTACATTCTCTGACATGTATATTTACGGTCAGAGAATGACTGTATTGTCTACTGTCACAGTCTGAAGTTGCCCCAGGACGGGTGTAAAAGCAGAGTTTTATAGCGTACAAACGGTGCGTCCAAAAGACAGTTTTAGCCCGTTCAAAGCGCCATCTACATCGACAATGTACTTATGTTTGGATAAAATGGCTAAAACACTGCTAATGCTCCAGTTATCTCCTATCGCCTAATGACTAGTGAGCCTGCACTTTAACTTTGTGTGAGCAAATCTTTCGTGAAAAAATAAAATGCTTGTCGCGTACTAAACTGAAAATGAGTGAAACAGCAGAAAATGTGTTTTAAAAAGATCTGTAAATCAAACTGTGTATTTTAAGAAATAAAAACTGATGCGTATGTAGATTTTTTTTGTGTCAATTCTTTCTTAAACATCTGCAAAGACATATGCCTATCTCCCGTTAGAAACTGCAAAAAAGAAAAACTAAAAAAGTTAAAAAAAAAAAAAGTTTGTCTAATCCAATGATTCCAGCTAAATACTAGTTTAAGGTTGATGGGGACGGTTCACTGAAGTTAACGCTAGGACTGCGACAGAGGTGAGGGATGGCGTCTCCAGACACCAAACTATTCCAATATTCAGATCTGACACGCCTGAATCAGCCTGAGAAAAGATGGAAAACACCCACAATGCATCTGGGTTTGTTCTTCCCAGCGCTGCTCTGATTCATCAGGCGCTACAAACAGCATGAAATCCAAACATTTTCTCCAGAGCTGGGAAAGTTAAAGGCTGCATTATACATAATACAGCAGCACAAATGGATGGGCAGAGGGCTGAGATGATGGGGGCAGAGCGGGGTCGCCGGCCTTCGACCGCTGGGTTCTCCTGAGTGCGGGAAGGCGGGGAGCACATGGAATCGGTAATGAAATCCGCTCGCTCGCCAGGCAGCACGGAAGAGAGGGAACCAGGGAGGAAGAGGGTGAGCGGTGTGGAAGTCAGGAGAAGTAATAAAAGGAGAGGGAGAAAGGAGACAAAGGAGCCTCATCTCCATTCTGTGAGATCGCAGGCAGATTTGAATTTAGTGGCCATCGTTGGCCGACGAGGAGCGAGCAATTTCACCGCAATGCCAAACACAATGCCTGATTGAGGGCAAATTAAAATGCAAATGCAACACTTCCATTTTTCCTGATTTCACCCATGAGATAAGAACACCACCCGCTTCATTCATAAAGCAGGGTGGGGGGGTGCACGAGTGTGTCTGGAGGTGAGCTTGTATAAACAGATTAGATTCAGTATTGTCATCTCCAGACTGAATTTCAATCGCCGAAAGTCCCCCATCTCACCGAGACGCCGAAAAGAATGGCTTCAAAGAAACTTCATTTGACCACAAAAAGAGTGCGGGAAGCGAGACGCGCCAACTTCTCTCCTCCGCTGGAGGCCTCGGGGGTCAGTTATGGGCTAAGGTGCATCTCGTTAGCTTCACTTCCTGCCGCGGTTCAGCACCAGTGTACAACATGCATTTTTAATTTCATGGTGTTGTGCTACATTGTGTCCTTTGATCAAAGCACTAGTTTCACTGTAGACTTGACAGACATTGATCTAAATGAGGAACGTGTTTGAGTTTTTAAGCCTTCTGCTGTCGTGTCTTGTATTTTTATTGCTTTTTTTAACGTTTTTGTCCCTTGTGGCACTCTGTAGATTAAACAGCTGTAGTTTGTCAGTATAATCTATTAGTGCAGAAGTGTTGAGTGATTGACAAATCCTTGGAACACTCGCCCCTTCCACCATATGCATGGCGACTCTTCCAAGTCGTGGCGTGCGCTGAGACTCCGCTGCCAAGGTCACGTGGGCTCGCCGAGCAGAAGGCCGGCCCTTCAGGCCAAGAAGAGGGCAAATGTTGGGGGTGAAGAGCTGCCCAGCGACCGCTATCCACTCACCAGAGACTCGAGATGCAGCTTCCATCACGCGCCGAGCAGCGTGACGGAAAAGCTAAGTTTGGAGTGCAAAACGGAGCAAACGGCGAGCGGTTAGTGCGAGGCGGGTAGGGGGGGAGCAGGGTGGTTAAAGCCTTGTTTCGACTTGAGATGAATTTTTCATCAGCCTGCGCTTTCGGGGCCTGCTTGACTAAAAAACAAGCCGCCCTTTGCCTTCTTGGAGCTTCTGTTAATATATGTAGAGCGAAAACTAAAGAAATGATCGGCAGTGCGGCAAATCAAACAGACCCCATTAATGGGATGTTTTTCCATTTTACTCTGTTAGCTTAAAAAGTGGCTGTGTGCACAGACATGCGAGTTGTGGAGTCATCCTCGCCAAGAGAAAGAAGTGTCAGTTCACAAGGACATGCAAATTTATTCACTACTAACTCCACTTGCTGTTGGGCATTTCCTGCACTTCCTTGCTGCTTGCGAGTCCCAGAGCAGGCGGGCGGAGAAACAAAAAGACTGATGGAGCCAGAACACGGCCAACTAAGTGGAGACCAGAGAGGAAGGCAGCTTACTTCTACTCATTTGATCCAGATTAGATTCTAATGAGACCAACCAGTTTGTACACTGACGGATTGCTGGTGCTGCTGATGCTAAAAATCAGAAACCAGGATTCATCTAAACCACGTGTGTCAAAATCAAGGGCCGGATCCCTCTGGGTAATTATATCCGGCCCTCCCAATCGTTTTATTTATTGTTATAAATGGCCCAATGTTATCTTGCGTTTATTTTTAACTTGTATAATTTTATAAAAATATATTTTTATAAAAAGAGTAAAATTTTGAAAGCTATTTGAGGTTTAAGTTGATTTATTCTGGAATAATATTCCTGCCTTTTTACTATTCGTGATCATGTTAAAAAAATATGGTTTTAAAGTTTTAAAAATTGGCATCATGCTATTTTTAGGCAGATTTTTTTAGGCTATTTTGGAGTTTAGCTGATATTTCAGCAATATACTAGCTGTTTTGGCTAATTTAGGCTTTTTTAATTTTTTTTTTTTTGCCTGTTTTAGAGTTTAGCTAATGTTTCAGCTACACACTAGCTGTTATGGCTAATTTAGGCTTTAAAAAAAGTTTTTTAGGCTGTTTTGTAGTTTAGCTAATGTTTCATCTACATGCTAGCTGTTTTGGCTAATTTAGGCTTTTTTGTTTTGCTTTGTTTTAGTTTTTTAGGCTGTTTTGACGTTTAGCTAATACTTCAGCCACGTGCTGGCTATCAGGTTTAGCGTTTTCAGCTATTAGCTTCAGCGTTTTCAGCTAGCAATTTCCGCATCTTCAGCTATCAGCACTAGCATCCTCAGCAGCCAAATCCAGCTTACAGCATTCACACTAGCATTATCACAGGTAATGCTATATATGTAGTTAATAATTATGTCAAAAGTTACAGTTTTAAAGTTTCAAAAATTTTGTTTTAGAGTATTCAATAAATGTTTATCTCGTTTGGCCCGCGACCTAAGGTGTGTTTTGGATTTTTGCCCTCTGTGCGATTGAGTTTGAGACCCCTTAGTCACACTTTCCCTTATGGCTAGATATGGGGTGTCTGCAGGTGAACAACGTACAGGGCAAACCTGTACGGATTACACAGGTGGGCTGCACGAAATATCAAGGTTGTAGAAGACTTGGTGAGTCAGTAGAACAAAAATGTCCATGCACATTTTTTCTACAGGCATGCTGTGGGTGACAGGTCACAGAGAACACTTAAGCTATCAGAGTAAAGTAAGGGTGAAGTAGGTGAGACACATCTACTACAGCTTTTTCATTATTTTAACTCACACATATCCTGTGACTGTGCAGTGAGAGTGCTCCTCGTGGTACAGTCTGGTTTTTAGGAATAAGGAGATTAGACGAAGTGTGGTTTGTGTGCACGTCTATAAAGTATCACAGGCACATGCTGTGACGTAGCATTTGCACACAATCAATTAGGACCCAATACAACCATTTTACTAATGACTGGAGTGTGGTGCAAGGACATCATACAACTGCATCGAGTGGACGTCATAAATGCGAGCAACCTACCTTACGAATATTCACAATACACTTACAATGTGTTCCACAATCGCATGCTCCATTTGATGGCGTCTCTAGAGGTCGCCGTACGAGTCTAAACGGAACTGCAAGACACACCTGCTCTCCCTTTAAGGGCACTGCGAGACACACGTTTAAGATGTAACAACTCCTCTACGAGCCTTCACGGGCCAGACAACCAAAGTATCCAACTGGTGAACCCACCGCGAGTGCATGTGACTAGGACTTGATGAACCAATCAGCTTGGTGTGAAAAGGTCAATTCCTCAAGTGATTATCAGAATATGGAAGAAATAAATGAAAACCTCCCTCCACCTGGAGGTGTTAGACGACACCTGGTGGAGTACGGATAGACTTAAGAATGTTGAGGAAACAGCCCAGAGTCACACGAGGGAAACGGGTCACTGACCTGAAGAGAACTGGAGCCACAGTCAAAAAGGTTATTATAGCAATGCACATCGTTGTCATAGATTCAAACAGCACAAGTCCAGACCCGTCTAAAGTTCTCTAGAGACTATCTGAGTAATCCAGAGGAGGACATCATGTGATCACATGAGAATAAAGTGATACTTTTTTGGTGTAAACACCACTCGCCATGGGGACAGGACAACTGATCTGTACTAAGTAAACAGTATTTACTAAAGAGGTTGTATGTACCAAGGGTAGATTGTACGTATCAAGAAAATTGTATTTACTAAGTAAATTTTATTCGGATATTGGGCAGAAACCTCCTTGAGAGCAATAAAATGCGGCTGGATCTTCCAAATTGAGGCATTGAGGTGATGCTGCTGCTGTGTTCAACCAATTATCATACAGATCAGGCCTGAACATTCTAAACAAAAGATTTGACAATCGTTCTTTTCATCTAATCTCATCCTTTGAGACCACATCAACTCTGTTCATTGGAATCGGCTGGCTAAGTGGCTCCTCCCTCTGACCATTAGCAGATGACACTCGAGGACAAACAGGATTATCTGGACACCGGCCAATCAGAGCTGTCCCTTTCTCTATTTTCAAATGGTTAAGACCACAAAATGGGAATTACATGTTTTAGTTGTTTGTAAATGTTCTTATTTTTTTCTTCAAGTTATACTACACATTCTTAGGCGATCTTAGGTCCAGTGTGTTAATATCTTTTAGCAAAATTACAAAAGAAAAAACAAAAACAGTAAAGTAATAGGCTATGCTGACATAAAGGTACCAATCACAGTGAGGTAAACCGTTCTTAAGGTTAAAAACAAAAATAAACTCAAAATCAGTCAATTATGTAATTGACTCAAAGCTTTTTTTTACAGTTTTCTCATCTTTAACCTTTGATTTTTTTATGTTTCAGTTTAGCAGTTACCCAGGAACTCGGGCTTGAAGCCTTTAGACTCACTTTCATGAATATTATTGATCTAGAAATTATGTTGATGTGAAACTTGGAGTTCCACTGGATCTTGTCATAATTTTGAGACCATTAAGCAAAAACTTTGTGCACACAACTGGCCATGCCTTGAAAAACGCATGCATAAAAGTCCATAAATAAAAATAAAATTTTCATTGATGGCATAAATGAGAACATTCCGAATAATTGCTTTCATCAATACCAACTATGACATTAATCTTTCCAAATGACACATCGTAGAAATCTGAACCACAAAAGCTGAACCTCCCTGAGAGTTTCAGTGACGAGAGGTGATAAAGACTCCTCAGACAATCTTTCTCACTAATTCACTCACGAGTCAAACTCATCAACCACTGGAATGTTTTTAATCTCGTGAGCAAAACAGAATTCATCCATAAACATCAAAGGCTCCAACGTTGGGGAAAAAATTCAAAACTGGAAATGAAGCAAAGAGAACTTCGTGGAAATGTAAAGCCTTGGTCACATTCTGGCAAAGTATCCAGAACTGTAGAGGGTCATAGGAGGGGGGGGGGGGGTCTGCATCATAACCCTTGTGCTATCCTAGGTATGTTGATGTTGGGAGTGGGGTCATCTTGACCCAACAAGACAGTGTGCTGAACTTTTCTTAATGATTTTTTATCTTGACTGCTGTCCATGACAGACAGGAAATCCTGTCCATCTTCATCCACATTTGACATGGGATAGAGAAGACATCAATGTAAGGCTTGGGTCATCTGGACCCCATAAGATAGCACAAAGGTTAAAGGGAGCGCGTCTTGAAGTCCCCTCGAGGCTCGTGTGACCACCTTAAAGGACATCATAAAAATGGAAGGCATGATAGTCGTATGTGTGGTAGGTGTATTGTGAAGTATTTGTCAAGGTATTGTAAGCTACAAGCTCTTGTGATGACACTCCAGTCATTAGTAAGGTGTATGTACTGGCCCCTTTGACTGTGCACAATTGGCGCACGTACAGGTTTTGGAGGCGAAATGCAACAGCCTGTAGGAAGCAGGAAAATACTCTCCGACAGTCTAATTGCCTTTAGCTTAATAGAGTGCCGGCCTCGGTAACTCATGTTCAAGCAGTTGCTTTCACTGCAAAGTCTATGTAAAGTCACATAAACGTGTTTGTGGCTTCCACGATCAAAACTCTCGCGTTCACGGAGCGCTACACAAGTTTTCAAGACCATTTTCAGGCTCTATGTACAAAAAGTCCGTTGAACCTTAACAACAGTTATGACAACTGTGGCAAAATAAATTAGTTGTGGTTTGTATCTGGCTTGAATTCTATGACACCAAGGCCAAATCAGAATTCCTCTCCCTAAAGCTTTTCCCTACCCCTCCAATTGTAGGGACATTCAAAGGGATAGGGTTGTCTGACAGTTTTTTTTTTTTTTTTTTTTTTATAAGCCGATGATACGCATTACCGAGTACTAGCAGCACTTCACTAACAAAGCTGACCGGCAACTACTGGTGACATCATAGTGAGAGTAACATCCGAATTTGAAGACAACTTTTCCATACCTCTCCGTTTGGAGGGCTAAATGTAGGGGTAGGGAGAAGCTGTAGGGGTAGGGGATAAACTTGGATTCGGCCCAAGTCTTTCATAAATGGAAATAAAGCTGTGAAAAGAAGCCTGGAGCAAGTAGCATGAAATCTGCATTTTGCACCAAACTTTTTCCAACTGCCAGTACGTGCGCTAGTATCACGTAGCATCAGTCCAGTGTGAACACCACATGCTAAACGTCCGTTCAAGAATGGGTTCACATACGTATCTGGTGTGAATGTAGCATTACAGTCGGCGTGCAAACAAGAAGCATGCACGTCTCACTTCAGCACTAACGGGCTCCTTACGTAGTTTGTTTGTTTAGGGTCAGAAAAAACAGAAAAATCGATCCTACTTGTCGCACCTACTTCACCCCTTAAGTGATGTTCAAGTTTTTGCTGCGACCGGTGTAAGAATATCTTCACTCTAAAGTCTCTTAGCAGTTTGCGACCTCGCAATTCCGCCCATTTTTTGCCAGTATCCACATGTGGAGCAGTTGTGGAGGCTTGTTTTCATCAGAAACCTCCACCAGTAACCGTTGCAGGAGAACCAGGGCTAAAAACAGCACATCAACTATATTAAAGTGCAGAGAAATGTGGTAAAAAACCTCAATCATCTCCCCTGCAGACCACACCGCCGCTCTCCTTTTCATTCCGCCTCTTTTTATTGGAGCAAATACAGCAAACGCGGTAAGAATAACTCCTGGTAAACACAAACATCACTTCATTCATCCACTACACCACAAAAACCAACAGAGTCAGTGCATTAAACGTGAGGCCAAACCAATTATAGAGCATAAACCCGCCGCCACACACACGCACGCAGAGGCGCATTGGCGAGGCGGCGGGAACAATAACCGGCTTTTGGCGCCGAACAGAAACGCTGGAAAGCGTGAAATCGTTTCAGAGCAGCAGTGACACCAGAAAAGCTTTTTTTTTTTTCAATATTTAGCATTAAACATTTATTTTTATTACATGATACATTTCTGTGTAAAGTGCACATCCCTACATTGTTGGGCTTTGGACTGACCCTCAGAGCTCAGCGCTTCACAAAAGCAAAGAAAATCCTACAAGAATGGAGTATAAATACCAGTTTTAATCCAGACAAAGTGATTCAGTACATAAAAAATGGCAAATCATCCTTTCAAAATAATGATCATTTCCTGTTTGTGGCAGATTTCCTGCTTCCAGCTGTCGTTTGGAATTTCCCACTGATTGAGCATTAAAGGAGACATTTTTGGAATTAGCATCACGTTTATTTCTGATGTTTCCCACTTAAAGCTGTTAAAGCAAATGGCATCTAATTAAGTAATTTAGTTCTTTTGGTTTCACTAATTTCTTAGTTTCTCTTGAGCTTAATTATGATCATTAATTTGGCTTCAACTGTGGCATTTCACCGTGTTGGGTTGGATTTTTCACTACCCTGCACTTTTTATTTTTAGTTTTTTTTTTTTTAATTTTAAACAAAGTTGGTGTCATTTCAGGAATTTAAACTTTTTAACACTGCTTCCTCCATTTTTTTAATTATTGAGCTAAAACTTGTTGTCAAAAGTTAGAATTGTTCAGTTGCCTTATTATTTTCAAATTATTCAGCTTCTTCAGGTAACTTTTAATTGATTTTGCATTTAGGACTTGGACCCCAAATAAATGAGGAAATCAAACAAATTTAATATAAAATTCAACTTTTTTTCAATAATTAGGTTAACTAAAAGAGGAGAGGAGAACATAATTTGCAATCAGGTCATTGAATTGATAAGCATCAAGGGTATATCTGATTATGATATGTACGAAGGTTGAACTCTGGCAGGTCTGTGCGACTTTAAAATAGGCATGCACAGAAAAAAAAGCAAATTTAACGTTGATAAATATTGCAATAAACCAATATCACCTTTTGCAATATGCAAAAAATGGCATCAATTGCAATAAATGTTTACCTCAAGTGTTTACGCACTAGAACAATCTCATGGCAGCTTTAAGTATTTAACAAATTAAATTGAATTTATGTATTTGACCAATCGGACCATCTTAGATGCCCGCCTCCTATGTAGATGGGGGTCATTTGGAGAATATTTTAATTATGTTAACTTTTATTTTTGTAAAACTGTTCAAGTAAAATGGAAATTATGTATTTAGTTGTTTTTTGTTCTGCTTGTTGATGTATTGCATGTCATATTGTCGTCTCAACACTGATTACACATGGAGAGTTTTCCTCATATTGTGCAGTCTTATTTTAGTAGCCTAAAATCTTGGAGTTTCTTTAACTCTTTAACACCTGAGATGTTGGCGGTGATACCAAGTAACACACGCTCTTTGACTTATCGTCTAAGCTAGTCAGCTGAATGTACGCTGATTGCGTAAACACCTCACTACTGTGCAGTGTTGCATATCAGAGCAAGGCCGCTTTTTTCTGCTCAAGAATTCACTGGAATTACATTACTGCGGTTGAAGAGTTACATGGTTCGAAGAATGTCAACACTGGAGCTAAGACTTTGCTGGTAAACGGTTAACCGAACTGACTCAACTTTCCTTACAGAAATCACAGGAGAATCGGTTGAAAAGTCTAACTTAAAGACTTTAAAGGTCGAGTATCATCTTGTCACATAACATTAGGATGGTGTATCAAGAGGTTTAGTTTATTTTTTTGCAGCTTTTTGAAGAGAAAATCTGATTGTTGCTGCAGAAATGGCAGCTTCCTCCATCAGTCAGATCAATCAGTGCCCCTCTTTGATTGGTTGGTTGAACTGCAGACAGGTTGACTTTCATTTACCTTCTGCCTTCAAGTCCTCCTTGGATATACCCGGCTGGTTTTTCCGGGCTACCTCCACGCCAACCAAATGATTGACTGGCACGCTAATTGACTTGCAAAGAGGAAATTAACAATTATAAGCGAAAAACAACAGGAGCCATGCTGCTCTGATGCCGCTGATTGCAATCATGACTGGGCACACAAATGGAGGCACGCAAACGCACAAACAAACAACTCGGAAGTAGTCCCGACAAAAAAAAAAAAAAAAAGACGGGGAGCAGCAGGCACGAGGGACACAACATCACAACATCTGGGAATGGAATGGTCTCCATAGCGACCGTGATAAGATTTATGAGACGCATTATCATGGCACTGATACACAATTCCCATTAAGCCAAACGTGATTACCACACTTTAGGAGATCGTTAGAAGGTCTGAGGATGCAGTTTGTCTCCTTTTTTGTGAAAATGCCACAAGCTTACTGAGGCTGATCAGTGTGTTTGTTTGACACACATCAAGTCAAGACGAGACACTGGCAAAACAACGGTGGGAAAGTTGTCCAACTTCCTTAGGAATCCCTCATTGTAAAACTTCCTGGCTGCATTACCCTTATGTTGTGTAAGATAAGAGTTAGGGTAAAAATACTGATAGATCAAAGGGATTATTTTTACATAAGAATTCAAACTATAAAAGGAAATTTACATTTAAATCGTCATTTGTTGGGGTTTTACAAAAAAAAAGTACAAACAAACAAACTTTAAACTCAAATTGGATGGAAAATTTGACATTTTCCACCCATGACAGTGTATTGTTTGTTCATATGGATGATGAGAAACTATTTTTAAGTTTTTTGATTGATCTGATAAATATGGTACAAATGTAACAAAATACTAGCTGACGTAAAGGTCAAAGTCCATAGCAACCATAATATTTTTTGAATGATATTGGCTAAAGAATCTGTACGTTGATTTTCATCATTCCATAACTAACTTAAGTGAAACGTCTTCCATAGCAACTAAACTGTCCAACATCCGTATGAATCCATCTTGATGCTGGATTGATGTGGAAATATTGTGGAAGACATCTGCACCAAAGTCCTTCTCCTGATGTTGTCTGACATATGCTGAGGTAAATGACACTGCTTGACCAAAACAAAACCTCTATGTTCTATTGTTTAGTAAAGCTGAAAGTTTTTAGTTGAAAAAGGGGCATTTGAAGATTATGTAGGATATTTTCGATTGAGTTAAAATAAAGGGTAACGCTTTATATTAAGGTGTGCTTGTTAAGTATTAATAAG
>NC_050522.1:19906819-19942959 GCF_002922805.2 Oryzias melastigma | reverse complement strand
AAACTTTCAAGCAGTAATCTTCTAAAAAAGCTAAATGAGCTGAAGAACGAGGTCTGAAAAGTGTATGGAAGAAAAATAACAACTAAATATATAGCACAATATTGTTAGTGTGAATGCTGTAAGCTGAATGTGGCTGTGGAAGATGCTAAAGCAGATAGTTGAAAATCCATCAACAATGAAGCTGATAGCTTGCTAAAATATTAGTTAACTTAGCCTAAAACAACTGGGAACATGTCTAATTTAGCAACAGGCACTAGCTTAAAAATAAAAATTAGCTAAATGCTAAATTAGCTTAAGAAACTGGGAAAATGTCTAATTTAGCCAAAGCCACTACCTCAGGGGTGTCAAACTCAAGTCATCGACGTCCTGCTGGTTTTCCAGAATCCCTGCCTTATCTGCTGCTGATTTCCTGGATCAGGTGTGTTTAGCCAATAAGAAGATTCTATGGCAGCTTGGTTGGAAAACAAGTAGGACACCGGTCCTCCAGGGCAGGAGTTCGACACCTGTGCACTAGCTTAATGGTAAAATTTTAGCCAAATGCTAAATTAGCATTAGAAACTGGGAAAATGTCTAGTTTAGCCAAAGCCACTAGAGTAAAGCTAAAATATTAGCCAAATGCTAAATTAGCATTAGAAACTGGGAAAATGTCTAGTTTAGCCAAAGCCACTAGAGTAAAGCTAAAATATTAGCTAAATGGTAAATTAGCTTAAGAAACTGGGAAAATGTCTAAATTAGCCGAAGCCGCTAGCTTAAAACTAAAATACTAGCTAAATGCTAAATTAGCTTAAGAAACTAGGAAGATGTCTAATTTAGCCGAAGCCGCTACCTTAAAACTAAAATACTAGCTAAATGCTAAATTAGCTTAAGAAACTGGGAAAATTTCTAATTTAGCCGAAGCTGCTAGCTTAAAATTTAAATATTAGCTAAATGCTAAATTAGCTTAAGAAACTGAGAAAATGTCTAAATTAGCCGAAGCCATTAGCTTAAAACTAAAATACTAGCTAAATGATAAATTAGCTTAAGAAACTGGGAAAATGTCTAGTTTAGCTGAAGCCGCTAGCTGAAAACTAAAATACTAGCTAAATGCTAAATTAGCTTAAGAAACTAGGAGAATGTCTAATTTAGCTGAAGATGCTAGCCTAAAGCTAAAATATTAGCTAAATGCTAAATTAGCTTAAGAAACTGGGAAAATGTCTAATTTAGCGGAAGCCGCTAGTTTAAAGCTAAAATATTTAACCAAATTAACCCCAAAATACCCAACGAGTTCTTTAACATCCAAAACATCATCTCAAATCTAAATCATTTCTTTGTCAGACAAAAAAAGGTTAATAATAATAGACATTATAAATTCGAATTATAAAACAAAATTTTCACCTATGAACAAATATCACCATTTTTATGAAAATTTATTTTGAAACTCAAACAAAAATGATTTCACAATCTAAAATTACAGGAAATGCAAAGTTGAATCCCAAATGGATTAGATTAGACCAAGACGGTTCATCTTGTGACCAGACACCATCATTGGTGAGTTTTTTGATGAGATCTGATAATCTACAGCTTCAGTCTTGCATTCTGGTTCAAAATACTAGCAGCCATGACTTCAACATCCATAACAACAATTATATATATTTTTTAAATGGTCTGAAGAATGTGTGCACTGATTTTCATACTTCCACAACCAACTAAAGAGATAGGTCTTCCATAGCAACCCATGTACAATTCATGTTACATGAAGCAGGGGTTCAACCCAGGTAAACATGTACTGCTGTGTTCTATCAGATTGTGTGACTTTCTTTTTATGGGATGAAGAAGAAACAGTCATAAAACCAGCCGACAAATGTTTGTGATGAATTAAAGATGGATGAAGCTGGAGGAGCTGATCTTGTGGATTTAGCTCATACAAAGGTGTGAAAGTCTACAGACTTTCCAGTGATGAAACAAACACAACAAGCTGCGTCTGCAAGCACAACTCAAAAGTTTAAATCGTATCAGCTGCAGCTTAACTCTATTTTATGTCAAATTCAGATTTATGTTTCATCCTAAATAAAGGAGATTCTGCAGATCGGAGAGTTTCAGTGTAGACGTTTGATGATGACTGTGATAAATTCAGACACAACAATCATGACATGAAGTATGCTGGAAACAGCATGTTTGTAGAGGAAGTGTTGTTGAGGACTGGATAAGTGACAGGATGAGTGTGTTTGTGGGGGTGAGATGAGGGGTGTAGAAATAAATATGAAAAGAAAAGAAAAATTCAGAAGCTTTAACAGCTGAAACGCGTCTGAAATTGGAAGTTGTTTGGGGAGTTGGTGGGAGGGGGTGTGAAAGGATCATCTTGAAGGGTGGAGGACGGGATGGAGTCAAAGGAAGAGGTCTGAGGGGAGGTGAGATGGAGGAGCAGGTCACTTTAAAGAGCTTTGAAGCCCTCTTCAATCATATTTTTATAAAATGGTTCCCAATCGTCTTAATTCTAATGACGCCGTTTTAAGCTAAATCAAAAGCTTGTGTTGTTTTCTAGGACAAACTTTGTGCAGGAGTTCATCAGAACTTAACAGAGTTGTGGGTAAAACCGCTGGTGCCAAAGTAAACCTCAGCTGATTCCCCATCATCCCTTTGTTTACACTCTCTCAATAGCTTACAGCCATTTTACGCTAACATTAACGGTGCAACAAAAATGGCAGCCATCCATCCGTACAGTTTTGAGCCAGATGCCAAAATAAAGACGTTCATGGATGTATTTGTCTGAAAGTAGATGGATCAGAATGGAGCGGAGCAGGGAGCTTGTGGTCCGACCAAACAGAGCTATTCCACGCTGATCCATCACGATTTGAATAAAGAAATAGTCAGAAACGCAGATTTAATCTTAAATTATTTCCTGAATCATCAGAAAAACACCACAAGATCATGTAAAAAGCACCAAAAACACAATGTTCACCTGACTGAGTGTTTAAAAGCTGAGGAGATGTGAGGTTTCTGTAGGATAGGAATGATGTCGACAATTTAGAAAGAACGCTTTGGGAAGAGAACCACTGAGGAGGCCATGGCAACAACCGATTCAGATGAGGTGAAAGACGCTTTTTTAAGATTTTTTGCTCGACTTAGAGCCTAAATATCCATTAAAAATGGTCAGAATAAAGAGAAATGGAAACAGAGTTTGGTTGCTATCCAGCTGAAACTGGGAGTGTACTTTAAAGATCTTCTAAAGAAGTTCTAACAGTAAAGCTACCATCTTCACCAGGTCGCCATGGGAACAGCCAAAGCAAATTTGTTTATCTTTCACGAGCTCGAGTCTCTGCAGGAAGTTCATCAGAAACGACACCAGCGATCTGCACAGAAGAGTCTGGAGAAGTGAGGAGGATAAAAACTTTTGATTTGAAGTTTGAATCCTGCAGTCGTCCCTAAACGAATCGGGATCACGTCGTCACCTGCAGCCGAGTCTCTCGGCGGATGGAGATGCAGGTGAGATGCTCTGACCCGATCGGCTTCTCCTCGCCGCGCTCGTTACATTTCAGCCGTTCTCACCTCCAACAGCCGTTTCTTTGCACCTCTGATGAACCCAGCACCCATGCACACCTCATTACCTCCTCTGTCACCTCCCTCCTCCTCCTCTGCTCAAACATCCTTTTATTACAGTAAATCCTCTCTGCAGGAGGGAGGGGGTCCTGAGGATTTAACATTACATCAGTGCCCCCCCCAGCAACACCACCACTGTGAGATTATGAAGAGGTGTAAAAAAAAGGTGGGGGCAAAAAGTGACAGATTTATGTTTTCATTCATCGTGCAGGTAAAAGGTCAGGCGGCTCCAAGCTCCACCCACTCCGGAGAACGTGGCACGCCTCAACCGATGGCGCGTGCGCGCCAAACAAACGTGCGCACGTGCGGCCGCTCTGCTTAATGAGTCTGAAAGGTCAAACGCCTCTCTGGGAGATTAATGGGGTTTCCTAGTTTAAGAGCCGCCGCCGTTCCCAACACCAAGGTCGTTAGGACTGCAGACTGACGGGGCGCGGGGGGAGGGGGGCAGGGACAACAATTGCAGACGAGGCGCAATCCAAATCGGAAAACGGGAGGCATTCTGTCTCACACAGAAGCCCCATTGAGATCCACAATCCCGGACAAGCCCCCAGACTTCTTCTTCTTCACCAGGTGAGTCTGGTGGGGCACGTGAAATCTCGTGCTGAACGGATGGAGGACGGACCGTCATGTCCCAAAACAAAAAATTCTCCCCAGCTTTGTCGGCTCGCATCAGCCTTACATAAGTGACGACGGATTCTCTGAGGGTTCAAAGCGCGTCTGATGACCTCAAACAAAAACCACTGACAAACAAAGTCAACTGGAGTCAGCAAAAGTTATCTCCCCACGGGTTTTTTTTTAAATGACTACAAAAGAAAGACAATACAACCAAACTGTGATCACGTTCTCAGAATACAAATGATCCACCTGATGGTCTGCAAGCCAACATGAGGAAGGCGGGTTGACCTCTGACACCCCTCCAAAATAAAGCTTTAAACCGACAATTGAGAGTTCAGGAAAGGTCACACAACCCTAACAAGTGTGAAACTGATCTGGGATGAAGACGATTACCAGCTGAGCCCCCCCCCCACCCACATCAAGAATGCACTCGCTGTTCATCCGTCTGAGCAGCAAACTCCACACAGCGTTCATCAGCTTCACTCAGCGTGGAGGACAACTCTCCAGAAGCAGGAGAACCGGTGAGCGGCGGACTCGGGCCGCCAATCCTCTCTCGGAGTCTGGCAGCGTGGGAGGCGCGAGACATTTTAATTCACAGCCTTCCTCCTACTTGAGATGTTTTTTTGCATATAACCTTTGAAGAACCTTTGGAGAACAAGCCTTGGAGATGCTTGCATAAAGCGCTGGCATGAAAGCGCGGGCTCTTCTGTCTGCGACACGCAGCCAACGCCGGATGGTTCTGATGCTCGCTTTATGTCCGCAGACCGGCAGATATTACGTCCAAGATGAGATCAGACACACAAACACACACGCAGAAGAAAATCTCTAAGGTGCATTTAAGGGAAGAAACATTCTGGTTTTATTATCAATCTAAAAATACAACAAAATCTTTCAGCAGCCAGAAACAAAGAACGATGTGGAAACTACAAAACACTCTTCTGATGTCAAAGACTTCCGTTTCCTGACATCCCTGACAGCACTTTGATGATTTTGGCTTCAACATTTAGAAACGTTTTACTTTTTATGTCTGCTTTAATCAATCTTTGTCCTTTCAAAGTAAAATACTTCAGCAAATGTTCACCAAAGCAGAAGATTACAGCTTTGAGTAATCTGATTGGTTACAATATTTTGTTGTTTTAACCTTAAAACTATAATCTTCCAGCTCAGTGGCCTTGTGGTACAGTGTCCACCCTGAGACTGGAAGGTTGTGAGTTCAAATCCAGGCCAAGTCATATAATACCAAATAAAATGGGAGCCAGTGCCTCCCTGGTTTTAAGGGATTTTATAGATTTATTTTACATGCCAATACATACAGAACAGGGAAATTTAAATATTGTCAAAGTTACTGATGTTTTACATGCATAGGATAGTTTGTTAGCTTCCCGTTGAAGACGGTTTTTAAATATATAAATAATTTAAAAATTAGTTAGCATCTTAGAATGATAAGATCTATGTTTTTGTTTCTGCTTTCTTTTGTTTTACAGTTTTATTAGCTAATTTAGCATTTTGCGCTAATGCTAATTTTAAAGTAAATTAGCATGTTCAAACAGCTAAGCTTCCATTTTTACTTTAAAACATTTACAGGCTAACAGTATTTTTGCACATTTAAATGCTAATTTTAACATAAATTAGCATTTTCAAGGCTTTTATTTTTACTTTAAAATGTTTACATTTCAAGCTAAATTAGCATTTCATATACTGTATTAGTTGTCAATTTAAAATAAATTAGAATTTTCGCACAGTTAGGCTTTTATTTTTACTCAAACTTTTACATTTCAAGCTAACCTAGCATTTTATTAGTAGGTTTGTATTTGCATGATTGTGTATGTCTAACTTTGTATTGATAATCTTCTTAGCTAGCTTAGCTTAGTTACATTTAGCGATTTCTTCAATTTTTTGCATCTTTTCAGCCTTTTGTCGCCTCTTAACTGTATTTCAGAATATAGCACTTAAATGGAAGCTAACAGTTGCTTTTGTTAGACTTTAAGTTATAGTTTTTTTTATTTTTGCATTTCCAGACAACCTTCAAAAAATGCCAATTCATGCGTGAGCTTACGCTAGCTTAGCTTAGATATGGACCAGCCACTTCCCTTTTTGAACAAAGATGGTGTCATCTATCTTTTGGGTGCATCTGAAATTTGACTATGTTGGACATTTTAATCAAAACATTACATTTTTGTTTTGTTTTTTTGCTGATTTAGCTCCTCTGGTCAGACATGACTGCTCTCTCAGAAACTTTCCACCTGAACTCACAGGTTTAAGCAAACAAACACAAAATGTTTGTGCATTTTTTAACATGATGAAGCATCAGAATTGTCAACAACAATGCTTCATCTCATCATGTCACCGCTCAGACAGACACCCCCCTTCTCCTGCTTGGCATGCATTATTCTAAATGACAGCCGTCGCCGTCCTGCCTCTTCTGAAAATGATGGCGTCCCTGAGGCTCAGACAGGAGCAGACTGGGGCTCGCGGCGTTCACAAATCACCATGACCTCCCAGACACAAAGGTCACAAACATGCAATTCAACAGAAGCAGCAGCAGTGGTGAGGGCCTTCACGCCAACCGAAGATGAACCGCCACGCTGGTCCGAGGACGAACTCTCAGACGACTCATTCACGGACCGCACATTCGCCGCCAGAGCACACATTATGGGGTCAAATTAAACGTTGTCATGCTGACCTCAGATGTTCACCAAACGTGTTCATCAGAGACGAGTTCAAACTGAAGCGTCTCTAATCAAAGAATACTCAGTCAACAATAAGTTACATCAACGTTCCCAGAAAATTCCTCATCAAACAGGGTTTATAAACTAAAGTATTTTCCATTTTTAAGACCACCTTAAAGAACACATACACAAAGAAAATCAATTCCAATATGTATTTTTTTCCATTTGATTATCAGTCTGAGGATCAATAAGTAAAGTCCTCACCTGAGTTCAGATGATCTGCTGAACAAACTGTGGTGTGGACCAAACAGCTCAGTGTGAAAGCAACACGTATCCACGGGGTTTAACACTTGCAGAAGTACAGGTGGCCATAAGGGTCAAAAATCATATATCAATTCTCCAAGTGTCAGTTTATCGTCTGGGTTTGTGTGAAGAACCACACATGTTCCTGCAGAGATCCACTCCAATCATCTTTTGATCTACAAGTATTATGAACTCTCGTAATCATGACTTTGCTGTTTTTAGCCAAAATTAAATTAAAAAAAAAAAAAAGTGTGATTTATAGTCACTATTTAACAGTGAAACATATTTCCTGCAGAGCGGCAGGAGTTCATTAGAAATTTGTCTCCGAGTTGTGGGCGGGACTGTAGACACAGAGCAACCCCACCCCCTCTTCCCGTTACCCATAAATGAGAGCTTTCAGTTACACACTCTCTGTAGCTTACAGCCCTTCACACCCACAACCTAACTTTAGCGATGCAACAAAAATGGCGAGCAATATCGGAGCTTTCCAGACACACAAGCTTGAGCCAGATACCGACTCAGACAAGGAAAACAAAGACGTACATGGATCTAGTCATCGACACTCGTATGAATCGGAACGCACACAAACTGCATTTTTATCTGCTGTTGATTGACAAGGATTTGAATAAAGAAATACTCAGAAATGCATATTTTAATGTTTTCTACAGTATACGGTGCACTTAAAAGCCTTAAATAAATTTAAAAAAAAAGGTGTACCTTTATATATGGATTCATTTTTGTTATTTGAACTCATGTCAAAGCGATTTTGAGAGATACAAGACGCTTTATCAAAATGTTTTTTTCACTAGTTGCAAACAAGGTTGGGCGTTATTGTGAATACGCAAACGCAGCTAACGTGTGGCGGCGTTTCGCGTGCTGGTAACAAATCCAAATTCTTCTCCCTACCCTTCCAAATGTAGGAGATTAGGAGGTTTAGTGGTGTCCAAACCTGTTTTTTAAGGGGAAACCACACGACTTAAGGCTGAGTATCCCTCCATCAGTACACAATGTTACAATGTTTCAGAAATGTATCATCAACTCATATTTTTAATTCGATGAAAACTAATCATTTTAAATGTAAAAAATTACAGAACTTTTGTTAATTGATCCAATTTTTCACTTTTTACAGTGTAGGGTGATTAACATCATGCTATGCCGCAGAGTAGAAACAAATTTCTCTGTGTGGGTGTGCATGGAAATGTAAGTAATGACTTCTTCTTTTAGCATGGCATTTTAAAGTTATAAAACCGTAGTTAGCAGCTACCCGCTAACATAAACGACCGGCGACTATTGATGATGTCATCAAGTGGCAGTAACATGTGAATTTGACGAGACTGTGTCCGAATTCCCCCGCTACACTCTACATAGAGCATTCACCATTTTATAGTGAAGTCCAAATCTACCAATTCCAAAATTCAAACGAATACACTAGAAATTTCCCAGAAGTCTTTGCGAAAAACAATGGATGCTCACTACATTAGCAAATAAATACACAAAGCATGGCGGTCGAACAATTTTTAACCAAAAAACGTGTTTAAATGTAATATTTGAATAAACCATCCTCACTTTCACCATCAGAATACAGTGGAGTCGTAAATAAACGTCATGAAATCTTCATATTGATTCGTGAAATTGGTGACATCATATCCGGCGTTTAGAAAAACGAAAGAAAAGTAGTGAACATTGTGTCAGAATTGCCTTTAAAGTCCAGGACATTATATTGTCCCGCACTGTATAGTATTTTAGTAGTTAAGGATTTGGGGGGATATAGTCTATTTTTACGTAACTCCGTTTGGAGGTAGAGGTATAGAATTTGAATCCGGCCAAAGTCTGACTAACCAACTTATCTGTGTCGCTTTATAGTTTGATGCGCCTTATATATAAAATATGTTAAAAAAAATTGACCATTCATTGACGGTTCGCCTTATATTCCGGTGTGAAAAAAGAAAATGTGGTAATTTTCTATAATCACGTCCAGTTTCATACAGTCTCCTGTCAAGAAAACATGTCTAGTAAATGTTTTGAATTTTTAAAATGTTCATGATTTCACTTAAGATTGCAGGGCATTAAAAAACTCTGAATAGTGCCCTTCAAATTAAGATCTTTAAAAACTTAAAATCTTTTTTTTTCCTTTGGTAAATTTGCTTTAAACAAATATTTCTGCTTATTTGGAGCCAAAATGAGAACTTTTCACAAATCTGACTAAACTCCCAGGAGCAGAGACGTGGATCTCCATCCTAACTTAGTCCCACGCGCGTGCATAGGGAGGCTGCAGTCACCTCACGCTCCTTCTCCTGCCTCCATTGTTCTCTTCACCTCCTCTGCTGCAGAGAGGATGGATGCAGAGGGAGGGGAGGGAAGTAAATGAGATCCCGATGAGATGCCAAGGTGCGTTAGCGCTGAAGCGCGCGCGGGTGTGTGTGTGGGGGGTCCTCACAGTGAGGAGGAGACGCTCCTCTTCCTCACTACACCACTCAAAAATAAGAAGTTCTCTTCGTCTCCCACGTGCCGGGGGGAGATGAAATGAGCGCGAGCTCTTGGAGCATCTGTCAAACTTCAGCATCCATCCAGCTGTACGCGCGTGCACAGCGCACGAGACCACTCCACCATCAGACTACAACAATCTTCATCAGGAGCACGCGCCACTTGTCTTTTAAACGCCTCCTCGCGCGCGCATTAAACAAATTACGAACGATTTTGATCCGACAGGTGAAGAGAAACACGCACGCGCACCTGATTTTAGGACAAAGAGCTGCGCTGTCCTACTACCACGCGCATGCGCCCTACTGTCGGGACCAGTTGATCCGGACCGGCAGAACTTTGGAAGAGAAAAAAAGAACTGAAGCGGCTCGTACGTCACTTCTCCTTCATCAGGTCACAGGTGCTGGGACTGACCCCGCGCGCGCCCGCGCCCCACGTACCTTCCTCTCCGCGACAGTCCCTCTTCAGCGCGCTGACGGTTAAAATCCACAGCACGAGCGCCTCATGAGGATCCATGTTCGCTCCGCGAGGCTCTGCTCATCTCTCTGCTGCCTCACGCGCGCCGCTCGGGAGAGATGTGCAGGCGCTCGCGCCGCGCTCGCGCCGTTTCATACCTCGGTGGGCGGGAATTGTCCAGAAGATTGACAGTTTAATCGAGGAATCTGGAGGGGCGTGGAGTTTAGCTGTCGACCAATCAGAAGCAGCGAGCGACAGCTTTACACCTGAGCCTCTGAGAATTCAGCGCAACTTAGGATTTTTAAAATAATATCTTAAATATTGGTTAAATGTCGATAGATATTTAGCTAATTTTCCCTAAAAAATACAAAAAATATATATATTTTCAATTGTATTAAGTTTCTATGAAGAATTATTATTAAGAATATCTTGTTCTTGAGAAACTAAAAACAACCTTATCAAAAAGTAGTGTATTTACGTGTATTACAAGTATACTTGTAATACAGATGTACTTATAGCAGCAGAGGGAGTCAAACTCAATCACACAAGGGACCAAAATCCAAAACACACCTTAGGTCGAGGGCCGAACAGGATAAACATTTATTGAACACACTAAAACTACATTTTTACAACTTTAAAAAGCGTAACTTTTTTCACATAAAAACATACAAGAATATTATTCCAGAATAAATCAACTTAAACCTTAAATAACTTTCAATATTTTATTCTCCATAAAAATATACAAGTTACAAAATAAGCGCAAGATAACATTGAGCCATTATTAACAATTAATAAAACTGGAACTGGAGGGCCGGATACAATTACCCTGAGGGCCGGATCCGGCCCCTGGGCCTTGACTTTGACACATGTACCTTAAAGTGAACCAGAGTTTGTTTTACCCAATAGTCTGGATCAAATATTCAGTCTGAATACACCCATGCGAAACTTGGTCCGGGACCAAGACCACATCTTTTAAGGTGGTTTCGGTTTGTTTCCAATCAGACTGAGCTCCTGTTAGCTCTGGGTTTCTTCAGTCTGAATAGACTCCATGCTTGGAGAGGAACAACTGGACAAAAATGGCCTCCGTACCCGGTCTTTATGGATGTAAACGGAGCGCCGCAGACTAACGTGGAGTAGTGATGCAACAGTAACTCATTGGAATGTGGCCGGATGAATGCGGGCTCATCAAAACAACTTTTAACGTGTTACACGAGGCTTCTCACTGTTTTCCCTGACAATCTATGTGACATAAACATTTATCAGCGTACTTTCTTAGCCATCATCTATTTATCAACCACCTTCCAGCATGCCAGAGATTGTTAGAGACGTTCAAAATTGATCAGTTTGAATAAGTAACTATCTCAACAAGGATTGCAAAGCACAGAACTTCCATTATTTTTTGTCTTGTTGCTTTGCCCCACCCTCGTCATTCCTGCCCAATAACTGAAGAGATCTTTAGTCATATGCTTTTGTTTACAGGATTTGGTTAAAAACTGAAATCTCCAGTAGATGCTTGGTCCAGACCAACAGACCTTTCCAGCCTGTATACACCCTATGTCTATGGTAAAAGTTTCCAATTTAGTCTGAAGAAGTATTCAGTTAGTACTCCCTGCACTACATGGACATGGTCTTTATTAGACTTGCCATACTTATGCTCAAGTATACTTATTAAAAATAAACTTCACCTGTACTACTCTTTGCTAAGGTCCGACTGACCAGTCAAATTACAGAACAGAAAAAAGGAAAAAAAAGTACCTTAAAATATGAAATACAATTTGTGATAATTAATTAGGTCGTACAGATCCAATCAAGAATGCATTTGTTTAGAATATTTTGTTTATTTGTGAGAAAATAAATTCATTTGTTGTAGATAAATGTTTTTTTATTATTCTTCAAATTCACAATAGTTTAATTTCCCCTTTAAATTCATTACAGCAATTTTCAGGTATTGCATTTTGAAAAATTTAGCATTCCCCATGAATGCAAAAAAAGTTTTAAATCAGCATGAAGATGTTTTGCTGTTTAAGTTGTATAGTTTGAATGTAATTGACAAATAATAAATAGCTGAAATTGTGTGACTGTATAAACTTTGTTCTGGAAAATGTCTTTTTTTTTTTTGGCTAGAAACAACAATCATAATTACAAAACCACTGGGATGGCTTTTACAATAGACCAAAAGATGACTGGAGTGGGACTTTAAGAATATTTTTTAAATCACATCTGTAAATAAACTGCATTTGTTGGTTGAACAGCAGTGCTGAGGATGTGGTTACACCCACGCTAAATTTGTTGAAAGCTTTCTCAAACAGCTGGTTCTTTCATAGATTTTAATTCGTTTTTTGGTTAATTTGATTGAAGAAAAAAAAAACATTAGTAATGAAGAAATTTCGATCTCAAATTGTAGAGATATGGGATTTCATTTCTCTCTTTACCTTTCTGTCTCCAGTGGTGACAGACTTCATTTTTCCAGTAAAGGAGATTCCACTCCACGCCATCATACTTCCACCACCAAAAGTCTGTCAGAGCAGCAAGTTCATCTTCTTGTTCAGCAAACAGCGTCAATGAAGAAGGACAGTCATGGCAGGCGTCTTATGAGAGCTCAGATTCCAAAAAAGCCATTGGACATTTTTTTCTGCAACTTTAAACAAATAAACCCACGTAAGCGATGACAGAATGAGAAAATGATCTTTTTGGAATGCCAAGCTCCGACTTCTCAAATGCTTGGAAGCTAGCCTTCAGTTTATAGACAATAAACTGAAGGCAGCAATGGATAGTTGGCCCCTCCCACAAATTAAGTTCCTCACAAATGTAACACCATATATAAGGGAAGTGAAAAAAAAACTTTATTAACAATAGGAGATTACATTTATACAAGAAAATATGTGAAACAAAACAGATTTTTGTACTTTTTGTGGCATATTTTTTGTATGTAAGTAGTGTCACGGAGTTGTGATTAGCATTTTTTAATCCATTTCATGGATCTGTCCATCCGTCAATCAATCGGTCCATCCTTCCATCAACTAATCCATCTATCCATCCATTGCTGGAGCCTATCCAGTAAGGTGAAGGTGGTACCGAGAACAGATCAGTTGAGGAGAACCTGGTTGCAGACGAGATGGCGTCCACTCATCATTAGGCAGAAGCAGAAATTCCATAAAGATTTCAGAATTGTAATGTGTTTTATTCACATTTTTAAATGGAAATCCACAGATTTGTGTGCAAGAACAGCTTAAACTGGGGCATAAAGGTAATAAATTGGTAAAACGGTTGATTATTTTCTTTTTTGTAGAACTGCTTACATTCCTTTGACCACCATTACTTGTAAGGCAATCATCGTGAATCATCTTATTTTGTCATGTGGAGAAGAGGATTTGAGCCGAAAATGTGTTGCATATCGGGGCAAAGCCGTGTTTTTGTGAGGATTCTCTGATTCACGCTGATCATGTTTGGAGTTACAGTATGTCAATACAATCATTTTTGACACATCAAAATAAAACAATCCGGCTTTCAAAGCTCACAACTTTGCTTCAGTTTGATGTTATTATGAAGAACCTGGGAACAAAATCACTAATCTGTAACTGTTTTAAATTAATGACTGTTTTATTTCAATGGGATTGTTTTCCCCTGGTTAAAATTAAAAATATATATATTTCGGCATAGATTTAAAGCTGAAAACAGGAGAAATCCTAGCTGTTAAGGTCGTCAGCAAAATCAGTTTTTTTTTACCCCCCCCCCAAAAAAAATAGTATTTTTCAGTGATGGGATGGGAACTTCCTGTTCCGGACTCCTGGTTCCAGCTAATGATGAGTGAGTGCCATCTTGCTTTCTGCAACCAGGATCCTCTTGGATCAGTCTGTCACAGTGCCACACCTAGAGATTTAGAGACACCAATGAACCCATTTTCGACTGTGTAAGGATACAAACCACCTCCTCACATGACACATGAGGAGAACATGTAAACACCTAACAGACAGATTCCAACTGGAATTTGAGACCGCGCAATGACCGCTGTAATGTGAGACCGCGCAATGACCGCTGCCCCATTGTGTAGCCCCATTTTTTTTTAAAGAATAACAAAAAAATGGGTGGTTAATTCCTAAAAGTTGCTCAAAAAGTGGCAAATTCTATTAAAAATTCCAGTCAAACATCAGCGAGGCAGAAAGGAATCCCTCCAAACATTCTTTAAACTCCTACATGAATATTGTTTGTGTCTGATGATGATGATGAGACAGGGGCTAAACAGAGGAAAGAAACACAACATTCTCTGTTTTTCTAGAAACTCTAACCTGTTTTTTTTCTCTTTCCCTTCATATTCCAACTCGTGTTTCATTTGACGTACAAGAATGGAGGTCAGCTTCTTCCTGCTTTTGCAGCCTCCCCACTGTTTTCCTGTCAGATGAACTCAGACAGAAAATGTTGTTTCAGGGGTTTGCATCACTGCAGCCCAAAGAGCTGACTTTAAACTTCTCTTTTTGAGCTGTTAGAAAGGTGAGCGCAGACAGCCGGCAGAATACAAACCAGCGTCACTGACACTCAGGACGCCGTTGCCGTCGCAACAGAGAGGACAGAGCCTTCTGGATGGTTTTCCTGACCCCCTCCTGAACCCTGACCCTTGAAGTTTAACACAAATGTCTTACAGTTCCTCAAAGACGTTAGTCAGCAAAATAAGTTCTCTCCAGTAAAGAAAGGCTCTCTCAAAGAACCAATATCTGATAAATAATTAAAAATATGAATGATATTTTTGCTGAAAGTTTGCTGAAGTTCTTCACTCTCTCAACGTTTTGAGTTTTTCAATGTATTTATAATGAGAGAAAAAGCAAAGCCAAAAGTCTGAGCAAGAATCTCCTGAAGGAGTCAAAACATTTTAATCTTGAAAACTCAAAAGGTGTTTTCCAAATCTGACCTTTTTAATTGGTTTGCAGCTTTGTCACATAGAAATGTTTCTGGTCAAAGTTAGATATCAGAAAAGGTAACACAGTCAGGTTCTCCAGTAGGGTTTTCCAGCAGGAAGCAGGTTTTTAGGGTCACTCCTGTATAGTTGGTTGACCCGCACACGTGCTGTGGGTTTTGGGGTCAATTGGGCCTGGGGGGGGGCATAGAGAGGAGCGACTGGACATCAACCTACATTCACCCCACCCTCAGCATGTTCAAGTGGTCAATTCCAATGAAAAAACTAAGTAAATGCTCGTAAACTTACGTTTTGAGCTTCATGACCGTCTCTGGGCTTAAACCCAGTCTTGAAAAATTGATCATTCATTAATTCATCTTCTTGTCCGCTTTATCCCTTTTGGGGTTACGGGGGTGCCGGAGCCTAACCCGGCTACTGATGGGCGAAGGCGGGGTACACCCTGGACAGGTCACTAGTCTGTCGCAGGGCCTCAATCACACACATTCACTCTCACATTCACACCTAGGGGCAATTTAGAGTCACCAATTAACCTATGAAGCATGTTTTTGGACGGTGGGAGGAAGTCAGAGCATAAATTGTGAAAAATACAGGACAAAATACACAGATATTTCAAACTCATTTAAAAAATAATGAAATGTATTGATAAAAAAATGAAAACAAACAAACCAAAACCAAAATCACTTATGTCACATTTGGTTCATTAATTTTTATAATTATTAATTAAAGTCAAGTAGAGTTTGATTGATTGCTTGAAAAGGAGTGAGACTACTGCAATGAAGACTATTTTTGTCCATTGTCCTTTTTTTTTTTGGTAGAATTACGAATTCTGACCTTAACTGAGCCAAGCCAGGCCTGCAGCCCTTTGTCCTCTTCTGATGTTGTGGGGTCATTTTGGTCAATCTGTTTTTCCTGGGGAGGGTTTCCACTGTTTCCTGTTTTCTCCATGTGTGGATATTGGGTGTGCTGGAATCCAAAAGCGGCAAAAATGGCTTTTGACGACTGGCTTTTTTTTATATCAACAACTTAAAAACCTCTTCCTCATGAACAAAATGTCTCTCTTCTGTCTAAAGACACCAAACAAACTGAATTGAGAATAACTTTATTTGTATAAAGTCTATATACATAACTCTGTGTTAAAAATGTGAGGAAAAGACTTAAAAATGACAGCCAAGTGTCAGGATGAAGACATACTACCAAAAGCATAACAAAAATACTTACTGGAAGACTTGTATGGAACCCACTGGAAATATCAAAACTTGCAAAGAAAAAGTGGATTAACATTTGGTTCTACAGGCATGCTGCAAGAAACAGGTCAGAAAGGAACCAGTACTTGCACCACATTATCAACTAGAGTGTGGCTTAAGGGCAACGGATGACAGCATTATCACCTGTATGTCATGAGTGCGTGTAACTTACACTATCTTTACAAATATTCCATGATACACTTACCACACACACAGTGATCTTAAGTTCCATTTTCAATGTGGCTGTGCAACTCTCAAGGGAACTGCAGGACACGCCTGTGCTCATCTTAAGATGCCACCTTTCCTCTCTACAACCCCTTACGCCCCATATGAGGGTGTCTAAAGCTTTACGAGTAACTTTGAAAGGCTGATGGAAAACACTTCCCAATGTAGGAGGTTTCTTTGATGTATTCAGTTAAAAGCTAGGAAAAAAAGCCTGATATTTCTATCATATTTATTGAGGTATTTTAACTTGTCAGAGAAAAATAATTCACCCCCTTCTTTTTCCCTTCAATTTTTATTCCTCTGCAAACACACCTACCGTTTTGCTGACAAATCAACGGCGTAATTTTAAAGAATGACGGTCTGTCAGTCTGTTAGAGGTCGGTATAGATGAAAGGAACCTCCCAGGTTCACGGTGAATGCACCGATGGGGCTAACGCTTATTTACCCTTGATCCGAGGTCAGCCGTATTGCCGCACGTCCTCGGTTTTAAATCTTAGAACCGTCAGAGGTCGTGTCAGGTGTGTTTTGAGATTCTGAATACTTTAGTGGAACAGCACTGGTTTTTCTCATTTGAAAGCAGAAATGGTCAAACAGTCTTTGTCAGATGCTTTTTTTTTTCTTGTTCTACATCAAAGACGTTGCTCATTTGGGATCCGTGGAGCATTTACCTTCAAATGAGAACATGTTTGGTTTACTAACTCGACGTCTGCACTAAAGCATGTGTGTGCAGCTTTCTTGCTTTGTTTACACACTGGTATATTTTGTTGAGAGTTTCTGAGGACAGACTATTGACTGTATATAAGAGCTGAACCGAGTGAGTGTGACGTCACCCATATAAAATGGCTTACATCCAGGTCCATCAAAACAAAGTTAATTTAGTCGCCAAATTCTTCGTAATAAGGATGCCAGACGACGTCAGAAAGCAGTGATTGGTCAGAGTCAGCCAGAGTCGACGTTTCTATGGCAACCACTCCTCCCAATAAGCTTGTTGGAAATCCACATCCCGTGATATGATTGATCAGAGAATCGGTCCAACAGTTCTCCCAAAGTCAATCAGTCAGACATCTGTGGGGGCTCTTGGTCTTCTTTAAGAAACCTTGAGAGTTTTGGGATCTCTGGTTCTACTTCATTTTTCCCAGCAGGTAGGTGTTGTGATTGGGAACAGTGTTGGTTTAGATTTAATTGATGAGTATGGAAGACCAGGATGGGGAAAAAAATATTTGGGCACACCCTTAGCTAAAGCAAAATGTGAATATTTCAAAATGTATGAAAAATGGTAAATGGCGTTTACCTTATATAATATGCATATATACACATATATATTATATATATATATATATATATATATATATACATATATATATGTGGTATACGCCATTTACCATTTTCCATACATTATATATATGTAAATAAATATATAAAATAGTCACAAACTGTCTCTCTCTATCTTTCTGTCTCCAGGAATGATAAACTTTTTTTTCCACTAACGGAGAGGCCACTCCACACCATCATACCAAAAGTCTGTCAGTGCAGCAAGTTGGTGTAGAGTCCTTTTCATTTTCTTCTGCATGACTTACAGACATCAGAGCAAACAGGACTAATCAGGAAGGACAGTTGTGGCAGGCTGCTATGTATATATAAACTGTGCATATAGCGCATTACTACCTTCCTCGAAGGCCCAAAGTGCTGTACAGTCCCATTCAACCACACACACATGTTCACACACTGATGTGAGTGGATAAATCAAGGTGAGGATTTTAAAAATGTAAACTTGTTTTTAACCTGTGTTAATGCCATTTCAAACAGATTTCAAATATTATAATTAAAAGTTAAATTCCGCATCTTTGGGATGGTTAAAACTGCCAAAAACAGCAGTCTGTATAGAGGGCGCACGAGTCGACTGCGAGGCTGCAAGAGGAGAATTGTTTCAAAAAGAGTAGAGTTCCAGAAGAACCGAGACACAGTTTCTGACTTAACAAGCTGGAGGGACAGAGGATTAAAAGATTTAGATGTTTACATGCACATTTATAGCTGCTGTTGGACCCGGGCAGGCCCAGGAGCTTTCAGTCCGCTCCCAGAAGAAAAAGCCAGACAAGTTAAAGGAGGACAGGAAGAAGAAAGCAGGAGAAAGGAAGGACAGAATGTGAAAAGAGTCCCCCTCAGGCATCTTCAGTTTGTTTTTAAATCATTTCCTAAGATCCCCTTCTTTGTTTTGGCCTTAATGCCTCAATGCTGTGCCTGTTACTGCCCCTAGGGGGCCAAACATCCTTTGACTGCACTTGATCAGTTGGTGAAATTTTAGTATTTACCTGCTTCACTAATTAAGATGAAAAAAGACAGGATTAGCAAAAGGAGAATTAAAAAGAAACTTGGTGCTCGGGCTAACCGGAGTTTGTTTCACACTGATTAGATCACATCTTCAGTGGTCTGTGACATCACATGGGTTCCCCCTGCAATTTTGGGTCATACTCCACAGGTTCTTGACTGAATAATCTCAACAATCTTGACCCAGGAGGAGATATTTGCTGCAGAGGCAGTTTTCTTGCCACTGCAGTCCACATCGTGCCATGCCATACGATTTTCCTTCAGTTATGTTGAAGCCCTGTAAAAGGGGTGTTGTTGTGGCCAAATCTCTTCAGGTTTCATGTCTCTAAGGAGGGTCAGTGGGGCTGCTCCTCTTAATGTGTTTTGTCCTTGAGAAGGGTCACCAAGGCTGCTTGTCTTCGTGTTCTTTATCTGCAGAGGTAAGTGATTCCTGTTTTCCTCTTTTGTGTTCCCTGTCACTGAGGAGATTCTCTAGGGCCGCTCCCCTTCATGTTTATTGTCCTTACGGTGAATCCATGGGGCTGCTCCTCTTCATGTTCCTTGTCCTTGAAGACAGCCCCTAGGGATTCTCATGTTCCTTATCCCTAGAAGTAAGTTCTTCCTGTTCTCCTCTGTTATATGTGTTCCCTGTCCCTGAGGAAAGTACCTGGGGCTATTCCCCTTCAAGTTTATTGCCTCTGAGGAGAGTCCCTGGGGTTACTCCACTTCGTGTTCCCTGTTCTTGAGGACAGTCCCCGGGGCTGCTCCACTTTATGTTCCTTGTCTCTAAGGACAGTCACTAGGGTTGCTCATTTGTATGTCCTTAGTCTCTGAGGACAGTACCTGGGGCTGCCGCTTTGATGTTTATTGTCCCCAAGAAGAGACCCTGGGGCTACTTGCCTTAGTGTTTATTATTCCTGAGGTCAGTCCTTGGGGCTACTCCCCTTGATGTTTATTGTCCCTGAGGACAGTCCCGGGGGCTACTCCCCTTAGTGTTTATTATTCCTGAGGACAGTCCTTGGGGCTGCTCCCCTTGATTTTTGTTGCCCCTGAGGACATTCCCTGGGGCTGCTCCCCTTCATGTTCATTATCCCAGAGGACAGTCCCTGGGGCGGCTCGTCTGTGTGTCCCTAGTCTCTGAGGACTGTCCCAGGGGCTGCTCCACTTTATGTTCCTTGTCTCTAAGGACAATCCCTAGGGTTGCTCATTTGTATGTCCTTAGTCTCTGAGGACAGTCCCTTGGGCTGCTCATCTGTGTGTCCCTAGTCTCTGAGGACAGTCCCAGGGGCTGCTCTCCTTCATGTTCATTGTCTCTGAGGACAGTCCTTGTGGCTACTCCCCTTGATGCGTATTGTCCCTGAGGAAAGTCCCTGGGGCTGGTCCCCTTTATGTTCATTGTCTCTGAGGACAGTCCTTGTGGCTACTCCCTTTGATGCGTATTGTCCCTGAGGAAAGTCCCTGGGGCTGGTCCCCTTTATGTTCATTGTCACTGAGGACAGTCCTTGGGGCTATTCCCCTTCCTGCTTACTGTCCCTGAACAGAGAGTCCCTGGGGTGTCTCATCTGTATGTCACTAGTCTCTTAGGGCAGTCCCTGGGGCTGCTCCCCTTTGTTTATTTTCCTTGAGGACAGTCCTTGGGACGCCTCATATTACCCATCCACAAGGGTAAGTCGATCCTGTTTTCCTCTGTCATTTGTGTTCCCTGTCCCTAAGGAGAGTCCCCTGGACTACTTGCCATCATGTTTATTATCTTTAAAGAGAGTCCTAGCGGCTCCTCGTCTTTATGTACCTCAATTCTGAGGAGAGTCCCTGAGGCTGCTTTATATTTCCTTTTCCTGGGTAGAGTCGACAGGGATTACTTACTTTAATGTTTCTTCTAAAGAGTTCTTGGGATTACTTCCCCTTCGTGTTTACCGTCTGTGAGGAGGGTCATTGGAACTACTCCTCTTCCTGAGGGGTTTGCCACCATATACATCTCCACTGTTTCTTTTGCAAGAATATGACAGATTTTCTCTTGTTTTTGCTATTGTTTTCACTCTCCTTCAGGTCCTCTATGGCTACAGTGTATTGAGGTATCTGGAATCTTCCAGGTTTTCAGGTCATCGCCTATGTCACAACTTTTGTTTGTCCTTTGTTAAACAGTTTGCTCATAGTGAAATTTTTTTTATAATATATTAAAGCTCCATCCACAAGAATCGCATTCTTTATTTTGGATCCAATACAATCAGTTCCTTACACACATAGCTCTGCTAAATCATAAAAGAAAGCTCAAAATTATATTTAAGTAGATTCTGGCTGACTAAGGCGGTTATTAAAAGGTTCAGAGAGGTTTGGTTTTTGTCTGTCAAAGCTCTGAATCAATTTGACCTAATGTCAGTGCAAGATAAATTTCTATTACAAGTTTTAGCATCCTCTTTTGGAGTTGAATTTGGTTAAATGTCAAAAATTAGTCTTGATTTTTAATGTTTTTTTTTCCTGTAGGGATTTTTAAAACTGGAGGAACAGATGCTGAAAAATAGAACAATGAAAACCTTGGTTCTAGTTTGAGCTCTAAGCCAAAAACTTCAAGCTCAAACCCCGATATTGTGTGTAAATTGTCAGAAGTAAGAGTCATCATCACCCGTCTTCATCCCTTCTCAACACACACACACAAAGACACCCAGATTACTGGCCATCAGGCTGACTGATCCTCCCCAGCAGGGGGGCTGGTAGCTCTCCTCTGGAAGCTGAATAACATGATCATCTGTCCGCTGTGGTCGTTACTCACTGAGGACACCTCCCTCCTCCTGTGTCTGTCCTCTCAGAGTCCATTACCTCCATCCACACGGCAGCCGCTGTCGTGCTCTCACATCACAAATCCTCCTCTGTCACGTCCGCCATGCGGCTAAATCTGCAGTAGTGACATTTTTTTTCCAGCTGCTTGCAGGGCCTGCAGCGTTCCTTGTGGAAGTGAACATCCTAAAACGAAGTGGTCAAACATGTGGAGACGCAGCATTTTCACACTGTTGAGGAAACGTCAAGCTCATGCGGAGCTGTTCGGTGATTTTCCCGAGTGATTTTATTGGTGTGCAACTGACTGCTTGAGAGAAGCACTGTGTTCAGTAACGCCTCCACATTGGTGTGTTTGCATTATTGATCAGGAACACGGTGACCTCCAGAAGTAAGAATAGATGTAAATCACAGTGCTGTGCGCAGAAGGAGCACTGAGGCAGTTAATAGATGTAAATTTCACATGAGCTGCAGCTCCTTCCTCAGGTTCGTAACCTTGCAGCATAACAGTGGGCGCTCCTCACGTGGGCCTGGGAGGAGGAGCTGTGAGGAGCAGGGTAGACCCGAGAACCCGACTATGATCTAGATCTCTCTACCGCGGTCCCGGTTGGTGACTTAAACCAGGCTTTGTTTAGTCAATCAGAAGAGCCTGAAGGTGGATTTCAAGTTGGGAACCCTCCATATAAAATCAAAATGTTTGGACTGCATTTTTCATTTTGTTTAATGTAAATGTCACAAGAAGAAAGCAAAGTCAGTAGGTTTGTGTTTCCTTTCCATGTCGGTGTTGCAGGATAAAGTGGTCCAGCTGCTAAAATCTCTTTTTGTCCAAACGTTTAGCAGATAATCCTTTACTGCTTCCACTAAAACAAAGACACACAGCACTGCTGTGGGACGATTAGAATATTTTCAGATCACTGGGAGCAGCAATCTGCGGTCAGGATTTCTTTCCCGTCACGCCAAACACAAAAGCAGAGCCGATCAAGCGAACTCAGAACCTCCTTTTCCATGCATTCTGTTCCCATACTATAGAATTGTTTTTCTTCTGACACCAATAACACTTCATGTGCATCAATTGTCTTTTTTTAATATTTAAATTGGTTTTACAAACATTTTTGAATAACTGATAATCTAATGAGAACCAGAGCAAAAGGTGTGAAGTGGAGCGTCACCTGTAGGAATCAGCGTTCGTCCAATGAGCTCCCAAACTCTGGAGACTTTTTTCTTTTGGCATTCTTAACATTTAACATTTAACATGCTTCACACCTTGACTATATATAGAGAACTGGACTCTTTTACATAGGTTCTCTATTATGAGAAAAATACCACAAGAACATGTTCTAGATATTCACTGGAGTGGGTCTTTAACATCTTCTTGCTAATCCTCATTTTTTTTCATGATAATTTTTCTACATTGCAAGCTGTTTAAGTTATAAACTGACCAATCACATGATTCAATAAAACCATTTGGTGCCCGATGGCCCCCAATTCAAATGTTTGATGGGCAGATTTTTGAAGTTGACAGAAAACAAGCACACATGGTTACATTAATATAATATCTCCATCTTAATAGTCTATTTCTTAAAATATCTTAATTTGAAGAACATTTTTCCCAAGTTTTGCTATTTATGCACATTTTCTTGGGTTTCTGACACCACTGGACTACATTTTTGTTTTGCTGCCATGGCAACAGTGTTTCACAATGGTAAATGCTAGGTATAAAACTGGACTGAATGCTTCAACTTTTGATGACAAATGAAGAAAACATGCAACCTCGCAATCACCTCCTTCAGACAGAGCATGCAGAAATCATTTTAGACCCCCTGGTTGCAGGAGGGACCAGAAGCGCGACCTTTGATTGTTGCACAGACGTTGGTCTCTTGAAGGGCCAATTAGCTGCCAGACATTAATCACATCATCTCATAATGTCATTACAGATACGCTCCAACAATGTCTGTGTATTCGTTTTTATTGCCTTCATTAGGATCTCTATAAAAGCCTGACTGTGATTTGTTAATGGATTTATTGCAATCGTAATTTTCCTTTTATTAATGTAAATGAGACGATAACCTTCAAGGGTGGAGCGGCCATGACGGGAGAGATGATGCAGATTTCAGAGTGTTTCTTTAGCAGAGGATGAACGGAGACGGATGGAGGAGTGTGTGGATCAACGGAAACACGGGTTCCTTGAAAAGGAGTGAGGAAAAAGACAACGTTGCGGTGGGCAAACGGAAGGCCGGGCCAGCCGTCGAGAAGCCATGTGGCAGTTTGCAGATAAGGCCACGGCGGAATAATCAGGAGAGTGTCGTGTGATATCACCTACGCCTTCGTGGATGCGGCACGTGGCCGGCGGGCTCATTTCTCCGCCGCAGCAGGTCGACTTTAAGGCGCCTGACATGGCAGGGTCCCGAACTGATATGTTTTTTTGTGACTGTGCGAGGATTTTTTTTTTAAATATAACCTCAGATAGCCTGAACTTATCTCAACTCCAGATAAAGTTCAATTATCCGGTTTCCCTCGCGCGGGGGTGTCTCCTGCTCTCCTGCTCCTCTCCAGCAGGACGATGCTTTCATATTCAAATCTGAGTGCGGGTTTATCGCTCGCTGGATGCACTCTGTGCAGGAGATGGCAGATTAGGGAGCGCCACTGTTTCCAATTTTTCAGACAGGTGGGAAATGGAACAACTGATTTTCTCCATTTCCCCTCCCCCCTCTTTCTCGTGTATCCTCGAGGAGGAAAGGTGAGGAAGACGAGGGTCTGAAAAACTGAGGGAAACAAAGAGAAGAGCAAAGGAGGGAGGGAAAAGCAGACTGAGAGTGAAGAATGTGTTGGTTGGCCGGCGGAGGCTGAACGTCTCAGGAGACGTCGGCGGAAATTCATCACAAGAGACAAATTACACCACAAAAAATGTGTGTGAGTTGTTATGAGCCACAAAGCATGTTTGTTTCATGTGTGCGCATCATGGGTCATTTCTGCCGTCATTTTAACAGATTGTAGCTCGTTTTTTTCCCCTTTCACATGCGAGCAAACATGCGTATCGACCGTCTTTGTTATGGGCATATGTGTCATATTTATTCGTCCAGGAGGCAGAGGTTCCTGACTTCTTTGTTGGCACTAAATCTAGTTTAAGTCAGAAAACAGATTTCTTGCTCCGCCTACTTTTTACAATTTTTCTGTGGTTTGACTTTTACAAAAATAATTTTATGGGGTTCAACCGTCTGGTTACTGTGCTGCTCCTTCAGGTGACCACAGAGATTTGCTAAATAGTGCATCCCTGCCGTTGTGCATGTACAAAGTATTCACTGATGCTCAGTTTGACTTCTTCTGCTCCCTTCCTTCCTCAAAGTCCTCCTCTGACGAAAATCCTGTTTTTTGAGTTTTTAACATGTCTGTGTGGCATTTTTCTTATGAAATGTAATAAGAAATCATTTTGTTTTTTCATTTCAAAAACCATACGGCTGGATATTACCCATATTGATGGATATTTGAAGATTTACTCTAGCGAGATGCAGAGCTATCAAAATCAGACAGGGGGGATAAGGGGAGGAGCTACTCCGCTCAGCTAAAAAAGCCACGCCCCCTCAGAGGAGATTTTGGAAACAAAGGTTTCAGATCAACATGAAAAATTGCTTTTTAAGACATTTAGGTTGTGGGATTTTGGTTAAAAACTTCATATTCATAATTAAAAGACTACTGGGAACATTTCTTTTAAAAATAAAAAAATTGTCAAACGGGGACTTTAACTGATGCTCAGTTTGACTTCTGCTCCCTTCCTTAAGCTTGATTTTCACTGGTCTGTCTGTGGTGGGTCTTGATTGCATTCTGTTAAAATATTAAAAAAATACAATATTTTTTAATCGATTAAAATGTTTACATTGCTTCCGCCATTTTCTCACATCCGTCCCTCTGCAATGCTATGGAGTACTATTTCCAGTCTATTGACAATGTCGGAGAAATGGGAAACAACAAAATCTGGGTTTCAAAATAAAACTTCAAGGTGACGTGATAACACATGGTAACATCACAGATAACGCCACAATCCATTTTTGCCATGGACGACAAAAGTTTAATTTTGAAGGTAAAAAACACAACATCATTTATGACACAAAACGTACATTTTATAAGGTCTCTGTGAGGAAGGAGAGGGCATGGGACCTTATCGCTTAAGTTTTGGATGAGCAAAGATATCGGGACAGGGTACTTGACACGGGGATGCAGGACAAACCACTCCTCTGGATGTCTGGAAGATACGGACGCACCAGAAACAATGGCCAAATCCATATTCTTCCCTAACCCCTATGGCTTCTCCCTACCCCTACATTTAGCCCTTCAAATGGATAATTATGGAAAAATAGTGTCTTCAAATTCAGACAACACTCCCACTTTATGACATCATCAATAGTTGCGCTCAAAAATACATAACAACGTTGGTTTTATAACCTTAAAAAGTAATTTTAAAAGAAAAGGCATTACTTATATTTAAACATCTCCTCCATGCCACAGCGCGACGCAGAGGGTTACCCCTTAAAAAACTATTTTGGACAACCCTTCCCCTCCAAATGCCCCTACGGTTGGAGGGGTTAGGGAGAAGCTGTAGGGGAAGAATTCAGATTCGACCAATGCAAACAAACTGATAGTCGTGAGATGGACTCCTCTTGCAACTGAGATTGACCGCAGACTGACCAGGGTAAATTTGGGATCAGTTGAAATCAGTGTTTGTCTTTGCTGTAGTGATGCATGGAGTTATCAATAAAGACGATCAGAATGAGATCTGCAAAGGACTCTAACATTCAACTCCAAAACGAGACAATTATTTGTTGAATTATGGGTATTCTCTTTGATGTAATGGAAGGGCTGCAGGGATTGTCTTGGATTCGCCATGACGTTGAAAGTCCACAACAACACATCAAGGCAACATTTTTCTGATGATAAATATGTGAACATATTTCTGCATCTTTACGTAAAAGTAAAGTTGTCAGTATTATGGCAGAAGTTTATTACATACCATGGATGCATTCAGTGGTTTGAACTGTGCAAGTCTAGAAAAAGAACCAACAAATACCAATGTTTATGAGGGTAAATCAAGGAAATAGTTTGTAAAAATTACGTTTTCAATGCTTTTTATAATCAATTGGAAAAACAATAATGACATCTGCTGTAAAGTAACTTCAGTTCACCTTTAGTGGTCTGGTGTACAGAATGTGTTCACCTCAACAAATCTATATTGATCTTTTATTGCGAGGAGATCTTTGTTTCTATTCTACAATACTGGAACTTTTTTTCTGTAATTGTTGAATTTGAGAGTTTTAACAAAAGAGAAAAACATGAAAATGTTCATGTCTGTCTCAGAAAAGTGTGTAAAGTGTGTAGTGAATAATTTGATTGCCTCAGAACATGTATAATCTAATATAGGTTAGAGTGTAACTCATGCAATAGATGAGACCCTCCAGAAAAGTCACTCATACCTTCTGACATAACTCTCACAATGAACTGGTAATACTCTGTCAGTCTCTATCTTATTCTTCACATCAGATCTCTCCATTAGTTAGTGCAGGAGAAGTAGGTGTAGGTACACACCTGCAGCCACTTTTTCCTCAACCATCGGCGGAATAGAAAGCTGCCTCATTCACTCATCCACTGCCAGTACGTCAGTTTTCCAGGGAGCTCATTTTGGAGTCATTAAGAAGCCCGCCAACTTTTTTTTTCTGCGTCTGCGCAGCTCTGCTCCAGATGTTGGATTCCCTCCCTTGAATCCTGGACGCTGATTTTAGTCAGGCGTCTGCTCTTTTGATCCCTCAGACTTGGTTCATTATGACAACAATAAACTGCATCCACTGCTGCCAGCCAAACAACCCGGCCAGCTTTTCTTCTTGAGGAGCATCTTGATCAAATGTTTACTATTCAGACCACGTTGACTGCAAATTTGAAACAAATCAACCTATTGTTGACTATAAGAACCCATGGTGACATCAGTGTAACAAAAAAATATCCAAAGTGTGCTGTGTGATCCACTTGGTTTAAGGTGTATTCCACATAATTTTATTTTTAAGGAAAATGGGTCTGGATTCTTGTGAGTTAAAATAATATTAGGTTTCCTTTAACTTGATGAAAATGTGAGAATCTTCCTCTTATCTTCACATGTGCTCTGGATGGATTTTTGAAGTCCTCTGCCTTCAAGTACTGATGTTCCTCTTGTTGTTTTAGTGGCAGATTTAATTGTCCATCTCCAGTTCTTTTTTTTATAAAAAAAAAATAAACCAAAGGTCACGGTTGGTCCCTGGGCCTCCACAGAGACTAAACTCATTAGATGAGTATAACACTACAACTGCCGGGTCTCATCTATAGCTTACTCCAGGTTTAAATCCAAACTGTTTTTTATTTGGTTCATTTCTTAATCTCCAAACAAAAATCTGTCATCAGGTCTGGTAATCCCAAGATTAGAACCAAACAATCCAAAATGTAAAGCTACCTGCATTTACGCACACTTGTATAGACTTTTGATTGAAAGTGGTGACATGAACATAACTTGAGACTGAGGACAAGCATCTAAAATGTTAAAAAGAATTAACTGCATCCACAGATGCAGGAAACCCTCAGAAAGTTCTGCAGAGCACCTCAACAGACAGACAAACAGATGTACAGAACAGAAGAAAAGAGACTCGTTCCTCTGAAGATGTGTGAAGCTCGTGAAGCCTCTCGCTGGGGTCAAACTATTGTCGTCACCTCTGCCTATCGCCCGCTGCCGGATGATGACAACTTTAAATTGGCATCACTACTGTCAAGATGCAATCTGAGAATCTGAATACAGAAGATGAAGGCAGGTGATAACGTTGGTCCAAGAGGTCTACCAGCAGTAAAAACCAATCTCATATCAATAGCGCCTCAGATTGGGCTGCAGAGCGCCGGCGCTCTCTTCGCGGTTATCTTAACAGACGGCAGATCGTTTTGTTTTGGCTCTCAGAAAAAGAATCATCCCGGGTAGATTACAGCTGATAGCCTCCAGCAAAAACAAAGGCGTCTAAGTGTAGGAGCGCAGTGATCACGCTGGGAAGGTCTGAAATTCATGTCCACGTGTGCATCATCGCAAAAAGTCATACTATTTCCCACAAGTCTTTGTGGCAAATAGTGCTCCTGATGAAGGCGCATTTCTGTCTGAGAGAACGTTTTCTTTTTTCTATGTGCTAGTTTTAATGATCTGTTAGATGAAAGTTTTAAAAAACACTTCTCAAAAGAGGAAAAAACATAACAAATGAACTTTAAAAAGGGACAAAACTGGACTTTTGGAGCATTTCTTGCATATTTTCCAGTCTTTATAAACACCCAAGTCCTTTCCAAAACTGAATGTATGTAATTGTTATATTTAATTGCTTCTGTTTTCAATTAGAATGTGTAAGCAAGGCCATGTTCTGCACTTTGTAATCAGAAAACTCTGTAAAAGCTAACGGAAGCGGCTCTTGCTAATGCTAGCTATCTAGCATGTGCTGCTACAGTGAGAGACTGCTTTTGTGTTTTAAATTGATAATATCTGATTAAAGTTTGAAACATTTAAGAGTAAGTATCATACATTTGATCATCTTCAAATTTTACGTATATTATTAAGAAAAAAATACACTATTTATGTTTTAATTGTTAAATCAACAGAAAAAAACAGTGCTAAAAAATGCTATGATTATCTGGGTTTTTTGGTATTTTTTTTGTCTTAAGTTTGCTATAATTTTCTCTAAAGCCTGAGTAGTTCAAATATTTTAGTCAAATTTTAGATGAAAATGTATTAAAATACAAAATAAATTACATAAAAAATGCTACTTTGAGGTCAAATAAATATAATTTCTGTTAGCTTTTGAAAGTTTTATCAGCTTTGAGATAAAAATATCTTAAAGTAGTTTGTTCATACCACTTTTTTCATTTTTCATTTAACTTTAATTTTTCCAAGAAATCCCTGTGAGGTTAGATCTTTTTTCAAAGGAGACCCAAATTAATGGAGGTTGAAATTAATTTGTTTATTGTATTTCAATGTGACGAAACATTTTACGCCCATTAACTGCTTCCCATGCGGTCAAAACTTTAAAATGTATCAAAGTGAAATTCAAGACTTGTTTCTAGAAAATACATTTTAATCAATCCAAATGTTTGCTGAGAAACAATTAAAGTACCCACTGGGCCATAGTCGCTACAGTTTGGATAGCACAAAGCTGAACAGGTTAGCACTTTTTTTCCAAGGATGTGACGACAAATAAGGTTAGAAAATCAATGCAGAGGTGCGATTCACTCTTTCTCAAACAAACACTCCACTTCTCTGAGGAGAGGCAGCGTTCAAACAGCCTGATGAGGACTTATATTCTGCAGAGACGGAGAGCTCACTGACAGGTTGGGATGTCAGGAGAATTATGCAGATCCAAAGCAGAATATTCATGCTCTCTGATTGCAGTCTCAGGGGTTTTCGTTCAGGTTGTTTATGAACCATCTCTCCTCCAACTGTGGCTGAACTTTTCTTTGTGGTGTCTTGATGTTAAATGTAAATCATGGATTTTGTCAGCATCTGAGGGAACCGCACACTTTCTTTTGCCTTCAATAAACTGGTTGGGGCAAAAGTGATGGGGACCTTCAATGTAATGTTCTGCTGTTCAGCCTTATAAGATGGTGAATATAGAAATGAGAGTTCTTTAACGGTCAGTGGTTGTTCTGGTCCATTCCTTGTAAAGATCGTATCCATCCATCTCAGGCCTGAGATGGATGAAGGTTTTGTCTCCTGATACCGTGTTCAAGCTCCTTTCAAACTGAAGGACTCTTCAGTTTGTTGATGTTCAGTTACCAAAGTGTGCGGTCATGTCTCGTTATTCAGAGTTTTACTTACTACCGGAGGAGTGTCGTTGATGCCGGTTCTCTTTATGGTTCCTGTCCCTAAAGAGGGTCAACGGGACTGCTCCTCTTCATGTTCTGTATCCCTGAGGACTGTCATCGAGGGTGCTTCTCTTTATGTTCAATATCCCTGAGGAGTGTCATCAGGGTTGCTCCTCTTCATTGTCCCTAAAAAGGCTCGACGGGACTGCTCTGATTCCTGCTCTATATCCCTGATGAGTGTCGTCAGGGATGCTTCTTCTCATGTTCCCTGTACCTGAAGAGGGTCATCGGATCGATCCTCTTCATGTTCCCTATCCTTGAGAATTGTCATTGACACTGGTCCTTTTCGTGTCTTTGGAGAGAGTGATCGGATCGATCCTCTTCATGTCCCGTCTTTTTGAGGAGGGTGGCAGGGACTTCTTTTCCAGTTTCCTCCTGAGATGGGGATCGACATGAGACCTCCGCCTGCGTGACTGCAAGGACCTGGACAAGTTTATGTCTTTGATTTGATTCTTGGCCTTCTTTAAGACCTCTCCTCCAAATAATTATAACAAGTTAGAGATCTCCATCAGTTCCTGACACTGAAATTCTTTATTTCTCTATTGAGCTTGGCTTAACCAACAACTTTACTAACCTCTCAAAGTTTTATTTTTTTGCTGGTGAAATGATGAAAAAACTTTAGCTGCACCAACAGCTGCGCAGGACTTTACATTTTATTAGTTAAACCTGAGTAAATAATTTGAACTCCAAAATAGGAGAATTCACAGAGCAGTAAACCGCTCCAGACTTTCTTTAACTCTCACTCTTCAGGAAAGCAGCTCCTCTTTGTGGTTTTCCACCTTCATTGATCGAGCCAGGATCAGCTGCAGTTGAAGTGAGGTGAGGAGGCCCATGTGTCCTGCTGCTGCACTGCCACAGATCAATATGTGAGGAGAAGAGACCTTCAGCAAACTTCTGAAACATTCTTATCACTTATTACAACGGGCTGACCTTTGGATCAACTGGATACTTCTTTTCCTTATAAAAGTACTAAGTGATGAATCCAGAAAAGATGAAAGTTTCCCTTCAACCCAGATGGAGATAAAGGTGGTTTCAGGAGAACTTTGTTTCTGAAGAGTGATCAGTTACGCAGCTCAATTTTTCTGCAAATGTCTGAAGATACTTGGCAGCTGTGAGCCCAGGTCCTGAAACAACTGGAGTCAAACTAGTATGCCATGTTTGACTGACCTGCTTAAGATCTGTTGCAGTTTAAAGCAAGTGTTCTGCCAAAAACAAGTTGCAGGACAATTTGGAGATGCTTTGGCTCCATGTTTAGTCTTTCTGAGCTCACAGTAAAGACAGAGTACCTTCTTTCTCACTAACTCCCCTCAGATAAAAGACTTTGGTAGCTAGAATAATACTTGTTGGGAATTAACTTTGCCTGCTCAAAGAGTTGGGTCTTCCTGGTGTTTGAAAAGAAATATCTCCATGACAAAAAGTGGTGGTGATATCATTGGTATGGGCCTCTAAATTTCTGGAAGTTGTTGGACCATGACTGAAGATCTCAAGTTGATGAAGAAGTTGTTTTTCGTGAAGGGGTCATCAGGAAAGTTTGCTACTTCAGGTGTAGTTTCTATCTTTATACGACATCATCATGACATTAAAACACTAATATGGGAGTGAAAATATACCAAAGGAGGAAACCAAAAGCCTCATATGGTAAATGGTGTATACTTGTGCAGCGCTTTTTTACCTTCCTTGAAGGCCCAAAGTGCTTTAGAGTCATAGTGCCATTCACCCATTCACACACTTATGGCGGCTCTGCTGCCAACCACTGGCACCAACCTTCCACCAGAGGCAAGGTGGGGTTCAGTTTCTTGGCCAAGGACACTTCAACACATGGGCGGGCAAAGCAGGAATAAAACCGGCAATCTTCTGATCAGAAGTCGCCCACCCTATTGCCCGAATATCAGAGCCACAAAGCGTGAGACTAAGGTGTGTCGTCCGTTCTTTTTCGAATCCCGTGGATTGACCCAGGAACCCATTACCCATTCCTTCTGACTGTTAGAAATGAGGAAATTAGATAATCAGTGAGTAGTTTGTGTGGACATCCTACAAGTGTCCTACAGTTACCTAGACATCACCCGCACATTCCATGCATGTAGCATTTAAGCAATCAGAAAGGGGACAGTATTTACATCTCACCAACGGCTTGAGTCTGGTGTAAAACCACCATATAACTAACATTAGCCTTACAAGTACTTCACGATACACTGACCACATCCATTTTCAACTACCTGAGGAGGCTGTATGAGCCCCAAGGGAACCACAAGAGACTCCTGTGCTCTCCTTAAAATACGCTGTATGTATGGAGAACGTGTGCATAGAGACAAAATAGTGCATGAATTAATACTTTGTGCACAAGATTGAAAGAAACTATGAATACATTTTTCGGTTTTACGTTTAATATGTCTATTTGAATCCGACTTTTCTTTGTTTTGAATACAAAATCTGATCAGTTCTATTACTGTCAAAAATACTTCACAAGTTCACAGGTATTTATATCGAGTCACAAAACATGGAAGATGTTGAAGTGTTTAAGGTTTGCTGCATACATACCTCCTAAGGCGTCTGCCTGTGTTCATGTGAAAGCAGGAACTATTGATCAGTGTTTCCCAGCCCTGGTCCTGGGGGAACACGGTCCAGCATTTTATCCATTCTACCTTGCTCAGACACACCTGCTTTGATGGCTGTCATTATCAGGCTTCTGTAGAGCGAGATGATGAGCTGAATCAGGTGTGCTAAAGCAGGGCAGCGTGAGAAGAATCCAGGACAGCATGAATGAATGCCTTCATTGTAATTGTAGATGCTACAATGAAATTTAGGAGATCTATTTCAACAGCATGCTCCAAGGACATTAGTACACATTCATTTTGGGTATGCACAATAATTTAAGCATGACTTTTGGTGGAAAATTAGAAAATTTAATAATTGTAGTCAACGATTCTGCTTTGACAAGATGGTCATGGTGACACTAAACAATAAAGCATCAGTGATCTTTGTTTTTGATCCACTGCAGCTTTTTTGGCCTTCCTGCTTCCCATACCATTCCAAAAACATGCTCCATAAGTTAAATTGTGGTTCCAAATTGTCCTCAGGGGTAAATGTGAGTGTAGGTGAGTGTGGGTGGGATAGGCTCCAGCATCCCAGTAACCCCAAAAGGGATTTAGCAAATTCAGATGGATGGTTCTTTGTGGCTTTCCTGCAGCTGTAGATCCTTCTTTTAGACTCGCACCCTGGTGTGAGTCTAAGAGCCACTTGTTCAAGTCCCACCGCAGCAGCAGCACATTATAATTATGAGAGTGAATCAGTAAAAGTAGCTTTCTCCTGGCCTTACAGATTGTTCCACAAAGGACGGCGCTCATCACTTTAGGCCACAGGAGCATTTTTCCACAGTGACTGCTGCACACCCACATGGAAACACTCACACAGGTTTTCGCTTGATTGGCTTCATTCATGGAGCGTTGCTGCTGCCACTCAAATTACTGTTGCATTGTGCAGGAAACAACACATCATCTCATCAACTCTCTGCTATTTAGAAATTATTAAATGCTGTGACCACAATTTACATGGTTCCGAGTGTGGCTCACGCTGCTACATGAATTTATAGAAGGGGCTTAGAGGTCACTTTGAGTTAATATGGAAAATGTCTCTTTTTTCAGACCTGAGCATGTGGTAAAGGCAAGTATTTGTCCACAATATCACTTAAGATTGCCCTCCATAATTTAAACTAATCTAAATGTTATTTTTTTATCATTTTATCCAGCATTTTAAGCAGTTTGTAGCGACAATTGTTAGCATTGTTCTGTGTTTCTAACCTTTCTGCTCAGAAAGATCTTTAAATCTAAAAACTTAAGGTGACAATTAAAGTTAGAGGAAAACTGAACTGATGTAATTTCTTTAAAGTTTTACGTTAACAGATATTAACATCTTTACATTTTTTTCCTGTTGTTTAAACTCTCACAGTTCACATTTTTGAAGAAAAACAAGCCCAGTGTTATGAAATAAAAGAAGATTGGAAACTAAGATTTAGATAGATTTGACAAACTGAATGCATCTCTACAGTAAACATAGCGAGGAGATTAACAAGGTCAACATCCAATCAGGACACAGTGCTCTTAAATAAAAAGCATGAAAAGTTCACTATGAAACATCAAGAATGCGAAAGGTGGACTAAAACAGAGTGAGGGATCACTGTATTACAAAACTTTCTGATCATTTTTAAAGCTTATTTTTATTTAGTCAATGTTTTGCAAATATTTCAGAAAATCTATGTTTTCAGCATCTTATTTTGAGTTTACTGATAAAGCTACTTCAGCATTTCTCTTATAACCTGATATTTTTACCATTGTGTCTTTTTTACACTTTCTTTGAATAATTTAGCTTTCTTTCCCTTCTTTCTGCATTACTGATCCATATTCAGGGTTTTAGTCATCTCTCACTTTCTTCAGCTGCATTAGCTTTCAGCAGATCGTCCAGTCTCTCAGGGTTTTTGATTTTTCAAAGCTTTTTCATTTTTTTTAACAACGTTGTTTTTAATTCATCAGTTTGGTATTAATAATAATCAATAATAAATTATTATAAATTTATTATTAATAATAATAATTGATAATACATAGTGAATTAATAATTTCAGTATTATCTTTCTTTACCTAACAATTTAGCATAAAATTTGGCTTATTCTGGACAATTTGAACATTCTTTTGTGTTCACCTTTTTTTATTTATTTATTTTTTAGCTGTGTAACTAAGAGAAACAGGACCTAGCCAACGCATTCTTACTCCCAACTGGTCATATGTGGACGTATGGTTTGGGGCCACTGTTGTTGTTCACCTTTCGGCTTATTCCATTTGGGGTCTCCACAGCAAAACAAGACCCACTGTTTCACAGCAGTGATTTGGCAGAGATTTTACGCCGGATGCCCTTCCTGATACCCTGTACTTGAAGGGCCCAGGGACCCAGTCTTGCCTAAGGACCCAACCCGGGTGGAGATCCTGGGTGCAAACCCTATACTTAACCCACTGAACCATCCAGTCACTTTGTATTTTGGGCCCCTTCTGCGCCACTTTTTGATGTTTATCGTTTTTTGAAGTGCTGGCTGTTCCCATTAAATCAGGGGTCCCCAACCTCCAGGTCGGTCAGAGGGTCGCTTGGCATCGGGCCACAGATAGGAAAAAAAATGCATACACTAAACAAGGGATCCCCAACACTCAAGATGCGGACTGGAATTTTAACCCGGTTCTGCTCCTGTTACTGCACCCCATACCACACCCTAAGGGTTGGGGACCTGACATGTCAAAAAACAACAAACTGGAGACACCCAAAACATCAAAAAGTGACACAGAGGGGGCCCGAACCATATGTCCATATATGACGAGTTGCTATAGCGCATTGCTACGTCATTGAAGGCCCAAAGCACTTTACAGTCACAGTCTCATTCACCCACAAAGAGAAAGGGACAAATTAATAAAATAGGCGACTGTGTTCTTTTTTTCTTAAATATGTTTAAAATTTGTAAAAGTTTTGTACATTTGTGATGTTCTAAGAATCATCATGTGGAACGCAGCGCTGATGCGGTTATGAAGCGCTTGAGCATTTGCGTCTCTTCTTCCCACATGACCGTGTGAGCGATCAGCACGCGCACTGACCTGAAGGAAACCGCCTCCACACGCCTCCAAACACACGCTCTCCATCGCTGCGCACCAAACATGC
>NC_050522.1:19904200-19906748 GCF_002922805.2 Oryzias melastigma | reverse complement strand
CAGAAAGGTCCCAGCCGGGATTCGAACCGGGGCCTTCTCGCTGTGAGGCGAGAGCGCTAACCACTTGCGCCACCGTGCAGCCCTTTCTTAAATATGTTTAAAATTTGTAAAAGTTTTGTGCATTTGTGATGTTCTAAGAATCATCATGTGGAACGCAGCGCTGATGCGGTTATGAAGCGCGTGAGCATTTGCGTCTCTTCTTCCCACATGACCGTATGAGCGATCAGCACGCGCACTGACCTGAAGGAAACCGCCTCCACACGCCTCCAAACACACGCTCTCCATCGCTGCGCACCAAACATGCATCTTCATTCAGAGCGACCCGGACAAAGACGGAGAGCCAGATGGAAGCCACACAATGACTGCAGTGACTCCCTTTCTTGTAATGTGATTTGTCACCTTCTCTGTTCGGGCTGATGTGATTAAAGGGAGGGCCGGGTCACACGAGATCCCGGCTTCTGATAGGAGAAACTGATCACAAACCAGGAGGCGTAATCTGTCTTCCAAACCCAGAAAGGCCAGCGAGCGCAGAAGGTGTGTCAGAGGACAGGGTGAGCGTTTCTGACACTCATCTATCAGAGTCACAACAGAAATCATGCAGTGTTTATGCCCAGCTTCCTCTGAGAAATTTTTTCAAATAAAAAAAAGTTTTGGACATTTATATTTTTTTTTTGACCAAACACCAATATTTTTTTCAATTTAATTTATTAGGGTTTCGAATAATATTGGTCTCCATAGACATGCTGACGAGGACGGCTATAGGTTGACAAACAGGAAATAGACGGCACCCTCAAGGAGTGAAAGGAGGAGCCTCAGAGATCTAGTCTTTTTACTTGCGGGTATATAAAAAAAAGAGTAGAAAAAATACAAAAAAATACTTATATTTCATAAATATTTGGGGTTTTTGTGTTTCAAATGTAATAGATGATCATATATATGGACATAGTTTACTCTGAAAGCCTAAAAAATGGCAACTGTGGTAATCAACAGACTTTTTTGGGTGGGACCTTGCAGAGCAGTTTGTAAAAATTAACCTGACAATGAAAACTAAACTGACAGTAGAAAAAACTGAAGCTCAAGACCATGACAACAAAGACGCTCACATGAGCCGTCAGTGTTTGCTTTCTCAGATCCGGTTTTAATGACCTGCATGAAAATCTGAAGCTTAAATCCTCTGACACCAGGAAAACAGTTTCATTAAAGGGATGCAGTGTTTTAAAAGCTTTTGCATGTTTTCTCTCCACAAAGGATGGAAGCTCTCCATCTCCCTCCGGATCAGCCGAACATCTCCTCCCTCGTTTCCCCGTTTCTACCGTCAATCCGCTCTTTGGTCCAAATCTCCTGTTTCCATCAAAACATCTCTGCACTTCTGTGTTTTTTCCCTGCAAATCCTGGTTATTTCCAATCTCTTTTCTGATCTGTCTCTCTGGGGCGCCCAGTTCCCCCTCCCCCACTCCATCTCACCCTTTAACTGGTGGCTTATAGGGCAGTTGACAGCTGGCAGATTGATTTTTGGAGGAGGGGGCAGGGTCAGACTGGCATGACTCGACCACTTGGCACGTACGGTTGCGGAGACGTAATCCAGAGCTGTGCCAGCGTTCAAAACAGGGCTGGCTCTGCATGTGGAAGCGGGGGAGAAGGCACCAATTGACCCCCATCTGTTCATCTGGATAAGACGAGATACCTGGCCAGGAGTTGGGAGTCAGTTACACATTGTTTTATGGCGCCTTGGTTCGGCTCCCATTGATCCCTGCTTCCACACACACCCTTAAACCTGCTCAGCTTCAGTGTGCTTCATCACAGCCTAATCTTCATCTGCCTGGAGGGGAAGATTAGGCTTTTGCTTTGCAGCTAAACAGCTTCAGCAGCCCATCCTTCTGTGATGTCTCGTGCTGCTCGGCCAAAGCTTCAGCATCTCTGATCTACCGGGTTAGCTCCCATTCAGCGTCAAAGTAAAGGCACGCCAAAAGACCCGCAGCCTACAGAGTCGATGGTTCACTTTTCTTCTTAAATTCCTTCAATTTAGGCCAGTGGTCAGCAACGTTTATGACATGAAGTGCCAAGTCTACATTTTCTCCTTAACAGCTGTGGCATCGCTATAATACAAACTCTAGTTCACAGAAATACAAAAACATTTCCAATATTTCTGATATTTTATTCAATTCACAAACAGCAGGTCAAATAGTTTTTTCAAACATATTTTGGCGTTAACTTAAAAAATGGCTTTAATAACAATATTTCACGAAGAAAAACAGTGTAAATATTATTACAACTATGTAAAGTACTACATTTGTGATTGGTCTACACTACAGCAATAGGATTGGACACAAAATACAATCAATATTTCTAAAAACTTTACAATCATGAAAAAATAAATCTCCTGTGACATTATCAGACAGGGCCTGAGTAACTTAATGTAAGTTAATTCTTAATTTGGAATTCTAATGGGTTCTAATTAGGAGTGTGCCAAAATAGGTATAATATTTTTATTTATAATTTATATAAACATTTTCTGTTGTTTTCTTGTTTTTTACCATGTACTTTTTAT